>NW_027412611.1:0-402528 GCF_025532065.1 Leptinotarsa decemlineata
CACAATTTCACTCTTGTAAGCGTTTTCTACATTATTTGTGAGGATTTGAGATGATTATCTCAAAACTGAAGGAAGTTAGTTAATGGATATTTCTGTTTTCTGATTAATGAATTATGGAAGAATTGAAGAATTCCTGTGAATTATGTGAGGAATGTGTTAATATTTATGAGTTTCTACAATTAATAAATGAATTCGAGACGAGTAACTGAGAATTGAAAAAGAATTTGGAAATTTGTTTATTTGGTTAGTGATATTCGGTGAATGAATTGTTAATCTTGTGAAAATGCACAATTTCACTCTTGTTAAGCGTTTCTACATTATTTGTGAGGATTTGAATGATTATCTCAAAACTGAAGGAAGTTAGTTAATGGATATTTCTTTTTCTGATTTATGAATTATGGGAAGAATTGAAGAATTCCTGTGAATTATGGAGGAATGTGTGTTATATTTATGAGTTCTACAATAATGAAATGAATTCGAGACGAGTAACTGAGAATTGAAAAAGAATTTGGGAAATTTTTGTTTATTTGGTTAGTGAATTCGGTGAATGAATTTGTTAATCTTGTGAAAATGCACAATTTCACTCTTGTTAAGCGTTTCTACAACATTATTGTGAGGATTTGAGATGATTATCTCAAAACTGAAGGAAGTTAGTTATGATATTTCTGTTTTCTGATTATGAATTATGGAAGAATTGAAGAATTCCTGTGAATTATGTGAGGAATGTGTGTTATATTTATGAGTTTCTACAATTAATGAAAGAATTCGAGACGAGAAACTGAGAATTGAAAAAGAATTTGGAAATTTTGTTTTATTTGGGTTAGTGATATCGTGAATGAATTTGTTAATCTTGTGAGAAATGCACAATTTCACTCTTGTTAAGCGTTTCTACATATATTTGTGAGGATTTGAGATGATTATCTCAAAACTGAAGAAGTTAGTTAATGGATATTTCTGTTTTCTGATTTATGAATTATGGGAAGAATTGAAGAATTCCTGTGAATTATGTGAGGAATGTGTGTTATATTTATGAGTTCTACAATTAATGAAATGAATTCGAGACGAGTAACTGAGAATTGAAAAAGAATTTGGGAAATTTGTTTTATTTGGTTAGTGATATTCGGTGAATGAATTTTGTTAATCTTGTGAGAAATGCACAATTTCACTCTTGTTAAGCGTTTCTACATTATTTGTGAGGATTTGAGATGATTATCTCAAAACTGAAGGAAGTTAGTTAATGGATATTTCTGTTTTCTGATTTATGAATTATGGGAAGAATTGAAGAATTCCTGTGAATTATGTGAGGATGTGTGTGTTATATTTATGAGTTTCTACAATTAATGAAATGAATTCGAGACGAGTAACTGAGAATTGAAAAAGAATTTGGGAAATTTTGTTTTATTTGGGTTAGTGATATTCGGTGAATGAATTTGTTAATCTTGTGAAAATGCACAATTTCACTCTTTGAGCGTTTCTACATTATTTGTGAGGATTTGAGATGATTATCTCAAAACTGAAGGAAGTTAGTTAATGGATATTTCTGTTTTCTGATTTATGAATTATGGAAGAATTGAAGAATTCCTGTGAATTATGTGAGGAATGTGTTTATATTTATGAGTTTCTATACAATTAATGAAATGAATTCGAGACGAGTAACTGAGAATTGAAAAAGAATTTGGGAAATTTTGTTTATTGGGTTAGTGATATTCGGTGAATGAATTTGTTAATCTTGTGAGAAATGCACAATTTCACTCTTGTTGAGCGTTTCTACATTATTTGTGAGGATTTGAGATGATTATCTCAAAACTGAAGGAAGTTAGTTAATGGATATTTCTGTTTTCTGATTTATGAATTATGGGAAGAATTGAAGAATTCCTGTGAATTATGTGAGGAATGTGTGTTATATTTATGAGTTTCTACAATTAATGAAATGAATTCGAGACGAGTAACTGAGAATTGAAAAAGAATTTGGGAAATTTTGTTTATTTGGGTTAGTGATATTCGGTGAATGAATTTGTTAATCTTGTGAGAAATGCACAATTTCACTCTTGTTAAGCGTTTCTACATTATTTGTGAGGATTTGAGATGATTATCTCAAAACTGAAGGAAGTTAGTTAATGGATATTTCTGTTTTCTGATTTATGAATTATGGAAGAATTGAAGAATTCCTGTGAATTATGTGAGGAATGTGTGTTATATTTATGAGTTCTACAATTAATGAAATGAATTCGAGACGAGTAACTGAGAATTGAAAAAGAATTTGGGAAATTTTGTTTATTTGGGTAGTGATATTCGGTGAATGAATTTGTAATCTTGTGAGAAATGCACAATTTCACTCTTGTTAAGCGTTTCTACATTATTTGTGAGGATTTGAGATGATTATCTCAAAACTGAAGGAAGTTAGTTAATGGATATTTCTGTTTTCTGATTTATGAATTATGGGAAGAATTGAAGAATTCCTGTGAATTATGTGAGGAATTGTGTTTATATTTATGAGTTTCTACAATTAATGAAATGAATTCGAGACGAGTAACTGAGAATTGAAAAAGAATTTGGGAAATTTTGTTTTATTTGGTTAGTGATATTCGTGAATGAATTTGTTAATCTTGTGAGAAATGCACAATTCACTCTTGTTAAGCGTTTCTACATTATTTGTGAGGATTTGAGATGATTATCTCAAAACTGAAGGAAGTTAGTTAATGGATATTTCTGTTTTCTGATTTATGAATTATGGGAAGAATTGAAGAATTCCTGTGAATTATGTGAGGAATGTGTGTTATATTTATGAGTTTCTACAATTAATGAAATGAATTCGAGACGAGTAACTGAGAATTGAAAAAGAATTTGGGAAATTTTGTTTTATTTGGGTTAGTGATATTCGTGAATGAATTTGTTAATCTTGTGAGAAATGCACAATTTCACTCTTGTTAAGCGTTTCTACATTATTTGTGAGGATTTGAGATGATTATCTCAAAACTGAAGGAAGTTAGTTAATGGATATTTCTGTTTTCTGATTTATGAATTATGGAAGAATTGAAGAATTCCTGTGAATTATGTGAGGAATGTGTGTTATATTTATGAGTTTCTACAATTAATGAAATGAATTCGAGACGAGTAACTGAGAATTGAAAAAGAATTTGGGAAATTTTGTTTTATTTGGGTTAGTGATATTCGGTGAATGAATTTGTTAATCTTGTGAGAAATGCACAATTTCACTCTTGTTAAGCGTTTCTACATTATTTGTGAGGATTTGAGATGATTATCTCAAAACTGAAGGAAGTTAGTTAATGGATATTTCTGTTTTCTGATTTATGAATTATGGAAGAATTGAAGAATTCCTGTGAATTATGTGAGGAATGTGTGTTATATTTATGAGTTTCTACAATTAATGAAATGAATTCGAGACGAGTAACTGAGAATTGAAAAAGAATTTGGGAAATTTTGTTTTATTTGGGTTAGTGATATTCGGTGAATGAATTTGTTAATCTTGTGAGAAATGCACAATTTCACTCTTGTTAAGCGTTTCTACATTATTTGTGAGGATTTGAGATGATTATCTCAAAACTGAAGGAAGTTAGTTAATGGATATTTCTGTTTTCTGATTTATGAATTATGGGAAGAATTGAAGAATTCCTGTGAATTATGTGAGGAATGTGTGTTATATTTATGAGTTTCTACAATTAATGAAATGAATTCGAGACGAGTAACTGAGAATTGAAAAAGAATTTGGGAAATTTTGTTTTATTTGGGTTAGTGATATTCGTGAATGAATTTGTTAATCTTGTGAGAAATGCACAATTTCACTCTTGTTAAGCGTTTCTACATTATTTGTGAGGATTTGAGATGATTATCTCAAAACTGAAGGAAGTTAGTTAATGGATATTTCTGTTTTCTGATTTATGAATTATGGGAAGAATTGAAGAATTCCTGTGAATTATGTGAGGAATGTGTGTTATATTTATGAGTTTCTACAATTAATGAAATGAATTCGAGACGAGTAACTGAGAATTGAAAAAGAATTTGGGAAATTTGTTTTATTGGGTTAGTGATATTCGGTGAATGAATTTGTTAATCTTGTGAGAAATGCACAATTTCACTCTTGTTAAGCGTTTCTACATTATTTGTGAGGATTTGAGATGATTATCTCAAAACTGAAGGAAGTTAGTTAATGGATATTTCTGTTTTCTGATTTATGAATTATGGAAGAATTGAAGAATTCCTGTGAATTATGTGAGGAATGTGTGTTATATTATGAGTTTCTACAATTAATGAAATGAATTCGAGACGAGTAACTGAGAATTGAAAAAGAATTTGGGAAATTTTGTTTTATTTGGGTTAGTGATATTCGGTGAATGAATTTGTTAATCTTGTGAGAAATGCACAATTTCACTCTTGTTAAGCGTTTCTACATTATTTGTGAGGATTTGAGATGATTATCTCAAAACTGAAGGAAGTTAGTTAATGGATATTTCTGTTTTCTGATTTATGAATTATGGGAAGAATTGAAGAATTCCTGTGAATTATGTGAGGAATGTGTGTTATATTTATGAGTTTCTACAATTAATGAAATGAATTCGAGACGAGTAACTGAGAATTGAAAAAGAATTGGGAAATTTTGTTTATTTGGGTTAGTGATATTCGGTGAATGAATTTGTTAATCTTGTGAGAAATGCACAATTTCACTCTTTTAGCGTTTCTTCTACATTATTTGTGAGGATTTGAGATGATTATCTCAAAACTGAAGGAAGTTAGTTAATGGATATTTCTGTTTTCTGATTTATGAATTATGGGAAGAATTGAAGAATTCCTGTGAATTATGTGAGGAATGTGTGTTATATTTATGAGTTTCTACAATTAATGAAATGAATTCGAGACGAGTAACTGAGAATTGAAAAAGAATTGGGAAATTTGTTTATTTGGTTAGTGATATTCGGTGAATGAATTTGTTAATCTTGTGAGAAATGCACAATTTCACTCTTGTTAAGCGTTTCTACATTATTTGTGAGGATTTGAGATGATTATCTCAAAACTGAAGGAAGTTAGTTAATGGATATTTCTGTTTTCTGATTTATGAATTATGGGAAGAATTGAAGAATTCCTGTGAATTATGTGAGGAATGTGTGTTTTTTCTACAATTAATGAAATGAATTCGAGACGAGTAACTGAGAATTGAAAAAGAATTTGGGAAATTTTGTTTTATTTGGGTTAGTGATATTCGGTGAATGAATTTGTTAATCTTGTGAGAAATGCACAATTTCACTCTTGTTAAGCGTTTCTACATCATTTGTGAGGATTTGAGATGATTATCTCAAAACTGAAGGAAGTTAGTTAATGGATATTTCTGTTTTCTGATTTATGAATTATGGGAAGAATTGAAGAATTCTGAAATTATGTGAGGAATGTGTGTTATATTTATGAGTTTCTACAATTAATGAAATGAATTCGAGACGAGTAACTGAGAATTGAAAAAGAATTTGGGAAATTTTGTTTTATTGGTTTAGTGATATTCGGTGAATGAATTTGTTAATCTTGTGAGAAATGCACAATTTCACTCTTGTTAAGCGTTTCTACATTATTTGTGAGGATAGATGATTATCTCAAAACTGAAGGAAGTTAGTTAATGGATATTTCTGTTTTCTGATTTATGAATTATGGAAGAATTGAAGAATTCCTGTGAATTATGTGAGGAATGTGTGTTATATTTGAGTTTCTACAATTAATGAAATGAATTCGAGACGAGTAACTGAGAATTGAAAAAGAATTTGGGAAATTTTGTTTTATTTGGGTAGTGATATTCGGTGAATGAATTTGTTAATCTTGTGAGAAATGCACAATTTCACTCTTGTTAAGCGTTTCTACATTATTTGTGAGGATTTGAGATGATTATCTCAAAACTGAAGGAAGTTAGTTAATGGATATTTCTGTTTTCTGATTTATGAATTATGGGAAGAATTGAAGAATTCCTGTGAATTATGTGAGATGTGTTAATTTATGTTTATGTATTTATTTTCTACAATACATAAAATGAATTCGAGACGAGTAACTGAGAATTGAAAAAGAATTTGGAAATTTTGTTTTATTTGGGTTAGTGATATTCGGTGAATGAATTTGTTAATCTTGAGAAATGCACAATTTCACTCTTGTTAAGCGTTTCTACATTATTTGTGAGGATTTGATTGATTATCTCAAAACTGAAGGAAGTTAGTTAATGGATATTTCTGTTTTCTGATTTATGAATTATGGGAAGAATTGAAGAATTCCTGTGAATTATGTGAGGAATGTGTGTTATATTTATGAGTTTCTACAATTAATGAAATGAATTCGAGACGAGTAACTGAGAATTGAAAAAGAATTTGGGAAATTTTGTTTTTTTTGGTTAGTGATATTCGGTGAATGAATTTGTTAATCTTGTGAGAAATGCACAATTTCACTCTTGTTAAGCGTTTCTACATTATTTGTGAGGATTTGAGATGATTATCTCAAAACTGAAGGAAGTTAGTTAATGGATATTTCTGTTTTCTGATTTATGAATTATGGGAAGAATTGAAGAATTCCTGTGAATTATGTGAGGAATGTGTGTTATATTTATGAGTTTCTACAATTAATGAAATGAATTCGAGACGAGTAACTGAGAATTGAAAAAGAATTTGGGAAATTTTGTTTTATTTGGTTAGTGATATTCGGTGAATGAATTTGTTAATCTTGTGAGAAATGCACAATTTCACTCTTGTTAAGCGTTTCTACATTATTTGTGAGGATTTGAGATGATTATCTCAAAACTGAAGGAAGTTAGTTAATGGATATTTCTGTTTTCTGATTTATGAATTATGGGAAGAATTGAAGAATTCCTGTGAATTATGTGAGGAATGTGTGTTATATTTATGAGTTTCTACAAATTAATGAAATGAATTCGAGACGAGTAACTGAGAATTGAAAAAGAATTTGGGAAATTTTGTTTTATTTGGGTTAGTGATATTCGGTGAATGAATTTGTTAATGAGAAATGCACAATTTCACTCTTGTTAAGCGTTTCTACATTATTTGTGAGGATTTGAGATGATTATCTCAAAACTGAAGGAAGTTAGTTAATGGATATTTCTGTTTTCTGATTTATGAATTATGGGAAGAATTGAAGAATTCCTGTGAATTATGTGAGGAATGTGTGTTATATTTATGAGTTTCTACAATAATGAAATGAATTCGAGACGAGTAACTGAGAATTGAAAAAGAATTTGGGAAATTTTGTTTTATTTGGGTTAGTGATATTCGGTGAATGAATTTGTTAATCTTGTGAGAAATGCACAATTTCACTCTTGTTAAGCGTTTCTACATTATTTGTGAGGATTTGAGATGATTATCTCAAAACTGAAGGAAGTTAGTTAATGGATATTTCTGTTTTCTGATTTATGAATTATGGGAAGAATTGAAGAATTCCTGTGAATTATGTGAGGAATGTGTGTTATATTTATGAGTTTCTACAATTAATGAAATGAATTCGAGACGAGTAACTGAGAATTGAAAAAGAATTTGGGAAATTTTGTTTTATTTGGTTAGTGATATTCGGTGAATGAATTTGTTAATCTTGTGAGAAATGCACAATTTCACTCTGTTAAGCGTTTCTTCTACATTATTTGTGAGGATTTGAGATGATTATCTCAAAACTGAAGGAAGTTAGTTAATGGATATTTCTGATTTATGAATTATGGGAAGAATTGAAGAATTCCTGTGAATTATGTGAGGAATGTGTGTTATATTTATGAGTTTCTACAATTAATGAAATGAATTCGAGACGAGTAACTGAGAATTGAAAAAGAATTTGGGAAATTTTGTTTTATTTGGGTTAGTGATATTCGGTGAATGAATTTGTTAATCTTGTGAGAAATGCACAATTTCACTCTTGTTAAGCGTTTCTACATTATTTGTGAGGATTTGAGATGATTATCTCAAAACTGAAGGAAGTTAGTTAATGGATATTTCTGTTTTCTGATTTATGAATTATGGGAAGAATTGAAGAATTCCTGTGAATTATGTGAGGAATGTGTGTTATATTTATGAGTTTCTACAATTAATGAAATGAATTCGAGACGAGTAACTGAGAATTGAAAAAGAATTTGGGAAATTTTGTTTTATTTGGTTTAGTGATATTCGGTGAATGAATTTGTTAATCTTGTGAGAAATGCACAATTTCACTCTTGTTAAGCGTTTCTACATTATTTGTGAGGATTTGAGATGATTATCTCAAAACTGAAGGAAGTTAGTTAATGGATATTTCTGTTTTCTGATTTATGAATTATGGGAAGAATTGAAGAATTCCTGTGAATTATGTGAGGAATGTGTGTTATATTTATGAGTTTCTACAATTAATGAAATGAATTCGAGACGAGTAACTGAGAATTGAAAAAGAATTTGGGAAATTTTGTTTTATTTGGTTAGTGATATTCGGTGAATGAATTTGTTAATCTTGTGAGAAATGCACAATTTCACTCTTGTTAAGCGTTTCTACATTATTTGTGAGGATTTGAGATGATTATCTCAAAACTGAAGGAAGTTAGTTAATGGATATTTCTGTTTTCTGATTTATGAATTATGGGAAGAATTGAAGAATTCCTGTGAATTATGTGAGGAATGTGTGTTATATTTATGAGTTTCTACAATAATGAAATGAATTCGAGACGAGTAACTGAGAATTGAAAAAGAATTTGGGAAATTTTGTTTTATTTGGGTTAGTGATATTCGGTGAATGAATTTGTTAATCTGTGAGAAATGCACAATTTCACTCTTGTTAAGCGTTTCTACATTATTTGTGAGGATTTGAGATGATTATCTCAAAACTGAAGGAAGTTAGTTAATGGATATTTCTGTTTTCTGATTTATGAATTATGGGAAGAATTGAAGAATTCCTGTGAATTATGTGAGGAATGTGTGTTATATTTATGAGTTTCTACAATTAATGAAATGAATTCGAGACGAGTAACTGAGAATTGAAAAAGAATTTGGGAAATTTTGTTTTATTTGGTTAGTGATATTCGGTGAATGAATTTGTTAATCTTGTGAGAAATGCACAATTTCACTCTTGTTAAGCGTTTCTACATTATTGTGAGGATTTGAGATGATTATCTCAAAACTGAAGGAAGTTAGTTAATGGATCTTTCTGATTTATGAATTATGGAAGAATTGAAGAATTCCTGTGAATTATGTGAGGAATGTGTGTTATATTTATGAGTTTCTACTACAATTAATGAAATGAATTCGAGACGAGTAACTGAGAATTGAAAAAGAATTTGGGAAATTTTGTTTTATTGGGTTAGTGATATTCGGTGAATGAATTTGTTAATCTTGTGAGAAATGCACAATTTCACTCTTGTTAAGCGTTTCTACATTATTTGTGAGGATTTGAGATGATTATCTCAAAACTGAAGGAAGTTAGTTAATGGATATTTCTGTTTTCTGATTTATGAATTATGGGAAGAATTGAAGAATTCCTGTGAATTATGTGAGGAATGTGTGTTATATTTATGAGTTTCTACAATTAATGAAATGAATTCGAGACGAGTAACTGAGAATTGAAAAAGAATTTGGGAAATTTTGTTTTATTTGGTTAGTGATATTCGGTGAATGAATTTGTAATCTTGTGAGAAATGCACAATTTCACTCTTGTTAAGCGTTTCTACATTATTTGTGAGGATTTGAGATGATTATCTCAAAACTGAAGGAAGTTAGTTAATGGATATTTCTGTTTTCTGATTTATGAATTATGGGAAGAATTGAAGAATTCCTGTGAATTATGTGAGAATGTGTGTTATATTTATTATGAGTTTCTACAATTAATGAAATGAATTCGAGACGAGTAACTGAGAATTGAAAAAGAATTTGGGAAATTTTGTTTTATTTGGGTTAGTGATATTCGGTGAATGAATTTGTTAATCTTGTGAGAAATGCACAATTTCACTCTTGTTAAGCGTTTCTACATTATTTGTGAGGATTTGAGATGATTATCTCAAAACTGAAGGAAGTTAGTTAATGGATATTTCTGTTTTCTGATTTATGAATTATGGGAAGAATTGAAGAATTCCTGTGAATTATGTGAGGAATGTGTGTTTCTACAATTAATGAAATGAATTCGAGACGAGTAACTGAGAATTGAAAAAGAATTTGGGAAATTTTGTTTTATTTGGGTTAGTGATATTCGGAATGAATTTGTTAATCTTGTGAGAAATGCACAATTTCACTCTTGTTAAGCGTTTCTACATTATTTGTGAGGATTTGAGATGATTATCTCAAAACTGAAGGAAGTTAGTTAATGGATATTTCTGTTTTCTGATTTATGAATTATGGAAGAATTGAAGAATTCCTGTGAATTATGTGAGGAATGTGTGTTATATTTATGAGTTTCTACAATTAATGAAATGAATTCGAGACGAGTAACTGAGAAATTGAAAAAGAATTGGGAAATTTTGTTTTATTTGGGTTAGTGATATTCGGTGAATGAATTTGTTAATCTTGTGAGAAATGCACAATTTCACTCTTGTTAAGCGTTTCTACATTATTTGTGAGGATTTGAGATGATTATCTCAAAACTGAAGGAAGTTAGTTAATGGATATTTCTGTTTTCTGATTTATGAATTATGGGAAGAATTGAAGAATTCCTGTGAATTATGTGAGGAATGTGTTTATATATGAGTTTCTAAATTGAGTTATTATTATACAATCAATTAATGAAAGAATTCGAGACGAGTAACTGAGAATTGAAAAAGAATTTGGGAAATTTTGTTTTATTTTGGTTAGTGATATTCGTGAATGAATTTGTTAATCTTGAGAAATGCACAATTTCACTCTTGTTAAGCGTTTCTACATTATTTGTGAGGATTTGATTTATCTCAAAACTGAAGGAAGTTAGTTAATGGATATTTCTGTTTTCTGATTTATGAATTATGGGAAGAATTGAAGAATTCCTGTGAATTATGTGAGGAATGTGTGTTATATTTATGAGTTTCTACAATTAATGAAATGAATTCGAGACGAGTAACTGAGAATTGAAAAAGAATTTGGGAAATTTTGTTTTATTTGGTTAGTGATATTCGGTGAATGAATTTGTTAATCTTGTGAGAAATGCACAATTTCACTCTTGTTAAGCGTTTCTACATTATTTGTGAGGATTTGAGATGATTATCTCAAAACTGAAGGAAGTTAGTTAATGGATATTTCTGTTTCTGATTTATGAATTATGGGAAGAATTGAAGAATTCCTGTGAATTATGTGAGGAATGTGTGTTATATTTATGAGTTTCTACAATTAATGAAATGAATTCGAGACGAGTAACTGAGAATTGAAAAAGAATTTGGGAAATTTTGTTTTATTTGGTTAGTGATATTCGGTGAATGAATTTGTTAATCTTGTGAGAAATGCACAATTTCACTCTTGTTAAGCGTTTCTACATTATTTGTGAGGATTTGAGATGATTATCTCAAAACTGAAGGAAGTTAGTTAATGATATTTCTGTTTTCTGATTTATGAATTATGGAAGAATTGAAGAATTCCTGTGAATTATGTGAGGAATGTGTGTTATATTTATGAGTTTCTACAATTAATGAAATGAATTCGAGACGAGTAACTGAGAATTGAAAAAGAATTTGGAAATTTTGTTTTATTTGGGTTAGTGATATTCGGTGAATGAATTTGTTATGAGAAATGCACAATTTCACTCTTGTTAAGCGTTTCTACATTATTTGTGAGGATTTGAGATGATTATCTCAAAACTGAAGGAAGTTAGTTAATGGATATTTCTGTTTTCTGATTTATGAATTATGGAAGAATTGAAGAATTCCTGTGAATTATGTGAGGAATGTGTGTTATATTTATGAGTTTCTACAATTAATGAAATGAATTCGAGACGAGTAACTGAGAATTGAAAAAGAATTTGGGAAATTTTTTTTTATTTGGGTAGTGATATTCGGTGAATGAATTTGTTAATCTTGTGAGAAATGCACAATTTCACTCTTGTTAAGCGTTTCTACATTATTTGTGAGGATTTGAGATGATTATCTCAAAACTGAAGGAAGTTAGTTAATGGATATTTCTGTTTTCTGATTTATGAATTATGGGAAGAATTGAAGAATTCCTGTGAATTATGTGAGGAATGTGTGTTATATTTATGAGTTTCTACAATTAATGAAATGAATTCGAGACGAGTAACTGAGAATTGAAAAAGAATTTGGGAAATTTTGTTTTATTTGGGTTAGTGATATTCGTGAATGAATTTGTTAATCTTGTGAGAAATGCACAATTTCACTCTTGTTAAGCGTTTCTACATTATTTGTGAGGATTTGAGATGATTATCTCAAAACTGAAGGAAGTTAGTTAATGGATATTTCTGATTTATGAATTATGGAAGAATTGAAGAATTCCTGTGAATTATGTGAGGAATGTGTGTTATATATATGAGTTTCTACAATTAATGAAATGAATTCGAGACGAGTAACTGAGAATTGAAAAAGAATTTGGGAAATTTTGTTTTATTTGGGTTAGTGATATTCGGTGAATGAATTTGTTAATCTTGTGAGAAATGCACAATTTCACTCTTGTTAAGCGTTTCTACATTATTTGTGAGGATTTGAGATGATTATCTCAAAACTGAAGGAAGTTAGTTAATGGATATTTCTGTTTTCTGATTTATGAATTATGGGAAGAATTGAAGAATTCCTGTGAATTATGTGAGGAATGTGTGTTATATTTATGAGTTTCTACAATTAATGAAATGAATTCGAGACGAGTAACTGAGAATTGAAAAAGAATTTGGGAAATTTTGTTTTATTTGGGTTAGTGATATTCGGTGAATGAATTTGTTAATCTTGTGAGAAATGCACAATTTCACTCTTGTTAAGCGTTTCTACATTATTTGTGAGGATTTGAGATGATTATCTCAAAACTGAAGGAAGTTAGTTAATGGATATTTCTGTTTTGATTTATGAATTATGGGAAGAATTGAAGAATTCCTGTGAATTATGTGAGGAATGTGTGTTATATTTATGAGTTTCTACAATTAATGAAATGAATTCGAGACGAGTAACTGAGAATTGAAAAAGAATTTGGGAAATTTTGTTTATTTGGGTTTGATATTCGGTGAATGATGTTTGTGTGAGAAATGCACAATTTCACTCTTGTTAAGCGTTTCTACATTATTTTGAGGATTTGAGATGATTATCTCAAAACTGAAGGAAGTTAGTTAATGGATATTTCTGTTTTCTGATTTATGAATTATGGGAAGAATGAAGAATTCCTGTGAATTATGTGAGGAATGTGTGTTATATTTATGAGTTTCTACAATTAATGAAATGAATTCGAGACGAGTAACTGAGAATTGAAAAAGAATTTGGGAAATTTTGTTTTATTTGGTTAGTGATATTCGGTGAATGAATTTGTTAATCTTGTGAGAAATGCACAATTTCACTCTTGTTAAGCGTTTCTACATTATTTGTGAGGATTTGAGATGATTATCTCAAAACTGAAGGAAGTTAGTTAATGGATATTTCTGTTTTCTGATTTATGAATTATGGAAGAATTGAAGAATTCCTGTGAATTATGTGAGGAATGTGTGTTATATTTATGAGTTTCTACAATTAATGAAATGAATTCGAGACGAGTAACTGAGAATTGAAAAAGAATTTGGGAAATTTTGTTTTATTTGGGTTAGTGATATTCGTGAATGAATTTGTTAATCTTGTGAGAAATGCACAATTTCACTCTTGTTAAGCGTTTCTACATTATTTGTGAGGATTTGAGATGATTATCTCAAAACTGAAGGAAGTTAGTTAATGGATATTTCTGTTTTCTGATTTATGAATTATGGAAGAATTGAAGAATTCCTGTGAATTATGAAAAAATGTGTGTTATATTTATGAGTTTCTACAATTTATTATAATATAAATTTCTTCACATATATAATTAAGAAATGAATTCGAGACGAGTAACTGAGAATTGAAAAAGAATTGGGAAATTTTGTTTTATTTTGGTTAGTGATATTCGTTGAATGAATTTGTTATGAGAAATTTTCACTCTTGTTAAGCGTTTCTACATTATTTGTGAGGATTTGAGATGATTATCTCAAAACTGAAGGAAGTTAGTTAATGGAATTTCTGTTTTCTGATTTATGAATTATGGGAAGAATTGAAGAATTCCTGTGAATTATGTGAGGAATGTGTGTTATATTTATGAGTTTCTACAATTAATGAAATGAATTCGAGACGAGTAACTGAGAATTGAAAAAGAATTTGGGAAATTTTGTTTTATTTGGGTTAGTGATATTCGGTGAATGAATTTGTTAATCTTGTGAGAAATGCACAATTTCACTCTTGTTAAGCGTTTCTACATTATTTGTGAGGATTTGAGATGATTATCTCAAAACTGAAGGAAGTTAGTTAATGGATATTTCTGTTTTCTGATTTATGAATTATGGGAAGAATTGAAGAATTCCTGTGAATTATGTGAGGAATGTGTGTTATATTTATGAGTTTCTACAATAAATGAAATGAATTCGAGACGAGTAACTGAGAATTGAAAAAGAATTTGGGAAATTTTGTTTTATTTGGGTTAGTGATATTCGGTGAATGAATTTGTTAATCTTGTGAGAAATGCACAATTTCACTCTTGTTAAGCGTTTCTACATTATTTGTGAGGATTTGAGATGATTATCTCAAAACTGAAGGAAGTTAGTTAATGGATATTTCTGTTTTCTGATTTATGAATTATGGGAAGAATTGAAGAATTCCTGTGAATTATGTGAGGAATGTGTGTTATATTTATGAGTTTCTACAATTAATGAAATGAATTCGAGACGAGTAACTGAGAATTGAAAAAGAATTTGGGAAATTTTGTTTTATTTGGGTTAGTGATATTCGTGAATGAATTTGTTAATCTTGAGAAATGCACAATTTCACTCTTGTTAAGCGTTTCTACTACATCATTTGTGAGGATTTGAGATGATTATCTCAAAACTGAAGGAAGTTAGTTAATGGATATTTCTGTTTTCTGATTTATGAATTATGGGAAGAATTGAAGAATTCCTGTGAATTATGTGAGGAATGTGTGTTATATTTATGAGTTTCTACAATTAATGAAATGAATTCGAGACGAGTAACTGAGAATTGAAAAAGAATTTGGGAAATTTTGTTTTATTTGGGTTAGTGATATTCGGTGAATGAATTTGTTAATCTTGAGAAATGCACAATTTCACTCTTGTTAAGCGTTTCTACATTATTTGTGAGGATTTGAGATGATTATCTCAAAACTGAAGGAAGTTAGTTAATGGATATTTCTGTTTTCTGATTTATGATTATGGGAAGAATTGAAGAATTCCTGTGAATTATGTGAGGAATGTGTGTTATATTTATGAGTTTCTACAATTAATGAAATGAATTCGAGACGAGTAACTGAGAATTGAAAAAGAATTTGGGAAATTTTGTTTTATTTGGGTTAGTGATATTCGGTGAATGAATTTGTTAATCTTGTGAGAAATGCACAATTTCACTCTTGTTAAGCGTTTTCTACATTATTTGTGAGGATTTGAGATGATTATCTCAAAACTGAAGGAAGTTAGTTGATGGATATTTCTGTTTTCTGATTTATGAATTATGGGAAGAATTGAAGAATTCCTGTGAATTATGTGAGGAATGTGTGTTATATTTATGAGTTTCTACAATTAATGAAATGAATTCGAGACGAGTAACTGAGAATTGAAAAAGAATTTGGGAATTTTTGTTTTATTTGAGTTAGTGATATTCGGTGAATAAATTTGTTAATCTTGTGAGAAATGCACAATTTCACTCTTGTTAAGCGTTTCTACATTATTTGTGAGGATTTGAGATGATTATCTCAAAACTGAAGGAAGTTAGTTAATGGATATTTCTGTTTCCTGATTTATGAATTATGGGAAGAAATGAAGAATTCCTGTGAATTATGTGAGGAATGTGTGTTATATTTATGAGTTTCTACAATTAATGAAATGAATTCGAGACGAGTAACTGAGAATTGAAAAAGAAATTGGGAAATTTTGTTTTATTTGGGTTAGTGATATTCGGTGAATGAATTTGTTAATCTTGTGAGAAATGCACAATTTCACTCTTGTTAAGCGTTTCTACATTATTTGTGAGGTTTTGAGATGATTATCTCAAAACTGAAGGAAGTTAGTTAATGATATTTCTGTTTTCTGATTTATGAATTATGGGAAATTGAAGAATTCCTGTGAATTATGTGAAGAATGTGTGTTATATTTATGAGTTTCTACAATTAATGAAATGAATTCGAGACGAGTAACTGAGAATTGAAAAAGAAATTGGGAAATTTTGTTTTATTTGGGTTAGTGATATTCGGTGAATGAATTTGTTAATCTTGTGAGAAATGCACAATTTCACTCTTGTTAAGCGTTTCTACATTATTTGTGAGGATTTGAGATGATTATCTCAAAACTGAAGGAAGTTAGTTAATGGATATTTCTGTTTTCTGATTTATGAATTATGGGAAGAATTGAAGAATTCCTGTGAATTATGTGAGGAATGTGTGTTATATTTATGAGTTTCTACAATTAATGAAATGAATTCGAGACGAGTAACTGAGAATTGAAAAAGAATTTGGGAAATTTTGTTTTATTTGGGTTAGTGATATTCGGTGAATGAATTTGTTAATCTTGTGAGAAATGCACAATTTCACTCTTGTTAAGCGTTTCTACATTATTTGTGAGGATTTGAGATGATTATCTCAAAACTGAAGGAAGTTAGTTAATGGATATTTCTGTTTTCTGATTTATGAATTATGGTAAGAATTGAAGAATTCCTGTGAATTATGTGAAGAATGTGTGTTATATTTATGAGTTTCTACAATTAATGAAATGAATTCGAGACGAGTAACTGAGAATTGAAAAAGAAATTGGGAAATTTTGTTTTATTTGGGTTAGTGATATTCGGTGAATGAATTTGTTAATCTTGTGAGAAATGCACAATTTCACTCTTGTTAGGCGTTTCTACATTATTTGTGAGGATTTGAGATGATTATCTCAAAACTGGAGGAAGTTAGTTAATGGATATTTCTGTTTTCTGATTTATGAATTATGGTAAGAATTGAAGAATTCCTGTGAATTATGTGAGAATGTGTGTTATATTTATGAGTTTTTTTCAATTAATGAAATGAATTCGAGACGAGTAACTGAGAATTGAAAAAGCATTTGGGAAATTTTGTTTTATTTGGGTTAGTGATATTCGGTGAATGAATTTGTTAATCTAGTGATCAAAGCACAATTTCACTCTTGTTGAGCGTTTCTACCTCATTTGTGAGGATTTGAGATGATTATCTCAAAACTGGAGGAAGTTAGTTAATGGATATTTCTGTTTTCTGATTTATGAATTATGGGAAGAATTGAAGAATTCCTGTGAATTATGTGAGGAAAGTGTGTTATATTTATGAGTTTCTACAATAATTGAAATGAATTCGAGACGAGTAACTGAGAATTGAAAAAGAATTTGGGAAATTTTGTTTTATTTGGGTTAGTGATATTCGTGAATGAATTTGTTAATCTTGTGAGAAATGCACAATTTCACTCTTGTTAAGCGTTTCTACATCATTTGTGAGGATTTGAGATGATTATCTCAAAACTGAAGGAAGTTAGTTAATGGATATTTCTGTTTTCTGATTTATGAATTATGGGAAGAATTGATGAATTCCTGTGAATTATGTGAGGAATGTGTGTTATATTTATGAGTTTCTACAATTAATGAAATGAATTCGAGACGAGTAACTGAGAATTGAAAAAGAATTTGGGAAATTTTGTTTTATTTGGGTTAGTGATTTTCGGTGAATGAATTTGTTAATCTTGTGAGAAATGCACAATTTCACTCTTGTTAAGCGTTTCTACATTATTTGTGGGATTTGAGATGATTATCTCAAAACTGAACGAAATTAGTTAATGGATATTTCTGTTTTCTGATTTATGAATAATGGGAATAATTGAAGAATTCGTATGAATTATGTGAGAAATGTGTGTTATATTTATGAGTTTCTAGTATTTATGAAATGAATTCGAGACGAGTAATTGAGAATTGAAAAAGAATTTGGGAAATTTTGTTTTATTTGGGTTAGTGATATTCGGTGAATTAATTTGTTAATCTTGTGAGAAATGCACAATTTCACTCTTGTTAAGCGTTTCTACATTATTTGTGAGGATTTGAGATGATTATCTCAAAACTGAAGAAAGTTAGTTAATAGATATTTCTGTTTTCTGATTTATGAATTATGGGAAGAATTGAAGAATTCCTGTGAATTATGTGAAGAATGTGTGTTATATTTATGAGTTTCTACAATTGTAGGAACTTATAAATATAAACATTTCATTTCATTTCATTTCATCAATTAATGAAATGAATTCGAGACGAGTAACTGAGAATTGAAAAAGAATGTGGGAAATTTTGTTTTATTTGGGTTAGTGATATTCGGTGAATGAATTTGTTAATCTTGTGAGAAATGCACAATTTCACTCTTGTTAAGCGTTTCTACATCATTTGTGAGGATTTGAGATGATTATCTCAAAACTGAAGGAAGTTAGTTAATGGATATTTCTGTTTTCTGATTCATGAATCATGGGAAGAATTGATGAATTCCTGTGAATTATGTGAGGAATGTGTGTTATATTTATGAGTTTCTACAATTAATGAAATGAATTCGAGACGAGTAACTGAGAATTGAAAAAGAATTTGGGAAATTTTGTTTTATTTGGGTTAGTGATATTCGGTGAATGAATTTGTTAATCTTGTGAGAAATGCACAATTTCACTCTTGTTAAGCGTTTCTACATCATTTGTGAGGATTTGAGATGATTATCTCAAAACAGAAGGAAGTTAGTTAATGGATATTTCTGTTTTCTGATTTATGAATTATGGGAAGAATTGAAGAATTCCTGTGAATTATGTGAGGAATGTGTGTTATATTTATGAGTTTCTACAATTAATGAAATGAATTCGAGACGAGTAACTGAGAATTGAAAAAGAATTTGGGAAATTTGTTTTATTTGGGTTAGTGATATTCGGTGAATAAATTTGTTATTTTCGTGAGAAGTGCACAATTTCACTCTTTTTGAGCGTTTCTACATTATTTGTGAGGATTTGAGATGATTATCTCAAAACTGAAGGAAGTTAGTTAATGTTTTCTGATTTATGAATTATGGGAAGAATTGAAGAATTCCTGTGAATTATGTGAGGAATGTGTGTTATATTTATGAGTTTCTACAATTAATGAAATGAATTCGAGACGAGTAACTGAGAATTGAAAAAGAATTTGGGAAATTTTGTTATATTTGGGTTAGTGATATTCGGTGAATGAATTTGTTAATCTTGTGAGAAATGCACAATTTCACTCTTGTTAAGCGTTTCTACATTATTTGTGAGGATTTGAGATGATTATCTCAAAACCGAAGGAAGTTAGTTAATGGATATTTTTGTTTTCTGATTTATGAATTATGGGAAGAATTGAAGAATTCCTGTGAATTATGTGAGGAATGTGTGTTATATTTATGAGTTTCTACAATTAATGAAATGAATTCGAGACGAGTAACTGAGAATTGAAAAAGAATTTGGGAAATTTTGTTTTATTTGGGTTAGTGATATTCGGTGAATGAATTTGTTAATCTTGTGAGAAATGCACAATTTCACTCTTGTTAAGCGTTTCTCCATAATTTGTGAGGATTTGAGATGATTATCTCAAAACTGAAGGAAGTTAGTTAATAGATATTTCTGTTTTCTGATTTATGAATTATGGGAGAATTGAAGAATTCCTGTGAATTATGTGAAGAATGTGTGTTAATTTTATGAGTTTCTACAATTGTAGAAACTTATAAATAAAACATTTCATTTCATTTCATTTCATTAATTAATGAAATGAATTCGAGACGAGTAACTGAGAATTGAAAAAGAATGTGGAAAATTTTGTTTTATTTGGGTTAGTGATATTCGGTGAATGAATTTGTTAATCTTGTGAGAAATGCACAATTTCACTCTTGTTAAGCGTTTCTACATCATTTGTGAGGATTTGAGATGATTATCTCAAAACTGAAGGAAGTTAGTTAATGGAAATTTCTGTTTTCTGATTCATGAATTATGGGAAGAATTGATGAATTCCTGTGAATTATGTGAGGAATGTGTGTTATATTTATGAGTTTCTACAATTAATGAAATGAATTCGAGACGAGTAACTGAGAATTGAAAAAGAATTTGGGAAATTTTGTTTTATTTGGGTTAGTTATATTCGGTGAATGAATTTGTTAATCTTGTGAGAAATGCACAATTTTACTCTTGTTAAGCGTTTCTACACCATTTATGAGGATTTGAGATGATTATCTCAAAACTGAAGGAAGTTAGTTAATGGATATTTCTGTTTTCTGATTTATGAATTATGGGAAGAATTGAAGAATTTCTGTGAATTATGTGAGGAATGTGTGTTAAATTTATGAGTTTCTACAATTAATGAAATGAATTCGAGACGAGTAACTGAGAATTGAAAAAGAAATTTGGAAATTTTGTTTTATTTGGGTTAGTGATATTCGGTGAATGAATTTGTTAATCTTGTGAGGAATGCACAATTTCACTCTTGTTAGGCGTTTCTACATTATTTGTGAGGATTTGAGATGATTATCTCAAAACCGAAGGAAGTTAGTTAATGGATATTTCTGTTTTCTGATTTATGAATTATGGGAAGAATTGAAGAATTCCTGTGAATTATGTGAGGAATGTGTGTTAAATTTATGAGTTTCTACAATTAATGAAATGAATTCGAGACGAGTAACTGAGAATTGAAAAAGAATTTGGGAAATTTTGTTTTATTTGGGTTAGTGATATTCGGTGAATGAATTTGTTAATCTAGTGAGCAAAGCACAATTTCACTCTTGTTAAGCGTTTCTACATTATTTGTGAGGTTTTGAGATGATTATCTCAAAACTGAACGAAGTTAGTTAATGGATATTTCTGTTTTCTGATTTATGAATTATGGGAAGAATTGAAGAATTCCTGTGAATTATGTGAAGAATGTGTGTTATATTTATGAGTTTCTACAATTGTAGAAACTTATAAATATAAACATTTCATTTCATTTCATTTCATTTCATTAATTAATGAAATGAATTCGAGACGAGTAACTGAGAATTGAAAAAGAATGTGGGAAATTTTGTTTTATTTGGGTTAGTGATATTCGGTGAATGAATTTGTTATGAGAAATGCACAATTTCACTCTTGTTAAGCGTTTCTACATCATTTGTGAGGATTTGAGATGATTATCTCAAAACTGAAGGAAGTTAGTTAATGGATATTTCTGTTTTCTGATTTATGAATTATGGAAAGAATTGAAGAATTCCTGTGAATTATGTGAGGAATGTGTGTTATATTTATGAGTTTCTACAATTAATGAAATGAATTCGAGACGAGTAACTGAGAATTGAAAAAGAATTTGGGAAATTTTGTTTTATTTGGGTTAGTGATATTCGGTGAATGAATTTGTTAATCTTGTGAGAAATGCACAATTTCACTCTTGTTAAGCGTTTCTACATTATTTGTGAGGTTTTGAGATGATTATCTCAAAACTGAAGGAAGTTAGTTAATAGATATTTCTGTTTTCTGATTTATGAATTATGGGAGGAATTGAATAATTCCTGTGAATTATGTGAGAAATGTGTGTTATATTTATGAGTTTCTACAATTAATGAAATGAATTCGAGACGAGTAACTGAGAATTGAAAAAGAATTTGGGAAATTTTGTTTTATTTGGGTTAGTGATATTCGGTGAATGAATTTGTTAATCTTGTGAGAAATGCACAATTTCACTCTTGTTAAGCGTTTCTACATCATTTGTGAGGATTTGAGATGATTATCTCAAAACTGAAGGAAGTTAGTTAATAGATATTTCTGTTTTCTGATTTATGAATTATGGGAGGAATTGAATAATTCCTGTGAATTATGTGAGGAATGTGTGTTATATTTATGAGTTTCTACAATTAATGAAATGAATTCGAGACGAGTAACTGAGAATTGAAAAAGAATTTGGGAAATTTTGTTTTATTTGGGTTAGTGATATTCGGTGAATGAATTTGTTAATCTTGTGAGAAATGCACAATTTCACTCTTGTTAAGCGTTTCTACATTATTTGTGAGGATTTGAGATGATTATCTCAAAACCGAAGGAAGTTAGTTAATGGATATTTTTGTTTTCTGATTTATGAATTATGGGAAGAATTGAAGAATTCCTGTGAATTATGTGAGAAATGTGTGTTATATTTATGAGTTTCTACAATTAATGAAATGAATTCGAGACGAGTAACTGAGAATTGAAAAAGAATTTGGGAAATTTTGTTTTATTTGGGTTAGTGATATTCTGTGAATGAATTTGTTAATCTTGTGAGAAATGCACAATTTCACTCTTGTTAAGCGTTTCTCCATAATTTGTGAGGATTTGAGATGATTATCTCAAAACTGAAGGAAGTTAGTTAATAGATATTTCTGTTTTCTGATTTATGAATTATGGGAAGAATTGAAGAATTCCTGTGAATTATGTGAAGAATGTGTGTTATATTTATGAGTTTCTACAATTGTAGAAACTTATAAATATAAACATTTCATTTCATTTCATTTCATTAATTAATGAAAAGAATTCGAGACGAGTAACTGAGAATTGAAAAAGAATGTGGAAAATTTTGTTTTATTTGGGTTAGTGATATTCGGTGAATGAATTTGTTAATCTTGTGAGAAATGCACAATTTCACTCTTGTTAAGCGTTTCTACATCATTTGTGAGGATTTGAGATGATTATCTCAAAACTGAAGGAAGTTAGTTAATGGATATTTCTGTTTTCTGATTCATGAATTATGGGAAGAATTGATGAATTCCTGTGAATTATGTGAGGAATGTGTGTTATATTTATGAGTTTCTACAATTAATGAAATGAATTCGAGACGAGTAACTGAGAATTGAAAAAGAATTTGGGAAATTTTGTTTTATTTGGGTTAGTTATATTCGGTGAATGAATTTGTTAATCTTGTGAGAAATGCACAATTTTACTCTTGTTAAGCGTTTCTACACCATTTATGAGGATTTGAGATGATTATCTCAAAACTGAAGGAAGTTAGTTAATGGATATTTCTGTTTTCTGATTTATGAATTATGGGAAGAATTGAAGAATTTCTGTGAATTATGTGAGGAATGTGTGTTAAATTTATGAGTTTCTACAATTAATGAAATGAATTCGAGACGAGTAACTGAGAATTGAAAAAGAAATTTGGAAATTTTGTTTTATTTGGGTTATTGATATTCGGTGAATGAATTTGTTAATCTTGTGAGGAATGCACAATTTCACTCTTGTTAGGCGTTTCTTCATTATTTGTGAGGATTTGAAATGATTATCTCAAAACCGAAGGAAGTTAGTTAATGGATATTTCTGTTTTCTGATTTATGAATTATGGGAAGAATTGAAGAATTCCTGTGAATTATGTGAGGAATGTGTGTTATATTTATGAGTTTCTACAATTGATGAAATGAATTCGAGACGAGTAACTGAGAATTGAAAAAGAATTTGGGAAATTTTGTTTTATTTGGGTTAGTGATATTCGGTGAATGAATTTGTTAATCTAGTGAGCAAAGCACAATTTCACTCTTGTTAAGCGTTTCTACATCATTTGTGAGGATTTGAGATGATTATCTCAAAACAGAAGGAAGTTAGTTAATGGATATTTCTGTTTTCTGATTTATGAATTATGGGAAGAATTGAAGAATTCCTGTGAATTATGTGAAGAATGTGTGTTATATTTATGACTTTCTACAATTGTAGAAACTTATAAATATAAACATTTCATTTCATTTCATTTCATTTCATTAATTAATGAAATGAATTCGAGACGAGTAACTGAGAATTGAAAAAGAATGTGGGAAATTTTGTTTTATTTGGGTTAGTGATATTCGGTGAATGAATTTGTTATGAGAAATGCACAATTTCACTCTTGTTAAGCGTTTCTACATCATTTGTGAGGATTTGAGTTGATTATCTCAAAACTGAAGGAAGTTAGTTAATGGATATTTCTGTTTTCTGATTTATGAATTACGGAAAGAATTGATGAATTCCTGTGAATTATGTGAGGAATGTGTGTTATATTTATGAGTTTCTACAATTAATGAAATGAATTCGAGACGAGTAACTGAGAATTGAAAAAGAATTTGGGAAATTTTGTTTTATTTGGGTTAGTTATATTCGGTGAATGAATTTGTTAATCTTGTGAGATATGCACAATTTCACTCTTGTTAAGCGTTTCTACATTATTTGTGAGGATTTGAGATGATTATCTCAAAACTGAAGGAAGTTAGTTAATGGATATTTCTGTTTTCTGATTTATGAATTATGGGAAGAATTGAAGAATTCCTGTGAATTATGTGAGGAATGTGTGTTATATTTATGAGTTTCTACAATTAATGAAATGAATTCGAGACGAGTAACTGAGAATTGAAAAAGAATTTGGGAAATTTTATTTTATTTGGGTTAGTGATATTCGGTGAATGAATTTGTTAATCTTGTGAGAAATGCACAATTTCACTCTTGTTAAGCGTTTCTACATTATTTGTGAGGTTTTGAGATGATTATCTCAAAACTGAAGGAAGTTAGTTAATAGATATTTCTGTTTTCTGATTTATGAATTATGGGAGGAATTGAATAACTCCTGTGAATTATGTGAGAAATGTGTGTTATATTTATGAGTTTCTACAATTAATGAAATGAATTCGAGACGAGTAACTGAGAATTGAAAAAGAATGTGGGAAATTTTGTTTTATTTGGGTTAGTGATATTCGGTGAATGAATTTGTTAATCTTGTGAGAAATGCACAATTTCACTCTTGTTAAGCGTTTCTACATCATTTGTGAGGATTTGAGATGATTATCTCAAAACTGAAGGAAGTTAGTTAATGGATATTTCTCTTTTCTGATTTATGAATTATGGGAAGAATTGATGAATTCCTGTGAATTATGTGAGGAATGTGTGTTATATTTATGAGTTTCTACAATCAATGAAATGAATTCGAGACGAGTAACTGAGAATTGAAAAAGAATTTGGGAAATTTTGTTTTATTTGGGTTAGTGATTTTCGGTGAATGAATTTGTTAATCTTGTGAGAAATGCACAATTTCACTCTTGTTAAGCGTTTCTACATTATTTGTGAGGATTTAAGATGATTATCTCAAAACTGAACGAAGTTAGTTAATGGATATTTCTGTTTTCTGATTTATGAATTATGGGAAGAATTGAAGAATTCCTATGAATTATGTGAGAAATGTGTGTTATATTTATGAGTTTCTAGTATTTATGAAATGAATTCGAGACGAGTAATTGAGAATTGAAAAAGAATTTGGGAAATTTTGTTTTATTTGGGTTAGTGATATTCGGTGAATGAATTTGTTAATCTTGTGAGAAATGCACAATTTCACTCTTGTTAAGTGTTTCTACATTATTTGTGAGGATTTGAGATGATTATCTCAAAACTGAAGGAAGTTAGTTAATGGATATTTCTGTTTTCGAATTTATGAATTATGGAAAGAATTGAAGAATTCCTGTGAATTATGTGAGGAATGTGTGTTATATTTATGAGTTTCTAGTATTAATGAAATGAATTCGAGACGAGTAACTGAGAATTGAAAAAGAACTGAAGGAAGTTAGTTAATGGATATTTCTGTTTTCTGATTTATGAATTATGGGAAGAATTGAAGAATTCCTGTGAATTGTGTGAGGAATGTGTGTTATATTTATGAGTTTCTACAATTGATGAAATGAATTCGAGACGAGTAACTGAGAATTGAAAAAGAATTTGGGAAATTTTGTTTTATTTGGGTTAGTGATATTCGGTGAATGAATTTGTTAATCTTGTGAGAAATGCACAATTTCACTCCTGTTAAGCGTTTCTACATTATTTGTGAGGATTTGAGATGATCGTCTCAAAACTGAAGGAAGTTAGTTAATGGATATTTTTTTTCTTCTGATTTATGAATTATGGGAAGAATTGAAGAATTCCTGTGAATTATGTGAGGAATGTGTGTTATATCTATGGGTTTCTACAATTAATGAAATGAATTCGAGACGAGTAACAGAGAATTGAAAAAAATTTGGGAAATTTTGTTTTATTGAGTTTGTGTTATACGGTGAATGATTTTGCTAATCTTGTGAGAAATGCACAATTACACTCTTGTTGAACGTTTCTACATCATTTGTAACAATTTGTGATGAGTATCTCAAAACTGAAGGAAGTTGATGTATATTTCTGTTTTTCTGATTCATGAATTATAGGAAGAATTGAAAAATTCTTGTAAATTATGAGAGAAATGTGTGTTATATTTATGAGTTTCTACAATTGTTGAAATGATTTCGAGATGAGTAACAGGGAATTTTATTCTATATTGGCTTCTCCACAATATAATTATTTCAAATCCATAATGAATCATTCCTCAAGTTGGTACCATTATTTTAACTTGACACTTGACACATTCTGTCTCAAGTTGTTCTTCTTCATTCAATACTTTGACTGATCCACATGGCCTCAATCCAAAAATGTATTTTCTTGACTATATATAAGCCTATTTTGTTTTATATAAGTAAAATAGTACAAATGTGCCTGACAAGTAAGTAGTCTCAAACAACTTTTCCAAATTTCTCAACCTTAAAAATTAAAAAAAAAATTTGCAACTTCAATTTTCACTAAACTTCCTTTTCAATTAGATCACTTACTTTCAGGTGAGCACTGATGATGACGAAAGTCGAGAGCGCTTTGCAAGAATTTCAAAAATTATACAGTTCAATACAAAAAACCTCTTCGATTCATTTGCCTTGACAAAAATCACGCAGATTTGAAAAACTGCCGGCACAAAAATAATCGAAGTGCGACTGAGTAGAAATGAATGAATGAGAAATGACATTTTCATCATAATCGAAAAATCTAAAATATAATGAATGATTTGGTAATGAATTAATTGAAAAATCAATAGTGGATATTTAGAATGTCTACCTCTTTCAATAAATTCTATACAAAAATCCGCAGCAGCACTACGGATTTTATAAGTTAATTCAAAAATCAGGTAGAAATCACACGAAGTTAATTTTTTATGACATGTCAGTAACGAAATTCTGAGTGACCAACATAAGATAAGATATAATTTGTAGAACACATAATAGTTATAAGTTTTAATTTTTTTTTTCTTGGCAATAGTTTTTTCGAAAACTCGCTTTCAGTTTTTGGAGGTATGATGTTCAGATAATGAAGTGGAGATTAAAACTTATTAACGGTGAGGGTTTTATATGATTCTCTACTGTTTTTTTATTATGCTGACTGTTCATGACGATGAATACGTCATTTCATCATCGATTATAACATGCAGGAGACATTTCAACCAAAGTAAAAAAGGTTTGGAAAATTTCAGCACAAAAAAAATTTGATCAGGTTGAATCAACATTTACTTGAATGAAGCATTCTTCAATTTGAGAACTGCTGAAAATAATTGTTCAATAAACTGTCTACAGAATTATTAATGCACACGTAGTATGAAAAAATAATATAATTTTCAATGAAATGAAACTACAACGTGGGTTAAAAAATATCAAATGAAGAATAATAATATTATTTCTTCTTTCTATAACAATTGTAAACGTATTCTTTGATTACAGCCCAGTTTCTATTTTTGAATAGTGATGAATATTTTTTTCCTTATATTTTAGATACAAACAAGAAGTCTCAATTCAATTCTACCACTTTTTTTGGAGCATTTTTTTCTTCAATGTATTTCGCGAAAAACTTCTTGACTATTTCTTTTGTTCCTTAGACCAAGTTTGTCTTTGAGAAGGTTTCATTGTTTTTGAAACTTTGCGTATCTGATGATCTGAAATGAGATCAGTGTGTTGAAAAACTCTTTCAAGATATCAAACGGGTTGAAAATGGAAGCAACTTCAGCTTCTTTCAGTATTTATTATTCTCAAATGAATTGAAATGGAACTTGTGTTATAAAATATCGGTTTCCGGTTCCCTTCAATAATATTGTTGCATATTCAATACATATTTGGGATTTACATATTCAACACATATTTGGGACTTGATCCTTCTTAACATTTTCGTTATAGAAATTTTTAACTTTCCGAGAAGATTAATAGTTCAAAATATGAAAGGACGATACTGAAAAAAGCGATTTGACTCATTTCCAGCCTAAAATCAGAGATACGGATGATTCCAAAGACAGCTCGAATTATATATAATTATTTGCAAAATTTTTTATATAGGTGAATGTTTTTGAAAGTAGTCACGTTAGTTAAGAGTTGGTTTTCGAAAAATAAGTTTTTAAAAAGTTTATTTTATTCAAAAACACGTGTTACAATAAGGATGTATCAAGTCAGACTGAATATAAAAATGAAAATTCTCATAGGAATAAAAATGCAAGTTCATCTTCGTCAGCGGTGTCGAGTATCGCTGACCCATCATGAACCTTGTCGATTCTCCGTGGATTCAGATTGTAACTTCTCCATCCCCTGAAGAAGTTTTATGAGGGTGGAATAAAACTTGAGTCCTGGTAGCTGGTACTGGTGGTGTTTCAGAGATCCTCTGGCATCGTAGGGTGTGACGGAATTTGAATACCAAAATTCCAATTACCGCTGTAGCAATTATGAATACAGGGTAGTCCAAAAGTGTGTACTATCGACTGGAATATCCTCAAAACCTAGGGGTTGCAATAGGCTTTGTTCGTGAATTTTGTGAAGTTCATCTAAGGGGATTTTTTCTAGCTGGATAGGTAGCATCTTCTTCTCATGTGGTATTGAAATTGTTCGGACTTTTGGCAAGGCTAGGGGCTGCTCGTATGTGAAGCCTTTGGAATTGATGTAGTTGGCTTCAGGTGTCTCAAATCCGCATCCTGGAGGCACTTCTATAAGGTAGGTGCCGTGCAATTCCTGCATTCCGGGAGTGGAACATTCAGTAGATATTTTTGTTGGCTTTGGGAATATACCAACATAGTGAGCTGGTGTGATTTCCTCTATCAGGGTACCCTTTATTGAAACCGGAACTTGTTGGCATCTGGCTTCATCTTCAGAGATGTGTAAAATTTGGGAAATGCAATCTCGTGGCTGAATGTCGCCTCGAATGATTGGAATTTGGCAAAGGAATCCAGGGTTGATCTTCTTGCATGGTCTCTGCGAATAGTGGTGTAGTCCAGTATTCAATGTCAGATACGGAGCTGGAGGGATGATTGTGGTAAAGTTACTAGTAGGGATTGAATATAAATGGAAATGTGTAAATTTTTCCGGGTGGAGGAGAGGAAAGTGCAGAACAAACACGATTATTGCATTGGAATAATAAGCATCGACAGTGATCAAATCGTAATATTTCCTGAAGTCTTCTGGTTTGGTATAGAATAGTTGGCTAGTTGTATGGTGTCGAGCCATCGTCTGAATTATCGTGTTCATTTCGGTTGGCTGTATGATGTTATTATACAAGGTATTAGTTTTTGCAAACACAATTGCATTTTCCAGGTCCGTCAGCAGCTGTAAGGTTATTTGCAATGACAAATTTAGTTGGTCTAAAACATTCCTGATCTCCATAAAGTGATTGAAATCGAATGTTATTGTATCGATTTCTTTATTAATTCTATCAATTTTCTTGGAGATTATATCGTCGTTATGCCTGATAAGTGACACGGTTTTATTGAAATTCTCTATGAGTGAGGTGGTGAGAGATATGTGCTGGTTCAATCTTTGTAGAATGTTATATCTACCCTTCTGTAGTGATGCTATTGCTTGGTCATACCGCTGAGCATCTTCTTGATCTAAATTTCCGGATATTGATTTTATGATGCTGCCAAGTCCGTTGATTAGACCTCTTTTGGTTCTGTGGGATGGGTTGATGCTGTGAAATTTTTGATATACAATTTTCAGTTGATATTTCAGTGCTTGATTGAAATTGATGAGTCCTTCTAGGTAGGGGTAACTCGGGCCGTTTGTGAGGGTTTCAGTGATGTCATCGAATTGCTTTTGTATTAGATCGATTTCTTCGGCAATCGGCGTCAAGTTATAGTAGTGCAGGAAGTCGTGAATGCTAGTCTGGATCCTGGCTTCTCCCAGCTTTAGGGGAAGAATTCCCGGGTTGTCTTTGAGATCTTGAATTCGAATTTCTAGACCCAATGCGAGGGTGCACCTGTAAAACCATTTTCTTGTTATGTTTTGGGATGTGTTTTATATTCTTTTTATGAACAGTAGTATAGGGTGTAGCTACTGTTACTTTTTTGTTAGATTCAACTACACGTGGTACAAATCTAGGTAAAAGCTTATTTCGAACACCTGTTGTTTTGGTATAAATTTTTGTGCTAGGTGAGTAGGCTACAGGATGGTGTCTGCTCTCATTTCGTTTATTTATAGTCCTTTCTTTCAGTTTGACAGCTTTTTCATTGATTTTTTGGTAGACAGCTTTTGTTTTATCTCGATGTTGTTGCATGTAGTTGTTCAGTAGAATCCTTTCTATGTCGATATCAAAGGGGTCCTTACTGTCGAAGTGTCCATTGAGAACATCGATGGGCTTTTGTCCTGTTACTGAATGGATTGTGTTGTTATAGCCTAATAGTGCATAAAGCATTTGTTCCTTGATGTTCAGCTGTTTCTTATTTTGCAATAATAATCGTAAATGTTCTATAATGGTCGAGTGAAAACGTTCAATCATTCCATTTGATTGTGGACTCTCCGGGGTTGTGTGGTGGATCAAAATTTTATGTGTATCCACAAATTCTTGTACAAGGCCGTTTTTGAATTCGGTGCCACTGTCTGAGACAATGATCTGTGGTAAACCATGGTGAGTAACGAATATCAGCAATGCTTTCAATATGTTAATGGCATTGGCTCCTTCTAATGGATAGGCTTGTCCATATTTTGAAAAGGCGTCCACAATTGTTAAAAATTTCTGTCCATCTGCCTGAAAGGTGTCTAGGTGAATAATTTCGAGAGGTTTACTTGGTGTAGGAGTTATCATAAATTTGGGTTTTGGTGGGTTTCTGTCATACTTATTCATTTGACATGTTTCGCACATATTGATGTATCCTTCAATGTCTTTTTTCAAAGTTGGCCAGTAATATTTTCTTCGTACTCGCAATTCAGTTTCATTTATTCCACGATGGTTTGACTTCCCTTCGTGGTAGTTTCGAATTATTATTTGTTGTTGATCTTCGTTGTTAACATCTTCCAAGATTTCGTTGCATTTTACCAAATCGAAGGCAGTGTTTCTGAAAATTTTCTGAAGAATATTGCAGGTTGACTTATATTGGGTATCTGGGTCGAAATATACAGCATGTTTGACTTTTGGTGGAATATAGTCTTTGAAGAATTTCACAATATTTTCTTCTTTTGCATTCATACCAATTTGAACATGAATTCGTTTTTTATTTGCGAACGCTTGTTCTATACAGATTGGCCCTGGGTTATAATGGACAAATGTCATTTTTAATTGAGAGGCTTTTCTGATATTGGAATTGTGAATGCCGGTTCTTCTTGAGTTGTGTGTATGGTTCTGTTACTTCCTTCGTTTTCAGGTTGGTTGAGGTCATTTATAACTTCGTCAGCTGTGTCAGTTGATGATGTCCTTTTTGGGTGGTCGAGGTCGGGATTTTCGTCAGCTGTATCGGTTGATGATGTTCTTTTCTGTTGAAGACGGTCGGGATTTTCGTCTGCAGTGTCAGTAGCGGAGGTGTCTTCGCTGATTCTTCTTTGAGATTGGTCGGTAACGGTATTTTCAGATGGTGCATTGTTGTATAACGAAGCATTTTCTTCAAGTTCTTTGTTGAAATTTTCTATGTATTCTTTCAAACTGAAGGCTTCTTTGGTGTGTACTTCTATTCTTGAAAGGGCATCAGCGTTCGTATTGCTTTTTCCTTTCTTGTAAACGACTTCATAGTCGAATTCTTCTAACTTCAATCTCCATCTCACAAGTTTTGAATTTGGATCTTTCAAAGAGAAAAGCCATTGTAGAGGGCGGTGATCGGATAAGATTTTGAATTTTTGGCCAAATAGGTACGGTCTAAAGTACTTAGTCGCCCACACCATAGCAAGCATTTCCTTTTCTATGGTTGTGTAATTTTGTTCGCTTTCGTTCAACGTACGAGAGGCATATGCAATTGGTTTGTCCTTTCCAACAGGTCCTTGCGATAGGATAGCACCTATAGCAAAATTGCTGGCATCCGTCGTGAGATTGAATGGTTTTGTGAAGTCGGGATATTGTAGAAGCGGTTCGTTTACTAGAAGATTTTTGCATGTTTCGAAACATTCTATGAATTTCGGTGTATGCTCAATTTTCTGGTTTTTCTTAAGACAGGAGGTGAGTGGTTTGGTTATTTTTGCGAAGTCCTTGATGAATTTTCTATAGTATCCCAGGAGTCCTAGGAATCCTTTGATTTCTTTGGTTGTTCGGGGTATAGGATACTTTAAGATTGCCTCAATTTTTTGGGGATTTGGTCGAATTCCTTCTGAAGTGATGATGTGTCCCAAAAATGCTACTTCCCTTTGCAGAAACTCTGATTTGTCTAGTTGAACCTTGAGATTTGTTTCCCTGAACCTTTCGAAGACTTTGGAGAGGTTGATCATATGCTCCTGCAATGAAGTTGAGTACACAATTATGTCGTCCATATATGTAAGACATATTTTTCCTTGTAGACCCTTCAAAACGTTATCTATAACACGTTGAAAGGTAGCTGGAGCTGATTTCAATCCAAACGGCATCCTGGTGTATTCGTAGTGCCCATGCTCCACTGTGAAGGCTGTTTTTGGAATATCCTCTTCTGCCATCTCAATCTGGTGGAAGCCACTCGCTAGGTCCAAAGTAGTGAAGTATTGGCACCTTCCTAGCTTGTCCAATATGTCATTGATGTTGGGGACTGGATATTTATCGTCGATAGTTTTCTCGTTCACCTTCCTATAATCTACGACGATCCTCCATTTGATTTGTCCAGAAGCGTCTGCTTTCTTTGGGACGACCCATATAGGTGAAGACCAGGGTGATTGGCTTGGCCTTATGATTCCCTGATCCAACATTGAGTTTACCTGTTTTTCCACTTCAGGCTTATGCACATGTGGGTATCTGTATGATTTGGTAAAAACAGGAATTTCGTCTCTTGTCCTGATCCGGTGTTTCACTTGATTTGTGAACGTTAGTGGTGTGTCTGGCACATAAAAAATATCGGAATATTTTTTGCATAGCCGTAGTACATGTCTTCTCTCTTCCTCGTTCAAATGTTCTGTTCTGATTGATTTTTCTATATCCAAATGGTGCGACGATTTTGTTGAAATATCTGCCGTAAATAAATAAAATTCACCTATGTCAAATTTTCTTGATTTTATTGAGTCGGTCAGTGCTATATTGAGTTCAAAATCCGTATCATTGATAAGTTCTGCCCACGCAAGATTATTACATGCGATTGTTAATGTTTCTCGTAATTTTGCTCCTTGAATATTTTGTTGTGGTAATATGATAGTACCTTCGCACTGTGCTACTGGTAACCTGAGACGTGTAATTGTATGAGGCTCGAGTTGAGCGGAATAAGACTGATTATTGTTCGTTTCGTGGTAAAAAATAGGTAACGTTGCGAATGCAGAAATAAGATTCGAGTTAATGAAATCTAATTGGGCTTGCATTAATTTTAAATTATCTAAACCAATTAGTCCATCAAAAACTTTGTGAAATTTGAATAGATAAAATTTCAAATTGGAGCTACTGTTAAATTCTGAAAAACTAGGAATTTCGGCACAATAATCTTGAGAATAATTTTGAAAAATTGAAGTTACTACAAATGGCTCGTGTTTAATGCAATTTTTGAAAAATTTAAAAGCCACTTCAGGGTTGAGAAATGATTTTGTGGAGCCTGTATCAATCAAAAGTTTCAAAGGTGGATTGCTTATAATTATGTAGGGCAGTTCTTTCTTATCGGTGAAGCTGTGTAATTCTACTACGTTTCTGGCATTTTGTTGTCGTCCTCGAGAAAATTTTCTTCTTCGTGCTTCAACATTTCTTCAGGCATGAAATCTTCAGAACATGCTTCTTGATATTCTTCGTTGTAGTATCCACCGTATTCTTCGGGTATTTCGCAATTATAAACTTGTTCTTGATGTTCAACATTGAAAAGTTCTTCGGACGTGAAAGTTGGGCGAGAAGTTTGAGGCCTAAAATGATTTTGTTGGTGAGTATTTCGTGTTGAAATACTCATTGGTACTGGATCTTGTCTGTACGATGGTTTTTGATTATTTTTCGGGTCCCAAACGTTTTGTGGTTTTCCAAAGACTTGCTGATTGGTCGGAAAACGTCGTGGTGGTAAATTGACTCGAGGTGGTAGGTTAATCGGTCCAGTTGGAAATTGGGGTCTGGTATAGGCTGACTGGGAAGGCCATACTGGGCGTTGAAATTGAGACGGGGGTTCCATTCGTTGCTGTGTGTATCTTTGGGGTGGTAATGGTCTTCTAACGGATGATGAAACTTCTGGAGCGTGACTTTTTTGTAGATAACGAATGTTATTTTCTTCCTGAATGTATTGCATCGCTGTGGCCAAAGAATTTGGACGCATTGCTCTTATCGTCGATCCTAAAGGTTCCTTCAATCCGGCCAAGAAGGTAGTTAAGGCTTGTTGTCTGAAGAATTCTTTTTTACTCGTTTTCACTACATCGTTGTCATTATGAATGTCGATATAATTGCAGATCACACTCAGTAAGCCCATGCACTTTTCGTAAAATCGTAAAGGTGTTTCATTTGATTGCCTTAAGTTCACTAGGTCCCGTGTTAATGCATTCTCGTCTCTTTGGTCTCCAAAATGTTGAATGAGGACATTTTTGATTTCATCCCAAGTGTTACATCCATATACAGAAACGACTTCTTTTGCTTTTCCTGTCAACTTTCCGAGAATACCATACATGAGCAGTTTATTCTGGATGCAGTTGATATTGGCAGGTGTTGGATCAAAATAGTGGTTGAGAAGGGTTGCTGATATGTTTAAAAATTCGTGAAGGCTGTTGGGGTTTCCATCGAACTCCGGAACTACGCACAAATTTTTGATGTCAAAGTTTGGTCGTGCCATTATTACTAAATTACTATTATTGATATTCAAAGGTATATTTGATTCACTGTGGTTCTGATTCGATGAATTTTCAATAGATAAATTCGCAATAAGATCACTTAAGTCTAGCTCTGCACTAGGGTCATTAAATGGACTAGGAACAGAGGAATCTGACATTAATACTCACAGAAGAATGGTGATGGCTTGATGCATTCCCAAAGATCTGCTTTCTCCTTTTGGTCCTTGGAGGGTAGTCGTGATGCTGCCGTCAAGGGATGGTTTGTTTCGGATCGCGAATAAACGTTTAAAAACGACGAGGAACTTTCACAGACTCTTTCGCGAATCCTACCGACTGCGCCAGTTAAGAGTTGGTTTTCGAAAAATAAGTTTTTAAAAAGTTTATTTTATTCAAAAACACGTGTTACAATAAGGATGTATCAAGTCAGACTGAATATAAAAATGAAAATTCTCATAGGAATAAAAATGCAAGTTCATCTTCGTCAGCGGTGTCGAGTATCGCTGACCCATCATGAACCTTGTCGATTCTCCGTGGATTCAGATTGTAACTCGTTTAATGTCTCCAAAAATAAGACAGTAGTATGAATTTCCCTAACACGTAAATCTTTATGAAATATCATGAGGTATCACTAAGATGCGATACCTCATGATATTTCATAACTGTTGTATACATTGTATATAGCAGAAAACAACTTTCGTCCCGTATTACCCTTGAATTATATCTGTTATATGATTTGAAAGGGTTATATTTTTAGGAGTGATTAATTTTTTGGGAAAGAAAGTTTTTGGCTTTCTACTACTCCATCTGATACAAAAAAATGGATGAGAGAATCTTCCAAAGAAAGGAAGGATTAATCAATTTGAAAATAAGTAACTCTATACATGGATGTGTAGATCATGCAAAGAAGTAACTTTCAGACACAAACTGAAAGAAAGTCCTCCTGAAACAGCTACTTTCATATAAACATTGAATTAAACGAAAGAAAAAATTCTTTCGAAACAAATACTTCTATATGAACACTGAATTATACAGAAGATACTTTTCTCTATTCAGTTTGTATATCGAACATTCGTGGAGGAATAAGAATCAGATATCATTCACATGAGTTCTACTTTGAATGATATCTGATTCTTATTCCTCCACGAATGTTCGATATACAAACTGAATAGAGAAAAGTATCTTCTGTATAATTCAGTGTTCATATAGAAGTATTTGTTTCGAAAGAATTTTTTCTTTCGTTTAATTCAATGTTTATATGAAAGTAGCTGTTTCAGGAGGACTTTCTTTCAGTTTGTGTCTGAAAGTTACTTCTTTGCATGATCTACACATCCATGTATAGAGTTACTTATTTTCAAATTGATTAATCCTTCCTTTCTTTGGAAGATTCTCTCATCCATTTTTTTGTATCAGATGGAGTAGTAGAAAGCCAAAAACTTTCTTTCCCAAAAAATCTGTTATATCTGTTGGATTTTTGGCGAAGTTCCTCACACGAAACACTTCAAAATACTTTCTAAAACTCCCAACCAAAAATGTTTTATTAAACAGTTTTTCCAAAAACGCAACACGTTTTTCGACATAAAATGGCTTCTTTGGCGTATCTTTACTACTATATTCTACATATTCAATGCTTGATATACCTAATTTCACAATTTAAAGTACCTACATCTCAAGTACCTGAGTTTGTAATGAATTAAATTACCTGCGCTTGTATTTCCCAGTTTCCACATTCGAAAAAATATTTGATAACAGGAATTTATTCAATTCTAATTGGTCATTCAGTAAATTATTCGAATTCTTGATTCTATTGATTTCTAAACATTCTAGAAGATTGAGTTTCAAATTATTCCTTTCTAAATGAAACACGTCGTATTCATGACTGAACTCATGTCCTTCTTCTAAAAGGTGGTTCGCAAATATGCGACATTGGTCTTTCTATTCACAAAACTACTTCTATTCTTTTGAATTCTTTGGAATATGTTCTCCTTGTTTGGCCAATATACAATTATTTACAAGAGCCACAAGTCAGCTCATATACCCCTGATCTATCCGATACCGAAGTCTTGTCTTTATTGTTTTCAATAAATGCACTTAGACTATTATTCGGACTATTATTTTTTGTTCTGTGAGCTAAGTTTGCGCATTCTTCCTTAAAAAAAACGGACAATATTATTGGTTGGTTCAGCAAAAAATGACAATGTCCTATAACTGACGTTATCACATCATGAATTTGGGTAGTCCTAGTCCATGGATTGCTTTTGTAGTTTTTGGAAAGAATGGAGTCTATAATATCAACCTTATAACCATTGATAACCGCGATTTGTTTGATCAAACTCAACTCTCTCTGGAAATTACTCTCAGACAGTGGAATATTCAATAGTCTATGAAGAATACTATTGAATGTAGCAACTTTATGCTGGTAAGGCTATGTAGAAGAATAATGTATGATAATGTCCGTGTAAGATGGATTGTGGAAAATTGCAAATTCATGTTTATTGTTATTTTTTGTAATGGCTGAGTCAAGGTAATTCATCGAATTATTCAATATTGACATATTCAATGAACTTTCCCAATTGCCTATCTGAAACGATTTCATTATCCACTAGTGAATAATGGATATCATAATGCTTGAAAAAAACACATGCATTATGAATATTTTATACAACAGTCCTGGACAAACTGCAGTTTCTATTTGAATAGAAAAAAATTTGATGAGCATCCGTGAAGTATCATATTTGGTCTAATACTTGCTACTTTCAATAGAAACACACACACATCCACATCATCAAATCGATATACCAAATTTGAAATATCCATTCGAAATAAAAACGAATACATAGGGAAATAAGATTCCATTTCGCACCCTTAGAATGAAAGTGGCTGAATTCAAAAAATGCAGTTTGTGGTAATAGAGCAAGAAAGTCTTCAAAAAAATATAGTATTGAATACATCTCAATATAACTCCTTTGTGTTCCGACGCATTAGATCGATTTTCAGCAGATTTATCGATTAGCCTTTTGAGTACACCGTGGTCAAGTAATTTTGTATTTATAATATATATTTTGACATTGATTAAAAGAAATCTGTTTAAAATCTGTTTTTCGGTTAACCAGCTGTCGCACCCCTACGAACGACAACCCTCAGAAGTCGAAACTTGTGCGAGCTAAGGATTAACGAGGTCTTACCTTTTAACGTGTGATTCCTAACACGGGTTGGACGATAGCAAGTGAAGATCGATCGTTCAGACTAGGGCTTGAACCACCGACCAACACGGCAGTCAATTCGAGTGAGTGAACAAATAACCCACTCCGAACTGCTTGGCTACCGACCGACCGATTATAAAGTAGTTTCAAATTGAGTCACTATTGCAAAATTATTTTTGAACTTTTTGAGATTTTTTATGAGTTAGGTCTATTTATAACGCATATTGAAGAGCGTTCTGTTGACATAATAAATAATAAGTCATTGTTGTACTGAAAGTTCTGTGAATACAAGGTAGTACATTGAAATGCAAAGTTTGAAAAATCAAATGTATCTATTTATTTTTAGTTTATAAATCTCAACAACAGTCTCAATAAGTTTTTATTTAAGTCTTATCATTAGTGAGGTTGTAGTAACTGATTGCCACTTTTGACTAGCAAATAACAAATTATTTTAGAAACGTAGTCTTAGATTAGGTACCCGTAATTTACATTACGCTTGTAAACTGAAAAGTATGATGTTTAATCAATTTAGCAAACAGTGTAACTGAAAATCGCATGAAAGAGTTACTTTTGCAAATTATAAATTAAAATTCACATACTTTGATAACAAAACAAAATATATCTTTAAACTTAATAATGAAGAATAAAATTCAAAGTCAAAACTCTTAATAACTGAGAATCACACGAGAGAGTTACTACTTTAAATAGAAAATAAAAATCACATCCTTATATAACAGAACAAAAAATATCTTTTCAATTAGTCATTAATAACGACGAGTAAGATTTGTAGTATAAACTTTGTTGTAATAGGGTTTTTTTACTCATTGTTGAATGAAGATTGATAAAAAGCAGCGTAAACATTTGGTATCAAGTTTTCATTAAGTATCTCACGGAGATCCTTTTTTTGTTAGTACTTAGCTCAATCCTTTCCGAATACAGTTTTTTGAGTTCCAATTATTCTAGTGTCGGCATTTTCATCCTTTTGTTTCTGACGTTAAGTTTTTTAAAATCATCTTTGTAAGAAGTTTTGTGATAGATCAGAAATGGTTCTTCTTTCGTAAACTTCAGCAATTTATTGTTATTCCAGTTACACGTTTCTCTATCTTCATTTTATGAGAAGTTGTAGCCCCATTGAACTTGTAGATCTTTTAAATCAAAAAAATAATGAAAATCAAGTTCGTGAACTAGAATTGGGGATCCATTCTTCTTAGCACTTCTCATCAAGGTGACGTATTGTTGAGGAATGTATATGGGACCAGACTTAAGGCTCTTTTTCACTTCTTTCTCTATTAAGCTATGCACGCTGTCAAATGAAAATGAACTCGCTATAAATTTATTTTTATTCTGGCCACCACAGTTGTCAGAATATAAAATGGCATCTACTTTTTTTCCTCCGGATTGTGCATCAACGGATTGATGGTGGTTGCATAAGCAAGATCCTAATTCGTTTGAGCCTCTCTTACCTTGAGTTTCGTCCCAAAAATAGCAATTTACGCTTTTTAACAGCAATTCTTAGAATCAGATTTTACTTCCTTCGGTTTATCTAACTCTACTATGGTAAAATTGAAACTATTGAGCCTCGATTTATAGTAAAAGGCAGAAATATCGCCCGTTGCATCACAGCCTGAAGATCAAAATTTGCGTAAACAGTCGAATCACTGACGTTTTCGCGATCTGTTCGCTTTTCCTCTCGGGATAAAATTTTCTCTTCCAAATGGGTGTCATATTTTCCTTGAATATCTAGTCTGTTAGCTTCTGTACATAGTAAATATTGATTACATAAGTCGCATTGATCTTTTTTGTCTTGAAAAAGCCAATATTAAACTCAGTAGTAAATATCTCGTAGAACTTGTTAAACTTTCCGTATGTCTTATCATTTTGCTTTTGATTATCAACATAATCTCTGTATATTTCTGTGATCGTTTTTGAACCATGGAACCATTAAATGAAGCCGGTGAATGGGAGCATTCTAAGATCACGATGTGGATATGGACGTTGCCATATTGAATCCGTGATAATTCTTTAATATCACCAATGCTGTGCGGAACTTCAAAACTAACAAATTACATTCAACAGCATGAAGTTATGACATCTATCATGAGGTTAAAATAGACATCAAACATTTCAGAACCTAAACTAGTGCCACATTCACTTCGAAAATATTTGTCATTACCATATAAATCGGCACAGTTCGTTACAAGTAAACTCGTGGCAACACTGTCGAATTTGTCGTTTGGAAGCCTACTACCTGCCTTGCAGTGATGCCAATTTGCCAGTAATTACTGCATTTGCAAGTAATCCGATTATTCAGAAACTAAAATGCAGTAATAAAGATATGCAAGGAATTTGTAAGGACTTTCGATATTCTGCAAGGATTTTGGATATCTCTCTTTATATTGATATATTTAGTGAGAGAGAGAGAGAGAGGAGAAGAGAAACAGTTGATTGAATAGAATAATTACATCGGCGACAGGTTGGTAAGCATTTTGTACAATTCTCATTGGCAACACTGCTGCCTTGTTCTGTTTGTCTATGTTATCCTCGAGTGTTTACTGTTTCCCTCCACTTCGTGTTGACATAGTTTGGTTTGTGATATGTATTGAAAATAGTGAATTGTTACTGTGTTTGGTTTATATATAGTTAAATAATAGATAGAAACTAATAATGGTGCTTTACTGTTGGGTTTGCAAGCAATCCCAATGTTCTAACCAAAAATTGACCTTACACAGGTGAGTGAATACAGGTTTTTGTTCATAGGCGTCACAATGAGTTTCGAATTGCTATAGATAGGTACATCAAAATGAAACCGAAATTCATTTTGCATGGCACGCAGTGAAATGCAAAGTTTTCAGATGAAAACATTTTAAATATACAAATTCTAATAATTTCTTTCTACACGTATTAACGTGTAGTATTAACATTGGCATCAGATTTCCAACTGATGCCAATGTAAGAGCAGTTTGGTTTGAGAATTTGGGATTGAAGCAATGCCCCGAAAATACTCTAAAGAATGCAAGAATTTGTTCCGTTAATTTTGAGGGAGAAGCGTTTGAAGTGAAACCCAGTGGAAAAATATTCCTGAAAAAAGGTGCCCATGCTTTGTCTTATAATCAATAGTATATTCCTCCAACTTCAAGGTATAGTAATCATTCAACAGTTATCATTTTCTAACAATATTTTTTTCGTAACATAAATTAACTTTTTTCAGAAAGGATGACTCATCTACAGATTCGACAGATACAACTTCAGAAAACAATTTTTTGGAAGTTGACAAGTCTATTGATGGCCCTCCACTAAAGAGGTAAGATCAAATCCAGGTGGTGTAACATGATTGAGGCTCATTTTTATAACTATTTCTGCTCCTGGTATTGTGCTAATAATCAAATAATGATCTTTTATGCTCACGGAATGTTGTACTCTTAGTGCTAAAAAAAATATCAAAGGAAAACTGAATTGGTTCCTATGTTTCCTGTGGGATTTTGAAACTAATAGTGTTTTCCATTTAGAAATTGGCCCATCTGAACATTCTATACTTTTTAGATTAAGAAGCAATGTGCAGACTCATCAGACCGAAATATCTCATAATCTGACTCCAGAAATGGGCACACATTCAAAAGGAGAATATGAAAAATGTATTGATTCTAGCTCAGAAACATTGACTGCATCAGAAACTGAACTAATCCATAACTTAGTCACAGAAAAGGAAACAGACTCGCCCACAAATTTGCAGAAGAGAAAGTAAGTGAAAAATAATCTAACAGAGAAATAGTTCTGAGAAGTTATCACAAGCAATGTGTTAGCTTTATTTGTAAGCTAATTTTAACCACGATTCACAAATCTGTATCCGTCAATAGTAACAATATGCGTTCAATAATAATAATAATAATGATTTCAGTTCATTTTGATATTTTAGGCCAGTATTTTTCTGCTTGTCATTTCAATATAAATTAATTATTATTGATATTTGCAGTCTAATCTTATAGTTTTCCAGAATATTCAGAATTCATGTTCTTTCACATGTGCATGCTTGTGAATACAAATAACAGCGTGGACATTATTATTATTATTCTTCATTAATCCCAAGAAACATGAACGATGTTCATACAAGGGAAATAATACTAAATTAATAAGCTTAAATATATATATATATATATATATATATATATATATATATATATATATATATATATATATATATATATATATATATATATATACAGGGTGTTCCTCAAACACATGCTAATATTCAAGGAGGTAATTCTTAGACCCATTTTAAGAAAAAAACGTCCTAGGGACGTATGTCCTAAACGCCTTAACTTTTGAGATACAGGGTGGCAAAGTTTACAAAAATAATCAGTTTTTTAATAATAACTGAGATAATTTTGTAGACATCTATGGCATATTTGGTACATATGTTCCATGCCTCAAGGCGCATTTTCTGATGTACACAAATTTGTAATTTTTCAAACACTGGCATCCCTACGGGTTTCGCATTGAATATTTTTAGGGAAAAAGTACTACGCCAATGCTTTCTTTCCAAAATAAAATCATTTTTGAAATCCTCATTCATTTTTGAGAAAATTTGATCTCTTGGTATTTCTTTGTCCGACGCATGATTTTCACTAAAAAAAATTAAAATCGACAGAAAGCAAATTAAGAAGTTAGATCAATTTTAAAATGAATGAGAATCTGAAAGTTGCTTCATAACGCATTACCAATTCCCTAATAATATTTGAAAACATAATCTGCAAAAAAATAAATTTTTCACAAAAACGAGTTTTATTTTATTTTGTGACAGTAAGTCTAAACGAATAGCACAAATTTGTTAATTAGTAATAATACCAAAACTGATTATAAAAATTGTTGGAAGTGGCCACCTGCACTTAGTATGCATGCTTCTGCCCTTCTACGCATGGAATTACGCACCCGTTCAAATATTCCCGGCGTATTTCGTATAGTTTCACACAAGGCAACTATTCGCTCTCTTAAATCTTTTAAAGTATTAACGGGAGTTTCATACACAAGAGTTTTAAGGTGACCCCATAAAAAAAATCTAAACTGTTGAGATCAGGGGATCTTGCTGGCCATTGCTGAGGTCCTCCGCGACCTATCCAACGATTAGGATAAACTGTATTTAAATGGTTTCGGACAATTACACTGAAATGAGCAGGGGCGCCATCGTGCATGTACCATATTCGATTCCTCAACGCAAGTGGCACATTTTCCAATAACCCAGGTAAGTCTTCTTCGAGAAAGTGTAAATAAGAACGACCATCAAGGCGTTCTGGTAGAAAAAATGGGCCAATTAGATGATCACCTATAATTCCTGCCCATGCATTAACCGAAAATTGGTGTTGGAAATGGGTTTCGGTTATTGCATGGGGATTTTCTTCAGCCCACACATGAATGTTATGGAAATTTTGAATGGCATTCCGAGAAAAATTTGCTTCGTCTGTGAACAAAATTTGTGTCTCAAACTGCGGATTAAGTACAATACTTTGTAGATACCACTGACTGAAGTTCACAAGCTGTGGAAAATCTCTGGGGAGTAATGCCTGCACTCTTGAAATATGGTATGGGTATAACAAAAAATCAACCAAAATACGCCAAACAATTCGATGACAAATATCCAGAGTTCTAGCGATCTTCCTCGTACTCGTCTCAGGATGTTCCTCAATTTCTTGCAGCACCGCTTCCTCAATTTCAGGAGTTCTTACTACACGAGGTCTGCCTTCCGGAGCCCCTTTCTTGAAACTACCAGTTTCCCTAAGTCGACGATGAATATTTGAAAAGGTTCGGCTATCTGGTAAGGCACGATTAGGATATCTTTCCTGATAAATGCGCCTGGCTTCTGTTGCATTACAATCGGCAAGGCCATATACGTAATGCATTTCCGCCATTTCCGCATTCGTATAATTTACCATATTAACTGATATTCAGAAAAACAGCGGACTACCAAAATAACTTCAATAACACTTCAAAATCAATCAAAACGCGCTGTGACAGTTTTTAACACCAGCACCTTACTTTAAACCAACATCAATATTAGCTACTGACGTTTGTACATACAGAGAATTCGTTTTTTATTGCTATGGTGAGTACTCTGTTTTTTCTGCTTTTAATCTTCAAAAGAAATCACATATCGATAAACTCCATGTTTCCAAGAGGTGCAGTAAATAAATTCTGCTACACGTCATTTATTCCAGAATAACTAAATTTATGTTTTCAAAAATTATTAAGCGTTGCTGCGTTATGACGTAATTTTAATTGAGAACAGTGCATCTGACAACAACCAAATACCTTTGGAATCCACAATTATTTTGCAACAAATCTGATCTCTTAGTTTGCTTTCAGTCGATGCACGATACCGCATCAGATTTTTAAGGAAGTTATCCTTAAGTAAAGCGATTTTTATTCCAAATCCCAGCCAATCAAATGTGCTCAAAAATGTATGGAGATTTCAAAAATAATTTTTAATTCAAAATAAAGCAGTGGCGTAGTAATTTTTTCGCAAAAAATATACATTTCAAAACTCGTACGTACGCCACTGGCAGAGAAAATTAGGAAAATTGTACATCAGAAAATGCGCCTTGAGGCATGGAACATATGTACCAAATATGCCAAAGATGTCTAGAAAATTATCTCAGTTATTATTAAAAAACTGATTATTTTTGAAAACTTTGCCACCCATGTGTTTAAGGAACACCCTGTATATATATATATATATATATATATATATATATATATATATATATATATATATATATATATATATATATATATATATATATATATATATATATATATATATTTGTTTCACAGGTCTATTGTTTGGCATTCTCTGTATGTGTCCCCATCATCCATGACATTTCTTTTGCTATATTTACTAATGTTTTTACTTGTTTTCTTCGGTTTTTATATATTTCATACTTTTCTGTTGTATTATATTTCAAGTATTTCTTCCATTGTATTTTTTTTTCTTTTATAGCCTCCTTTATGTAATCGTTCCACCATGATGTCTGTTTTCTATTATTATTTGTTTTGTAGATGCCACACGTACTGATAGCTGTTTCTATGTCGTTGCTTTCTATGTCGTCTGCTTTCTTAATGTCGTTGTATTTGTTTTCAAGTTTTTCGTTGGTAATATCTTTATATCTAGTAGCTACAGTTGTGTCTCTCATTTTATATGATCTGATCCTGATGTGTTCATCTTTCTTAGTCACTGTTTCTTGTTTCTTTTCTGTTGCGTCTCCTTTGATTTTTATTGTCAATAGGAAATGATCACAGTGTATTTCTGCTCCCCTTCGAACTCTAACATCTAGAACATTGTTCCTATTTTCTTTCTGTACCAGAATGTAATCAATTATATATTTTTCTCCTCTGCTTTCTTGTACTCTTGTGTATTCATGTATGTTTTTGTGTTGGTAAAATGTATTTGTAATGATCAGGTTTTGTAATTGACAGTATTGAAGCATTCTCTTTCCATTGTCATTTCTGGTTTGTTCTCCATATTTTCCTAACATTGTTTTGTAAATATGGGTTTTCCCACTCTGCTATTAAAATCTCCCATAACTATTATTGTTCCTCTTGCATTTTCGGTTATTTCTGTCAATTTTTCCCAAAATTTTTCTTTTTTTTTTCTATTCTTTCATTTTCATCTGATCCGTATATTGATTGCTATTATTGTACTCACTTCTTTATTTTGTTTTTCTATTTCTATGGTTATTATTCTGTCATTTATAGCTTCCCATTTTCTAATTTTCTCAGTTAAGTCTTTATGTATTATTAATCCAACTCCAGCCGATGCCCTTTGTTTTATTTCTACTCCGCTATATACTAATATGTGTCCACTCTGTAATAGTATTGTCCTGTCCCTTTTTTTTTCGTTTCGGTTATTGCTAGTATTTTCAATTTGTTCCTTTCAAATTCTTCTACATTTTCAATTTCTTTTCCATTCAAGCTTCTAGTGTTCCACGTTCCTAGTAACCATGCATTTTTTTTATTATTTCCATTGCTACTTCTCGTTATCATTTCATTTTTCCTAATATCGTAATCCGAATTCCTTGCCGTTTTCTTCTTTGTTCGATCCATGTTTCCTGTGTTCATTATAAGTTTTTTGTATTGATTAGTGTTTTCTTTTCTTTTTCCAGTTCGTTTCTTTCTAGGTTCCAGTACCATTTTTCTCCATCTATCTCTAGTTTTCTATATCCAATTTTCACATGTTTTCCTTCTTTTCTCTCTTCTTCAGCTTGATTTCGTATCTTTTTTTATATTTCTCTTTGTTCTTTTGACATATCATCATTTACATATACTTTGTATTCATTGATCCTGCTGAGTTTTTTTTTTATTTTTCATCACTTTCTGTTTTTTGTTTGAGTTTTCCAATTGTAGTAGACATATTTTGTCACCTATTTTTCTGGCATTTCTTATTTTTAAATCGATGTCCATACTATTTTTAATGAATGAAATCATTCCTTCTTTCAACTCCTCTTCATCATTTGTTGTGATTGGTAGTCCTTGTATAACCACATTATTTCTTCTCGTTTCTCTATCTATTTTGTCAAGTTTGCTATTGATTGTTTTGATTTCTTCTTTCAGTTTTTTATTTTCATTTTTCAGTATGTCACTGTCCGTTTTGATTTTCATCATTTCATTTCTATATTATTTTTGTTCTTCCCTTATTTGTTTGAGTTCCTTTTCCATATCCGTTTTCATTTCATTCAAAGAAACATGAGCGATGTTCATACTAGGGAAATAATACTAAATTAATAAACTTCAATATAACAATTTAAAAAAAAAAGAACAGTTTTTGAAAAAAAACTGAATTTTATTTATATTCATTTCAAAGCTCCTGATGACCTAGCTACCACTGGTTTTTCAACTCCTCGTAAGTTCAGCAGAAATCTGAAAACAATGAAAAAAATCTTGACAGGCCAGAAAACCAAAATTAGAACTTTACAACAGTCAGTGTGAAGACTGCGGTCCAAGGTAACAAACTTGAATTCACTGATAAACCATTTGAAAGCTAAATCTTTGGTCCATGAAGATTGTGAAAGTTCATTGAGAGTGAATTGATAAGGTTCAATCCGTTTCACCACCACAACAAATTGTATGGAAATGAGTTGATTGCTCATGAACTTCTTTGCCGAGCAGAAAATATGATAATGCTAATGAAATAGTCATCTTTGATGTCATAAGGAAGTGATTGAAAAATTTTCGGTGCCATAATATGTAGCGCAATATGGGATATATTGGGTTTTGTGTTTACTTTTTTCTATACTCTTCATTTCCAGTAGCATTATGGGTACAGTTTAAACATATACAAAAACTTCTTTTTTTTCCACTAACTCCAAAATTTTTATTTTGTTTATCACTTCAACAATCTGTGAAGGAATTGAAACTTAAGTTTTCTTTTATGAATAATCGACTCAAGTGAGTTGGGATTATTTTGACAAATTAGTTAACATTCAATATAATGAGGGGTTACATGCTGCAACAAAACTGCGAAAACGTCACATACTGTGGACTAGAGAAAAATTGAAAGTCAAAATCACCACACAAACGTTAAGTGTAAGTGTAGCAGATTCTTTGATATATCTATGTAAAGATTCATTACTGCCCGAATTCCAAAGAGCGGAAGCAACTGCATTGTTCGCCCGTTACTTCAATGATTTATTCGACATTTTCAATGCAAAAAATAGATTTGCTAAATATAATTATAAAAAACCTTTGTCTCCTGTAACGAGTAAGCAATTTTTTGACTATCTTGACATTATTAAGGAATATATATTGCATCTATCTACAGGAAAAGTTGAGGTTTTGAAATCACAGAGAAAAACTGTTTTTTCAGTATTTTTTATTTGTATAGAGAGCCTCAAAGGCCTTTACAAATCTTATGTCGAATCTGGAAAACTGAAATATATTCTAACTTATAAATTATCCCAGGATCATGTTGAATTGTTCTTTGGAGCAGTTAGAAGTCGTAGGGAATTCAATAACAATCTAACTGCTAGACAATTTGAGGCAGCTTATAAAACGTTGATAGTTCATTCAGAAATAAAAGCTGGAGATACGGAAAATTCTTTGAATTTAGATGCAACCTCGATATTATTTTGTAACAGTGGTCGAGTTACCATCAGTGAGAATGGGGAAGATCTTTCTTCGACTACTGACCAAGCAATATTTGAGAATAAACTGAGTGAAGACATACGAGCGTTGGATTTTCTCCATTCTTCTGCTTGGTGTTCAACAGGTTATGTTAATGATATTGTCTGTTATATGGCGGGTTATGTGTCGAGAAGCCTGGAAAATATTGTTTCATGTTTTAGATGTAAGTCACTTTTATTTGATGAAAATGATGAGACTACCTCTACACTGCTCATAAGAAAGGAATATCGAAACCTCACTAAAGCATCAAAGTTAGTAGTAGAAGTTTGTGTTGTTTCTGAAAAGTATTTTTGATTTTTCCATAAAACTAACAACATATTCAGTAATAGAATAAAAAACCTAATGAATGTTTTGGTGAATAATACTCTGAAAAACATGCCACCAAAAATATATGATTATTTTAGTGATCACTCGTACGATGAAGATGCCATTGGTGGTCATTCATTGCAGCTATTGAAACTGATTTTAAAAAAATATTTCAACATTAGAATTCATCATGAAACATCCTCTGAATTAGATTCATCAACAAAACGAGTAAGGAGTATATTGACAAAAACTGTTTTGTTTCGAAATCAATAAAACTCTTAGAAACTTCGGAGAAAATGAAAACCCAAACACCAAACTGGAATCACTCGCACTCGACGCCCGTTTCACTAACCAAGTTAGCGCTAACTTGGTTAGCGAAACGAATGTAGAGTGCGAGATTCCAGTTTGGTGTTTGGGTTTTCATCTTCTTCGAAATTCCTAATTTCAAACAACTATTTCTGAAAAATATTTCCATTCATATTATCGAGTGGGTTATTTATCAAAATTATTGGGTAGTTGTTTCAATATGATTATATAATACTATATAATTGTAAAAGGTTAATTTTCAATTGACTAGTTTCAATTGTGAACCAACACTATTTTTCATATAATATTATTCGGTATGGATTCATGGATATATTTATATTTGGTTCCTTTTCAAATTGTAATAATTTTTTTATTGTTGTTATTGTTGTTTATTTTGTATTGTTTCATTTGTTTCATTACAGTTATTCTTTAAACTCGAGTTGTTTAATTTACAATCCTACCTGTTTCCTACAGTTTTTTAAAAGAACCGACTTTTTCGAGTAATTATATTTATTTCGAATACAATGAAGTTTTCCTGTAATTGATATCGGAAATATCTATAATCTCTACAATAATTGATGAATAGATCTCTGAAGTTTTCATAAGTATATAACATTTTGCATATTTTCGTTTACATTGCCCATATTGAATTTATTGCGTGCGCCACTGTCGTTGGAGGGTATGTCACAGTCTATCGCAAGATTCCTCCTTCCCCGTAACCCGCTCGCCACCGAACCGAGCGGCTTCAAAACATTCTGTGTTGAAGGTATTAGTTTGCCGAGTCATATTTTTCTAAGTCCATGTCTTGAACCATCAATGTTCTCTCGTGTTGTCTGTGCTCTTAAATAATGAGACTTTATCCAAGGAATAGAATTAATGTGGTCTCTCATATCTTAAATAATATTTGCGTCAACTTTAATGTGTCTGTAATGCTTACCTCTCAAATCTTTCTGCACGAAACCTTTAGTGTCTCTCTTGCTTTTAACGGTGCGAATCATGCGATCAGAAATGTCTAAAGTTTTCAAAAAAAAATGTTTTGCACACTCGCCGTTTCTCATTATTCAGAGTGAAATAGAATGCGTGGTTGAATTTTCTTGGATTTTCAGCATTAGAGTAACGATATTTTGGAGATATTTCGGCCATACTTGAATTGATAAAGGAGCGCTGTAGATCAATTTCATTTAAATCCCAGAATTTTTTGAAATGACTTGATCTCTGCTCTTCGCTGATATTGTCTCGACATTTCAGTCTACACCTTTGAGAACACGGTGGTTTCACGGAACGTGCTTTGATTTGACGTTGTGATTTAGAAATAGAAGTGTATGCTTGCCCACTATTCCTTGCAATTTTAGCGGACGTCTGTTTCCATTTCGTGGTATCCCGTCTCCTTTTTCTGCTGTTGGAAAAAGAATTGCTACCTTGATTGGTGTTTTTGTCGCATGGTGCACTAGTGCTACTTGATGACGAACTGCTGCTACATGAAGAACTGCTGCTAGATGAAGAACTGCTGCTAGATGAAGAACTGCTACTGAATGAACTTATAGAAGATGAACTACGACGGGAGGATTTTTTCTTTGACAACAAACTACGGGCAGGTAAACTGTTAGGAGGAGACGTCTGACTGTGAGATGAGCGGAAGTCAAAATTAGTTAAACTCTTACGATATTTGGAACCCGTCTTCTCTGGCACAATAAACGTCGGATCGCTATCGCTTAGGTCCACATCGCTTTCGCCGGGGTGTAATGGTGAAATCTTGTATTTATCAATTGGAGTCGATTTTCTTCTGGTGCGAGATCCAGATGAAATATTCTATGATGATGGTGACATGTCATTTGTTTCAGGAATAATGATGGCTTTCTGTGACGGAATTTTTTTCCACGTGACCCTCGTAGCTGTCATTAATTACTTCACCTACATCACGATCTAGGTGGACGTGTGAATGTAAGTTCTCAATTTGAGACGAAAGTGTTGTATGTAGTAATGAACATTCATTATGATATACAGCATCAGAATTAGGTTGGTTTTCTTTATCGCAACTCCAGTCATTCGGAATAGGTGGATTGGTTATTGTTACACGATACTGATTTTCTACCCATTGAGCAACATCGCTATTGAGACATTCAACCAAAGACTGTCTTGTTTTTTTTTCATCAGTCTGCAATTTTGGAGGTGTTAGTCCCATCAAACTAAACATCTCATGAACTCGTCTTGATTTTGTCATTTCAACTAGTAAACTTGTAAAGAAAAGTCTGAAACAAAACAAATTCATTAAACTATAATTCATCGTTTGGATTTAGACTCTCTCTCTATAGTCGATCTTTCATTACTAAAGATCGTGATCATCATTCTTATACCCACCCAATCGGTTTGTTAAAATACTTAGTACTTAAATCGGTACTTCTTATTTTTACTACTAAACAGGCTCAATATTCAGAATAACAAAAATAATCAGTATGATTTTAGTCAAAAATAGACCTATTCGTATAAGTGCCGTTTGTCTTCAATTATTATTTTTTACTAAATAGACCTAATCTGTAAATGCTCACTGAACACTATTGCATATTTTGTTCTATACAGACCTATTTCATAAAGGGTCACTTTATTACATAAAAATAGTTGTTACTTACCTTCACAGTATTTGCAATAAACAGACACCATTCGAAATCTGTCGATGTTTTACATGTCCACTCGAAATCACTTCTGACTTCATACTAGTTCTACCTCTTTCAAACAACATGCATAAATGCATAGCGGGACAGTAAAAGAGACCGAAACATACGCTGTCCCTGTTATACTTAGAGATAGGTCACTTTTTCTTTAAAGGGTTATAGTTCAATGTTTTTATTCATTGGATGAATATTTTAATATGTAGTTGGTGATAAGCCTGTTACTGTCTAGCTTATCAATCTTTTTACTTTTTACTTTTTTACCTTTTGTTGTCCCGACTATTCCTATACATATTGTACTATGTCTTTTGGAAAATAAATATTATTATTATTATTATTATTATAGAGTTTGCTTTATAAGGTCAGTGTATGGTGAAATCGAGTGTTACAGGAATTTCGAGTTAAGTCACTTTCATTCTAAGGGTGCGATTTGAGAGTTAGAAATTGGAAAACGGTCAATTACTAAAAATTAAGTTTATTCTATGTTATTTATTTTTAATCATCATATACCCACATATGGGGAAAATAAGTACTCCCTAACTATACCGAAATATTGGCAAGCCAATGAACTGAATAGCATTAGGACCATTGCAAGGATCGTAACGGTTCTCAAAGGGTTTCGCGCCAAAATAGGTTGAATGGAGGTTGAATGGAAGACCAACTTCTGATTGAGTCATTAGTGACAAGATCAGAAATTGAATTCTGCATTTTGATAGGTAGGTGGGTGGATTGTATATATGTATTCCATATATAAGGATATTAATTTTGTTTGAACTTAACAACAATTAAATAATAATTGTAAAAAAAAACTTTCCCTCAGTTATCTCAATGGTGTGATTTTGTTACATCCTTATCATAAAAGAGGACGTATGCTGCTCCACTCACAAGCGATTTTGGTGAAATTGGTGATACTTGCAAAACGTTGTATTTGTACCACGCGCCAGTATACGGGTATCTGCAGTATGCTGTATAATGCCCTCTGTAAGTAGTTTCACTGTGATAGTAGTAAGTAGTCCCACTGTGCATATAAAAAATAACAACAAGTAGCCACATGTTCTGATGCATAATTATCCATATCCAATAATGCTTCTAGAGGAAATTCGATGTCATTATTCAATTTGCCTCTGAATCTCTCCGTTGGAGAGGATCTTTTCGAATACATTACTGAAATATGGAGAAACTTGTGGATTGATAGGGACTTTGTGCATTTTCTCTTTTCCTTGCATTTCGAAGACGTCGGTGTTTCATTTCCATCCAAAGTTTGTTCTCTTGTAAACGCATCCAAGCATTGCCACAAACTCAATTGGCCGGTACTTTGTGGTATGAGGAGAGACAAATCCCAGATAGAATCAGAGGTTACTGATGAGTGAACACAGTGTGTGCATTTCAATTGTCCAACGAAATTATCTACAATTTCATAGTCATGCATCCTCAAATATGTGAGCCATGACTCTTGTGCATTTCCGCTGTCGCTCAATTTCTCATCAGTCTCCGTTAAGATTGGTTCAGGTTTCTCATTGATTATATTAACGTCTTCATGTGAACCTTCTAAAAGATAACGAAGAAACTCCTGAGCGTCTTGATGGGAATTATCCATGAATCGAGGAGCAAAACTTCCAATCTGATTTTTTAAGAAGGCTGTATTCACTACTCTTCAAATGAATCTTCTGACCACAACTCCTTGATAATATTTGCAAACGCTTTGATCAAAGCACCCACTATACTTGAAATACAAGTATTGTATCTTTCATGGATTCATCTTTTTTCAAATATTCCAATAACCATCTCGTGTTCGATAAACATTGGATTATGCTGTTAGCAATATTTTACAACCCATTTGAACCAAGGGTTTTGACTGAAGAAATTATTACTGGACAATTAGAAATATTTTTGAAACCCATTTCAGAATTTTGCTGAGAGTACAGTAAAAAGAAGCCACATTTCCTCTTTGGATGGCTATACTAATTTTTTGAATGGAAAAAGATGTGGCTCTTGATTCGTAGTTTCATTGGTTACCGTTTTTCTAATTTCATTGATGAAAGATAAGGTTTCAGAGCTAAAAACACCGAAAGTTTCAATAGCTATTGGGCGAAAGGTATAATCATTTTCCAAATTCTGATATTTCCGTAGTTTCGAACTTTCTCCTAAAGTGGCAGCGGCACCGGCTTCCGCAGAAGTAGCAGGAAGATGGCAAGTTGCTGATATATCCACACAGGTGAAGTCCCAAACAACAAATTTACCGTTTTTCCATGCAACAGGTGTCATATCATCCGGCCGTTTTCCATCGTCTCGACTTGTGCCTATGGGTTCTAAAATCGCAGGAATTTTTGCTGATGTTAAAACCCTTTCGATAATATAATTTATTGCACAATGGCAAGATAAACGACTAGCGCTAAAACGGCAGCTCAATCCATGAGTACTTGATTCATCCACAAATGCACCACATTTACAAAAGTATTGAACACACAGTGGTGTACCAAGTCGAAATCGAATGGAAAGTCTGACAGAGTTGTCATCCAATAGAGTCCCAAGGATGCTACAGGAACAGCATTTAACCAAGCACCAGATTCTGTCACAGTATATGCGAGAAGACGAGCCTTATTTTTCAACCCAATAACGCCCAAATTTTTATTTTTATTTTCTAATTAAACCGAAACCAATTCAATTATGGGAGTTTATAGTCCCTAGTTGCATAAAATAGCTGTGGACTTTATTGACATCTGATAGTTACCGAAAAAATATCTTTCATCAAAAGAGAACACTGGGCATAGGCGACATTAACGATAAAAATTTGCAGTGCAACAAGATATTATTCATTCATGATAATATAGGAAAGCACAAAATGAGTCAAACGTCCACAGTGAAGAAATAAAAAAAAACAAAATAAAGATTTTAGACAGATAAAATGATTTACTTTTATAGGATTATTACAATGTGTTAAAACAACGATAAAAATAAAATAAATACAACAATAAAAATTAATTAGCGCTCCGGGGCGACTTCATTGATTCCAGATAAAATGAAGATCTCAGTCATTGTTTATAAATAATAATTTTTGTCATGGTATCGGCTAAAACAAGATATGCACAATGTGATATTACATTTTTTGCAGAAAGTGCGTGGTTTAATCTGGTAGGAAATTATTTGACATCTCTGCTGTTTTTCGCGCTTTCCAATAACGTGCCCCACCCTATCGAAACGTATATCACCAAATACTTAGGGCCTCGATGTCAACAATAGGCTGCTCGGTCTACCTCGTTGAATACGGTTTCCATGACCCAATTTCAAATAAGTTGTTGCAATGTTCCTCCTGAAATCTTTGATAGAGATGGAACCCACACCATGAGTGACTATATATATAAGGTATATGAATTCACAACTGCCATGTCAACGATTAGAGTGAACAAGCACTAATACCATTTTCACCTCAAATTGCTATTGAATGCTTTTCAAGCATCCAATCATGGTGATCTATGCCACCCATACATTTATCATAGTTGCTAATCATTGCTGGTTGAGAATTAGGTATTCTTTCTTTTCTTATTTGATTCCATCTTGAGATATTCACGATAGGAAGTATTGTATCAAAATTAGTTCCAACAGAGACACATTTATTATCGTTCCATCGAACAAAAGTCACTTGATTAGCTGTATCGAACTGATAATCATAAGTTCCTCGATCTTCTTTTTGTAGCTTTTTTTTATTTAAGCAAATTCGCATCAACCTAGTGGTTATTAGCGAGTAGTACATGTTTATGATTTTGTTATTATAATATCGGTACATTTAAAAAATTTGATAATATTTGGAATATTACAGTTTATGCCAATAGTGTTGTAGATATCTAGGGGAAAGTTGAAGTTGTTTCGCTGCACCCAGTATTTTGGACAATCGGTGTTTTGTTTCACATTGGCTCTTCGGTGTGATTTAACAGATAACTGTGCGTGAGTTTGGTATGACCCAAGCGTAGCCGATTTATGAGCACTTGATGTTTTCGGTTGTTTGTGCCCCGGACACTTGCCACTGATTTTGCCATTTCTGGATTATCGCTGTTTTCACTATTGTTTTAATGTCTATAGATACTACTTTCGACACTACTTCCGATTCGGTAGAGGTAATTGCGCCACGAGCACATTCGTCGGCTTTTTCATTGCCCTGAATTCCAATATATGATGGGATCCAAATGAAACTAATATTTTTTCCAAGTTGCTGGCTCAGATGTAGTTCTCTTTTTATTTTTTGTGCAATTGGATTTTTAGGATATAAGCGCTCAAGTTCGTATATGGAGCTGAGTGAATCCGTTGAAATGATATAATTATCTCCACCTGTCGCATTGACATAGGCCAGCGCACGTTAAATGGCATATAGTTCTGCACTGAATATGCTGGTAGTTGAAGGAAATTTATATGAGAACGATTCAGATGTTGTAACTATGGCAGCTCCTACTCCTTCGTTGGTTTTTGAAGCATCCGTGTAGATTTCCATGTGATTAGGGTGGTTACAAATAATTTGGTTGAGTTCGTTTTTGATGATCTGGCTATTGGCACTGTGTTTGTCGTATTTAGTTAGGCTCGTGTCACAGTTCGGCCGTTCAACAGTCCAAGGAAAAGGTGGATTGAATTTGATAGGAAACGTTTCCGGTAGGGATAGATCGAGGGTAAACAAATGGTCGCGGATCCTCTGGTAGAAAGGTTTATAGATTCTTGTACGATTTGTGAAGAGATTTCTATATTTATCGCAGAATGTGTTACTATGAGTGGGATTTGTTGGATTTGCACTTATTGTTGCTGCATATGCCAAACTGAGATAGGTACGTCTGTTGTGTAGAGATGACTCTCCTTTTGCACAGTAGATGCTTTTGACTGGTGTTGTACAGAAAGCACCTAAAGATATTCGTAAGGCTTTGTTGTGGATAGTGTCGAGTAACTTGAGTGTTGTCTTGTTCGCCGAGTTGTATGCAATACATCCAAAGTCCATTTTAGATCTGATAAGTGTTCTGTAAACGTGCAGTATTGTTTGACCAGCAGATCCCCACTCTTTATGTGCCAACGTTTTCAACATATTCAGTCTCCTGTTACACGACTCGGCTAGGCTTTTAATGTGTGCATTGCAATTCAGTTTGTCAATAAATATCATACCCAAGAACTTTATGGTTTTGACATATTTAAGATTTTGCCCATATAGTTAGAGGGGTGGTATATTGGCCGTTTCTTTTTTGGAGAAGAGAATACATTGTGTATTTTCTGTTGAGGAAATGAATCCAGTTTCATTGGACCAATGCTCTAGGTTCGAGAGTACTTCCTGAGACAATGATAATAAACTGTCTAAATGTTTGTTTTTGCAGAAAAATACCAGGTCATCAGCATAAAGACGTGCTTTCATTGGTGATTTATTTTCTTTTAGAATGTCATTCATGGCGATGAGGAACAGTGTTGGGATAATGACAGATCCTTGTGGGGTACCATTTTCCAGTGTGTGACTGCTCGAGTAAGTTTCATTTGTTCTGACGCGAAAAGTTCTTACTTTCAGAAAGTTCTGAATGAAAGCGAAGCAGTGCCCGTTAATTTTCCATGAGTCTAGTATTTTCATTATACGGTATCGCCATGCAGTATCAAATGCCCTTTTTATGTCAAAAAAGATGGCCAAACATTTCTGTTTTACTACTAGTGCTTCATGAATATCGCTTTCTAAATCTAGAATATTGTCATTGGCAGATCGATGTTGTCTAAAACCGGTTTGCTCGGGGGTCAATAGATTACGGTGTTCAAGGGTCCATAGCAGCCTCCTGTTAATGATCTTCTCTAGAATTTTGCACATCACACACGTGAGAGAGATCGGTCTATATGAGTTACGGACGGTCGGTTTTTGATTTACGTGCTTTGAGGATGTGAACAATTATCGCCTCTGACCATGCTGATGGAATTCTATCCATATTATGTTGTATATGCGTAAAAGGAGTTCATGTGCATTATGTGGGAGATTCTTTATGAAAATTACTGGGATCTCATCGGGGCCGTGACTTGTTTTAGTGAACGTTGAGAGGGCATCTTCGTATTCTTCTTCACTTATAGACATGTTCAAGGGGTCCTCATAGTCTATGACGATGGGTATTTCAACTTCCTCTTCATCACGTTTTTTTGCCAAGAATGGTTCGTCATAATGGGAGGAAGATGACTTTTATCTATACATTTCTGCCAGAGTCTCCGCAATCTCTTGTTTATCTGATACAGTTCGGTTATGCACTTTCAAGATATTCATTTCTTGGTAAGTATTAGCTCCCGATATACTCCTCACCTTTTTCCATACTTCGGTCATAGGTGTTGAGCTATTGATACTCGAAATATACTGTCTCCATGAAGTCCTCCTAGCATTCTTGATTGTTACTCTTGATATTGCTCTGAGTTTTTTGAACTCAATTATATTTTCTGTAGTTTTGTATCGTTTACATTCGTTGAATGCTCTTTTACTATCACGTATTGCCTGTTTGCATTCATTGCTCCACCAGGGAACCGGAATATGTTTAGGGTTGAAAGAAGTTTTTCCAATAGCAATCACAGCTCCTTGCAGAACGACTCTGTTGGCTAGAGTTTTGTCTATATTGTCAGTGATTTCACAAGTTGCTATATCTTTCTCTGTTGTGGCAGAAAAAAGTTTCCAGTCAGTTGAGTTGATATTCCATTTTGGAATCGGGTTATCCGGCTGTTGACTTCTCAGGTTGTTGGATATTACTATTTGATTGTGATCACTGTTATAGTTGAAAGGTAGAGCTTCCCATGTTAGTAGAGGAGTAAGAGTGGGGTCACACATCATGAGGTCCAAGACGGAGGATTCTCCTGTGTGCGCATTGAATCTGGTTTTGCTTCCATCGTTTAACAGAGAAAGATTAAAGTGATTGATTAATTTTTCGATCGTCCGACCTCTACTATTGGTGACAAGAGAATCCCATATGATATTATGGCCGACCATAATACGTGGTTGATGAATTTGTTCTATCAAGCTCAGAAGATCCAAGATATCAATTATTTCATTTGGAGGAAGATATATATTGCAGATAGAAATTTTGCTCCCTTCTAATGTGACAGCAATAGCTTCTAATTTAGTATCTATGTCGATAAGATTTGCCTGAATTTTTTCTTGGACAAATATAGCTACGCCACTACTTGCCTTTCCCTGTACGTCTCTGTTTTTAAGAAAAGGTTGGAAATTTCGCAAACTCGGAGTTTTATCATTTCTGAGATGGGTTTCTTGTAAACAGATTACATAAGATTTATGTTCCGAAATCAATACTTGTAACATTGGTAAGTTAGGTAGAAACCATTTATATTCCACTGCAGAATAGAGTTGAATGCTGAGAGATGAATATGAAAATTTGAATTAGTAAGTGGTTTCTTGAGAGGAGTCACTTTCAACATTTGTAACTGAATCGTCAATGGTTTCTCTTCCAAGATGTTTCAATAATTTTTTCTTCAGTTTAGTGCACCTCGATTTGATATTCCTTTCAGTGAAGTGTGGATATATTTCTGTGAGCATATTTATCAATGCTAATAGATCATTGGTGTAATTTTTAACCACATTGACTTGATCAGCGGATCCCCAAACATTGTTGAAAAGGTCCTTAATTTGACTATAATTCAATACAAATGCAGGAGAGTGTATTTTTATGAAGCTTTCCGTAGGTTTGAATAAATCTTCTATTTGCTTGGTAATTTTTGGTTTTTTGGCTCGAGAGGTTTCCGAGGGTTTCATAAAAGGATCAGCTGTGGTATCTTGTTTGTCCGTTTCAGTACTTTCCTCGGTTGGTGTTAATATATCACCTACAGTACGTTTACCCGTCACTGTATTTAGAGGTAACAGGAAATGCGAGTCGGGTGGTTGTTCACTTGACGAGGTTTTGCACTGAGACGAAATATGTCCAGCCGTCTTACAGCTGAAACAGGTGAGGGCATCTTGGGAGAGGAAAATACGATAGGATGTTTCATCAAAAGTTATCAATATTGATTCCGGGATCGTCACTTCTGGAGTGCTGATATAAACCTGTCGTCTGAAACTCAGGACATGGCTATATTCGGAGACGGATGCGCTAATTCGCAGGAAGGTTATTGGAGAAACTGGGGAAAGACCAATTTTTTGTAATTCATGGTTGAGTAGGTCATGAGGAATAGTTGGACACACATTGGACAAAACAAGCCGCTCAGCAGGAGTTATCAGTCGCCTGGCTCTTAGAGATTCGCCGTTTATTTCAATCATTCCATTTTCGTTTATAAATTTGTCGGCTATCTCTTTTCTCGAAAGATACATGCATATTCTGTTGTTTGATAATCTTGATGCAAACAGTATGTTTTTAGGGTTTATTACAGATCCCACTCCAATAAGGTAGTCTTGAAGTCGAATTCCGTCTATAGCGTTAAATATGATGGCTTGTTTTTTGGTGGGAAATTGTTGATGAGTAAGTGCAGCAGAGTAGCTCTTATTAGTTGGGTTTCCATTTTGGGATCCCCTGTAGTCAGAAGTCCAAGGTGTAGAGTTCAACTGATCCATTTTAGATCAGCGAGTAGAAATAATTTTCAAGTACGATCCTGGCTACGCAGGTGTACTGAACATACTGTCACCAAAATGGGATTTATCTTATTTATTTATCAGTATGCAAGGTTAGGTATACGGAATTATTTCAAACTGTACTTACAGTTCAATACTGGATAGATCACTTATGATTTACAATTTACCTAATTCTTCAATTTTCAACTTTGAATCACAGGTTTATTTGAGTATGAATATTGATCTGATATTAGACGATTGAACCTTGTCAGTCAGAACCGGACTCCCCTTTTTGTAGCTGTTTCACTTCTTTCAGTGGATACTTCTTCATGCGATTATCTCTCACCGTTCCTGTAGCTCTGAATTTCATTTCCCTCAATGAAAGAAGTAGATCATAGCTATTGAAAAAGTTATCAAAGTATACAATATGGTTTGTCGGATAATCCACAACTGAAAACGTATTTTCAACAACAGTGCTTCCCAGTGTTTTATTTTTATCGTTCTGTGTTGCTACTTTTCCACAATAAAGATCGAAATTGAGACAATATTCGCTGATTCCACATAAGGCCCAAAACTTATAACCAGAACGTATTTGCTTACCCTTCATGAATTGTTTCAAGGAGTGACGCGCGTAGTATTTCACCATCATTTCATCAATTGACAAATGTTCCTAGAAGGGGTCTTATTTTGAATCCTCTATCATGGCAACATGGCTTGCGTATCAACCCAAACAAAACTGTTGCAATCTGCTTAGGCCCTCAGAGACAGACTTATCAGATCAAACAACATAGTCTCAGAATGAATCAAACGGACATTGAATGGGTTGACTCAACGAAAAATCTCGGATTGATTATCGATCAAAACTTGAACTTCAATGACCATGTCCAAAATATATTTAAAATAGCGTTCTTCAAACTGAAATTACTTCAAAAATTCAAATATCAACTATCAACCGAAATGAAACTTAAACTAGTCAAATCCCACATCTATCCACATATAGAATACTGCGCTCCAGTGTATTATAATTTTCTACCGGAATATAATCGACAAAAGTTGCAACGCATTCAAAATTCTTGTATGCGTTTTGTTTGCTGTGTACCTTATAGAGAGCACATTACTCCTTTTCTGATAGGATTGAGAGAATTAAACATAAAGTGTAGAATGGAATATCTGATCACAATATTTCTTTTTAAACTCATCAAAAACAAAATACCCCTGTATTTATTAGAGCTTATAGTACGTCGTTCTAATATCCGTAGCATCAATACCAGGTTCAATAATTTCAACATTCCAAGCCATGTTACATCTAAATACGAAGGATGCATTTCCTATCTGGCACCATTATTTTTGAACAGGATAATTCCTCTCCTGAATTCATCTTTATATGAAGTGAAACATCATTTGAAATCAACTTTGTTGACCAGCATGGAGTAATGTATTGTAGTGTAGTGTATTCCTTTACTTTTCTGCAAACTGAGATGTATTTATCATATTCTTTCTTTTAATTTTGCCGCTGAAGAAAATTGAATTATATTAGGTAATCACCTTATTGCTCATAAATGTTATTTGTATTACTTAGTAGGAGGGGTGGAAGATAGCCATTGGCTAACCCCTACCTTTTGTGTGTAATTTATGCACAATAGAGCTATAATTTTTTTTTTATTATTTATTTTATTTTTTTTTTCACCGTAGTGTGCGCTGGTCAGGCCCTATCCCCCGAAGCCCCGATACATTCGGGAGGGCGCGCCAGCATAATCAACCAATGACCACTCCCCACACCGTGGGGTAAGTGATCATTGGGTCCGAGAATCATGTGCCCTGAGCAAACGCAGTGAGCCAAGAATGACAGCCTTCTGCACCTGTGCGGCTAAGATTTCTGCCTTAGTGCGGCAAGCCGGTATGATTTTGAGATTCGAGAGTAGAGAAGACATCATTCCACCAAGGACTCCAATAATCAGAACGACCATCTTGATAGAGTGATCTGGATAGAGTCTGCGGAGTTCGAAGAGAAAATCTCGATATTATATCCGTTTTTCCTCCTCTTTTCTGACGATATTCGTCTCGCCAGGAGCTGAAAACTCCACGACAAATATCGTTTTGGTCTGGTGGTCGAGAAGCACTACATCAGGCTTATTAGCTTGTATGAGCCTGAGGGTGGAGAACGAATAGTTCCAATAAATTCGGCACTTCTCGTTCCCTACAACGGATTCAATATCCCCCGGAGCGTAGGGCAACACCGGTGTATCGTCAATACCGTAAGAGTGCCGTAGATGGTAATATAGCACTCTTAGGGCCGCGTTATGTCGATGGATATAGGCCGAGACCGCATATGCTGGACATGCTGATAGCAATTGCATTAGGGTCTCGGGCGCCTCGCGGCAGGCCCTGCACCTTGTGTCAGGAACCTCTATACCCATCACGCGACTGCGGTTGACTAAGGTGTTGAAGACAACATCCTGGCAAGCCATGATGAACCCTTCAGTTTCCGACTTCAGCCCACTCGACCTGAGAAAAGCGAACGTCAGGCGCTTTGATAAGCCAAGGTCTTCAATATTATTGAAGAAGACCCCATGCATTGGCTTATCCCTGTGTCTCCGCAGAAGTAAGGTGATCTCTGCGGCTTTTATCTGAGCTTTTTGCTGAACGGGTTCCAACTCGGTGTCAGAGTTGTAGTCACCTCGTTCAGAGTCGAAAACTATACCGAGTTCATCAGCTGCTCGAGCAGCTGCCCAAGGAGAAATGCTCCGATTCCTGCTCTCTCATGGTCACGGACCATGCAGAGAAGGGGATCCGAACTCCTGACCACTTTACAGGCTGTATCCAGTACCATTCTGTCATGTAGACACTCCAAACTCAAAAGTCCACGACCTCCCTGTTGTCGGGGGAAGTACAACCTTGGAACGGACGATTTGGGATGCAAACTCCTATAGAGATGCATCATTTTTCGGGTCCTTACGTCGAGTTGATACAGCTCCTCCCGAGTCCACTTCACTACTCCAAACGAGTAGAGTAAGATTGGAACGGCAAGCATATTTGTTGCAGCAACTTTGTTCTTCCCCGACAGCTCCGATGACCAGATCTGTCGAAGTTCGTGCTGATACTTGCCGCGGAGAGAGTTTTTCACTGCGGTTACCACTTGTGAGTGGCGTTGTTCCACCCCGAGATAAGTATACGTCTCTCCGGCATCCAGATGGTGTAGGATGCTTCCATCTACGAGCTGCACATCCTCTCCGTAGTCCCCGCATCGTCCTCTTTTGAGATGAACCATTGCACATTTGTCTATCCCGAATTTCATACCGATAGCATGCGTGTACTCTTCCACAACCCTCAAGGACTGATGGAGATCCTTCTCTCCAGAGGCATAAAGTTTAAGATCATCCATATAAAACAGATGGGTGACCTTGTGCCTCCGGTTTCCGGGAGTGCCACAGTTATACCCTCGAGTGTTTCTGAGCACAACGGATAATGGCAATAGTGAGATGCAGAATAGAAGGGGACTGAGGGAATCACCCTGAAATACACCCCTTCTGAAAGTGACCCACCCTGTTTGGACTCTTGCTTGACCAGATGTTATGGTGAAGCGAGTTCGCCAAAGTGGTATCAGTTGTTCAATGCATCTCACTATGTTGTCGGGTACCGCAAGGCATCTGAGCAAATGCAAGATGAGCTCATGCGAAATTGTATAAAATGCCTTACGGTAATCGATCCAGGCCATAGAGAGGTTACGCTTATATTGTATCGAGTCCTGCGTTACACATCTATCGATGAGCAGGTTCTCTTTACATCCAGCGACTCCTCTCTTCGACCCTCTCTGCTCATATATCCGTTCGAACATTCGGTCAACTGCGGTGAGATTTCGTGTGTATAAGATGCTTGTAAACAACTTATAACACGAATTCAAGCATGTTATCGGTCTGTAATTCTTAGGAATCGACAAATCTCCGCTTTTGGGGATGAGAACGGTCCGCCCCTCGACAAACCAATCCGGAATCGGCTGCTCTCCGTCCAGCCATAAGTTGAAAACTCTGGCCAGATGGCGGTGGGTACTTGGTAGTTTTTTCCACCAATAAGTGTTCAGCCCATCTGGGCCTGGAGCAGCAAAGTTCTTGGAAACAACAAGGGCTCTTCGAACGTCATCCGGGGTTATCGGGTTGCGCAGTTCATTGAGCTCAGGCTGTCGAAGCTCTCTGTTGAAAGCTTCGAACTGCGCTAGGGCTCGAGTGTCTAAGTTGAGTGGCTGCGGGTGTTCATAGATATCCTTCCAGAAGGATTCCACCTGATCAGCAGTCGGCGGATTATCCACAACACGTGGAGGCTCTTGGAATAAGCTAGAAGGTTTCTCGCGGAACCTAAGATTTTCCGCGATACTTCTCGCTCGCCTCACTAGTGACTTCTTAGCAGCCACTAGCATTCGTATCCTATCAAGGCAATGCTGTTTGGTGGTTAACAGCACGCCTTGGCTTAGAGTGTGATGGACACGTCGTAAATTGGCGGCTATTCGCCGCACTGCGGGCGTGAAAGGCCTGTTGACCGCCCTGTAGTCCATCACACATTGGATACGAGACGCGTGTTGTCTCGCCGACGTGATCTTAGCCTCCATCTTGTGTACACGCCGTTCAATCTTCCGAACCGCAAGGCCAGGATTTCGTCCTTCCGATTCGGAAAGCGATTGGACGACGTTATACACGGCGGTGTTGATTTGCCAGATGTCAGCCTCTTCTGTTAGAACACTATGAACCTCCGCATCCAAACAAGCCAGTTCTTGTGGCTTCAGGGGCCTAATTCTGTGGAGCGCCCTGCGTGTTCTGATTGTCGTCACCATTGGTGGTATGGTGCGAGTCTCCTCTCCAGCCGTGCCAACGGGTGGTAGAACTGCCACTTCTACCACTTCGTTAGCAGACTGGGGAGGAGCTATATAGCCCTGCCGCCGAAGATAGGATACGTAATCCTTAAGATTTTGGGCGGAAAAGGCGGCATGCTCCGGATGTGTTTCACACCACAGAGCATGCAATCTCGCCATGTACCCTCTTCGCGCGGGCTCACTACTCCCGTAGCAACGCATAAGGCTATCTCTCAGCTCATGCGTCCACTCAAAGCGTCCGTTGTCGTTGCCAGGGTTGTCATCAGTAGGCAAATCATCGTTATGGGCCCCACCACCTTGCCTCTGACCCCTCCGAGCGGGTCGATTGTGGGGGCCCCTTCCTTGATCACTGGGAACCAAGTGTTGGGTCCACCGGGTGGTTAGCCCTGTGGACCCACGGCCGGCACCGGAGGGAGAATAGAGTTCTCCTTCCCGGGTACGCCTGGGCTGCCAGTCCGGTTTTGCACCAGTTGCTCGGGTAAGTGGTGTCGCAACTCACCAAAGGCCAAGGGTGTTAGTGGCCATCCCTGCTTTATTATTATTATTTTTTTTTATGTCGCGTTATGTCGATGGATATAGGCCGAGACCGCATATGCTGGACATGCTGATAGCAAGTGCATTAGGGTCTCGGGCGCCTCGCGGCAGGCCCTGCACCTTGTGTTAGGAACCTCTATACCCATCACGCGACTGCGGTAGACTAAGGTGTTGAAGACACCATCCTGGCAAGCCATGATGAACCCTTCAGTTTCCGACTTCAGCCCACTCGACCTGAGAAAAGCGAACGTCAGGCGCTTTGATAAGCCAAGGTCTTATTATTATTATTATTATTATTATTATTATTATTATTATTATTATTATTATTATTATTATTATTATTGTGTATTATTATTATTGTGTTCTGCTTTGGAGTTGCCTTCGAAGTGGATCAGAGACTTGAGTTGTAGATAAGCATTTCTACTTATCGCATCTTTCATTAGTTTCATTCCCAGGTCATCAGCTTCAGACCAATAATCACGTTCGGATGGTAATGTATGATAAGTAGAGGGGATAAGAGATTTTGGAGCGTATTCCCTAGGGGACGTACTTACGGTAGTGAGTGGGAAAGAGAGGTGTGCGACGTGATCGACGCATAGAAGGATGGAATGAGCATCGAGTAGATTCATTTGATAGATAAGAGCACGGTGGAATTACAAAAATAACGCTATAATATTAATAATGAACGAAAAACCGGATCAAAGAAAAATAAACTTGGCCACTGGCGTTAAAGAAAAAAACATGTCTGCCAACGTAATAGAAAAAAAACATGGCTATCATACAGGGTGTCTTAACGTTTAGAAAAAAAAATGTACGGGGTGTCTCAAATACGTCAGCGTGGAAAATAATGATATAATAATAATAATGAACGAAAAATCGGATTGAAATAAAAATATGGCCACAGGCATTAAAGAAAAAAACATGGTTGTCATACAGGATGTCTCATCGTTTAAGAAAAAACATGTACGGGGTGTCTCAAATACGTCAGCGTGAAAAATAATAGTATAATAATAATAATGTATGTAAAATCGTTTTAAAGAAAAATAAACATGGCCACAGGCTTTAAAGAAAACAACATGGTTGTCAACGTAATAGAAAAAAACATGGCTGTCATACAGGGTGTCTCATCGTTTAGGAAAAAAAACATGTACAGGGTGTACGTCGGCGTGAAAAATAATGATATGATAATGGTAATGAATGAAAAATCGGATTGAAGAAAAAAACATGACGTCAATATGTACAGGGTGTCTCAAAATACGTCATTTAAAAAAGTTTAACGAGGCTCTATGGTTTTGACGTGTGATTTTTCAATGTGTACAGGGTGTCTCATTTAGGAAAAAAAAACATGCCAGGTGGGGGGCCTAACGTTTTAGCGTGCGATTCCGATAGGAAACGTTTGAAAATGGGGGCAATGGAGGTATACAGCAATGACATTTCAAAATTCGTCAGATGCGTTTTTTTTTTTCGTGTTAGTTGGGATATAGGGGAGTGGGGGTAAAGAAAATACGTGGGAGGGTAATAATTTTTTTTTTCGAAAGAATGTTAATGTCGTTGAACAGTTGAAATATTCAGTGATAAAATGATATCTGAAGAATACAGACGGAAAGTTGAAGAGTTTTGTAAACGTGTTCAAGAATTGAAGAAAGCCATTCAATTTTTCGAAGAAAAAATCTTGTTTTGAATCGGTTGGATAATTTGAATATTCAAGACAGAGTGTTCGATCGAAAAGTGCCTCAAACGAAATATCCGCTGCGAAAAATTCAACCTCACAGCGTAGATTATGTCGCCGCCAATGCTGAGAATGAATTTTGTACTTTTGAGTGCAATAATAAATAATGTTTTGTATGTGAACGTACCAAAGGGCGTTAAATTCATGGCAATTTGTGTGAAGCCCAATAATTTCGATCATGGATGCAATAGAACACAATGGAAATTGATGACGACCAATTGGCAGTTTTTGCAAGCAAATTCCCGAAAAATACCTCCTTCAAATACAAACTGAGGCTGATATTCCACGATCTTCAAGAAAGTGATTCAAAAACTGTCAAATTAATTCCAGAACACGCAAGGCTAGCCAAAAAAAAAGTCCCAAATGGAATTTGACCTTTACAGAATTCTCATTATAGTATCTACGATATTAGCATGTATTTTGATTAGAGTTTTCCGAGAAATAATCATGAAATTGAATGAAATGTATATAATTTGGTTCAAATGATAAATATTTGAATATTCACAAATATTCGTTTCATTTCTCATTTCGAGTCAAGGATGAAATATAATATGTGGGAGTATGGGGCAGATGTTTGCTACGGTTAGTGGGCCATCTGCATGAAAACGGCCGCTTCATCAGTTGTAACTGTGACTCTGTTGCGTTTGTGTGTACATTATCTTCAATAAACAGATGTAAGTATGTCTTGAAAACAATGTATATTCTTTCTTATTAGTTAATGGGCTATGCTTGAAGACTGGCAGTAAACAAATCTAAAGCAAATGGAACTTCAAAACGTTCAAGCCAGTCTCTATATACCTACACAGTAGGTTTAATGGACTGACGCCTATCAGAAAACAACTACTCCCCTGGCTAATACCACGAAGGGCGTTGGATTATATCAGGTTAGTACCTCGTCCACTAGATGGAGTGACATTTTTGATGTTCGCTCCAACTTCGGAAGAGGAATGAAATACTCTGAAAGAATTCCAATTTTCAATTGTGGAATATCATTGACTTTAGGTCGATGATGGTCACTATCTTGCACTGATGAGTGGCTAATAAGCCCGAAACCGGTCTGCAAGTGTGCCCGTTCCATAATTAAAGGTCGACTCTTCCAGTTGTATTGCCAATTGCATATGCAGGACACTTTCTGTGAAGATTCCTGCACTGACGCCTGTCTGAAATAATCCAACGCCCTTCGTGGTATTAGCCAGGGGAGTAGTTGTTTTCTGATAGGCGTTAGTCCATTAAACCTACTGTGTAGGTATAAAGAGACTGGCTTGAACGTCTTGAAGTTCCATTTGCTTTAGATTTGTTTACTGCCAGTCTTCAAGCATAGCCCATTGACTAATAAGAAAGTTTTTCTTTCTTATCCAGAGGAATCGGGCAAATTACGGATATGCAGTTGGTTAGTACCTCGTCCACTAGATGGAGTGACATTTTTGATGTTCGCTCCAACTTCGGAAGAGGAATGAAATACTCTGAAAGAATTCCGATTTTCAATTGTGGATTATCATTGACTTTAGGTCGATGATGGTCACTATCTTGCACTGATGAGTGGCTAATAAGCCCGAAACCGGTCTGCAAGTGTGCCCGTTCCATAATTGAAGGTCGACTCTTTCAGTTGTATTGCCAATTGCATATGCAGGACATTTTCTGTGAAGATTCCTGCACTGACGCCTGTCTGATATAATCCAACGCCCTTCGTGGTATTAGCCAGGGGAGTAGTTGTTTTCTGATAGGCGTCAGTCCATTAAACCTACTGTGTAGGTATTTAGAGACTGGCTTGAACGTTTTAAAGTTCCATTTGCTTTAGATTTGTTTACTACCTGTCTTCAAGCATAGCCCATTGACTAATAAGAAAGTTTTTCTTCCTTATTCAGAGGAATCGGGCAAATTACGGATATGCAGTTGGTTAGTACCTCGTCCACTAGATGGAGTGACATTTTTGATGTTCGCTCCAACTTCGGAAGAGGAATGAAATACTCTGAAAGAATTCCGATTTTCAATTGTGGAATATCATTGACTTTAGGTCGATGATGATCACTATCTTGCACTGATGAGTGGCTAATAAGCCCGAAACCGGTCTGCAAGTGTGCCCGTTCCATAATTGAAGGTCTACTCTTTCAGTTGTATTGCCAATTGCATATGCAGGACATTTTCTGTGAAGATTCCTGCACTGACGCCTGTCTGATATAATCCAACGCCCTTCGTGGTATTAGCCAGGGGAGTAGTTGTTTTCTGATAGGCGTCAGTCCATTAAACCTACTGTGTAGGTATATAGAGACTGGCTTGAACGTTTTGAAGTTCCATTTGCTTTAGATCAATGTATATTCATGTATTTTATTTGCGAAACTCAGTGAAATGATTTTAATTGAAGAGCCTTCAAAACTTTTGGTCAAAATTGCGTGCGTGTAATTGAAAAATTTCATTTTTCATTGCGAAACTAAAATATTTCATTTTCCATAAAATGTCTTCGAAATTTTTGTTCAAAATTGTGTACTACAGTGTCGGTGTAATCGAAAAATTTCATTTTTCATTTCAAAACCGAAAGATTTCGTTTTCCTAGGTGTTTGTACGTACTTATAATTATTTCAGAAAGTATTGAAATATTTTAGTCAAAATTGGATATGTTTTCGCAAACGAAAAATTTCATGTTTCCTCAATTCGAAATATCTCGTTTTCCGTGAAATGTTTTGAAAATTTTTGCTCAAATATGTGTGTGTGATCAAAAAAAAATTCCATTTTCCATTGCGAAACAAAAATATTTCATTTTCCGTAAAATGTTTTCAAAATTTTTGTTCAAAATTGTGTACTACAGTGTCGGTGTAGTAGAAAAATTTCATTTTTCATTTCAAAACCGAAAGATTTCGTTTTCCAAGGTGTTTGTACATACTTGTGATTATTTCAAAAAGTATTCAAAAATTTTGTTTAAAAATATGTGTTTTGAAATTTGAAATACAAAATATCTCGTTTTCCGTAAAATGTTTCAAAATTTTTACTCAAAATTGCATGTGTTTGTGCAAATGAAAAATTTCATTTTCTTTCAATTCTAAATGCGAAATATCTCGTTTTCCGTAAAAAGCTTTCAAAATTTTTGTTCAAAAGTGTGTACTACAGTGTTGATTCAATCGAAAAATTCCATTTTTCATTACAAAACCGAAATATTTCGTTTTCCAAGGTGTTTGTACGTACTTATAATTATTTCAGAAGGTATTGAAAACTTTTAGTCAAAATTGGGTATGTTTTCGTAAACGAAAAATTTCATATTTTCTCAACTCAAAATATCTCGTTTTCCGTAAAATGTTTCCAAAATTTTTGCTCAAAATTGTGTGTAATCAAAAAAAAACCATTTTTCATTGCAAAACCAAAATATTTCGTTTTCCGTGAAATGTCTTCAAAATTGTGTACTACAGTGTTGGTGTAATCGAAAAATTTCATTTTTCATTTCAAAACCGAAAGATTTCGTTTTCCAAGGTGTTTGTACATACATGTGATTATTTCAAAAAGTATTAAAAAAGTTTTTTTCAGATTATGTGTTTTGAAATTTGAAATACAAAATACCTCGTTATCCGAAAAATGTTTAAAATTTTTACTCAGAATTGCATGTATTTGTGCAAATAAAAAATTTCATTTTCTTTCAATTCCAAAATGAGAAATATCTCGTTTTCCGTAAAAAGTCTTCAAAATTTTTGCTCAAAATTGTGCGTGCAATCAAAAAATTTCAATTTGTTCAATTTTTTGTTGTAGATGGATCTAAACAAAATTAACGGAATTTTTCTTGTAGACACAGATAATAGAAACCTGTGGAGAAATTACAAAATATTCCGCCAGGAGAGCCGCAGAAAATTTTCTCAGCCCGAATCGTGCAGACGAAATTTGGAAGGACAGTACTGCTCGAGTTGGAGAAGCATATAACGTTTCCACCGCAGAGAGTTACAAAGACCTACGAGGGATTCATGAATCATTTCGAACAAGAAAAGTACGCCTTCGTGTTCAGAGGGCTGATCAATACGGGGAAAGCCAATCCGGCAACATCTTTCGAAATTGTAGAAAATTGAGGTTAGTATTGTTGTTTTTCATTTGTTTTTCTTTGAAAGTGGTAAGATGGGTGATTTGAAATTGATTTTTCTTCTTCGTTATCTAGATAGTTATCTTCCCCTTTGCCCCTCAGTACAACAGAAACATTTTTCGTCAAGCTTCCCTTTGAGAATCATCTCCGTTCATTGCTTCACCACATTTGACCAAGGTTCGAGTTTCCTACAGTCCTTCTACAGAGTAGTACTTCAAGCTTCCTTCTGCAGCGTTCAGCAAGCATTCATTTGTATATTCGTCGCAGGAAAAAAATTTTTTTTGTAAGTTGAAAATGGTGTTTTCAAAAACTTTATCGCAAATTGATACATTGCTTGAAGTAATTAAACAAAATTATTCAAGTTCCCTTGCACGAACGTCGTTGAATTTGATTGGTAGGCATATTAGAAAATGTGAGTTGGCAATGAAAAAAATTAAATTTTCAGTGGGGGAAAAAAAGAAAATTATTAGTAAAATTGGGGAATTGAAACGCATTAGATGTATAATAAATGTTATGAAAAACGATAAGTATATTAGATCAGGCTTGAAACGAAGCAGTAGAGTTGAATGGGAAAATGTAAATGCAATTTTCCGAGGTAGAGTGAGGACAGGTGTAATTATAAATTTAGCTCACAAAGTAGTGCGAAAATTTTTGAGTGATGCATATTTTCTTTTCAAATCTAGAATTCCCAAAATTTTGAAGGAGATGCAATGCCTCAAAGTGAACGTGACATTCTTGGGGGATTTTATCAAAACATCGAATGACGGGGAAATTATCGATAGAAAATATTTCAATACTCGTAATGAAATCATTGATTTGGAGACAGATTTGTCTGCTTGGTACAACGAACATGTTGTGGATCTTATTTTGAACAAACTCGACGAATTTCAGGAAAGAGACTCTGGTTGGGCATTGAGTAAAATCTTTTTGCTTGAGGTAACAATCAATAAATATGAAATGGGCAACGGTGCATCATTCATACGATTGCCCAAAGAAATTGCAAACAAGCATGCATGTGTGAATCTTGATAATCAAGATGATGTGTGTTTCTTCAGAGCAATCGTAAGTGGTTTGTACCCTCCCAAAGGAACCGTTTCACGTCATATCCAAATTATGATACGGTTTTAAATATAAAGGGTTTGGAACTTCCTATGCCAACTCGCTGCATCACAAAATTTGAAAAACAAAACGATATTTCTGTGAATTTATATAGTTTAGAAATGAATGTTGTCAAAGAAAATATATTTTACGAAGTAGTACCTGCACGAATAACCAAAAATAAATTGTATAAACATGTAAATTTACTATTAATAATTGTCACTTTTCAGGTTTGTTTAGGGGATTTAGTCATCAAGCTTGCAATTCATCGTTCAAGAAGGTCTTTATTGTACCCATTACATTCCACAATTTGAATGGATATGATAGTCATTTCATTATAAGAGATGTAGCAAAAAAAGGAAGTGTGAGCATACTTCCCATCAACAAATAAAAATATATTTCTTTCACCCAATACGATAATGAAACTAGCATTGAATTCAGATTTATAGATTCTGATCGTTTTATGGGAGCCAGTCTCGATGAATTAGTTTTCACACTGGATGTTAAGAATTTGAAAATATTGAAGAAGAAATTTGCATAATTGGACGATGAGAAGTTTGAGCTTCTCACTAAGAAAGGCGTGGATGATTATGTGGACGGTGTGGAAAAACTTCTCGACACTGAGTTACCATCCAAAAAACATTTTTATAATAAATTAAACGATTGTGACATTGATGATGCAAAGTATGCTCATGCTCAACGCGTTTGGCATCTATTCGATATCGAAACTTTGGGGGAATACAGCGATTTATACATGCGAACTGATATATTGCTGTTGGCAGACGTTTTTGAAAACTTTCGCGAAATTGATTCGAAAACATATGGGCTGGATCCTGCGTGGTATTATACTATGCCAGGGTACACGTGGGATTGTATGTTGAAATATACAGGTTGCAAACTGCAAATTTTAAAAGACGTCGATATGATTGTGGAAAAGGTATGTTTGTGGAAAAGGGTATAAGGGGTGGAATTTCGGTTTGTTGTAATAGATATTTGGAAGCCAATAACAAGTATATGCCAACATATGATCCAACGAAACCATCCAAATACATAATGTATTCCGATGTAAATAACTTGTATGGGTGGGCAATGTCACAATTTTTGCCATATGGAGGCTTCGAATGGGTCGATACGAATATTGATGTATCTCAAATTCCCGATGACAATCTAGAAGGATATATTTTACAAGTCGATTTGGAGTACCCTGAGAGACTTCACGATTTACACAAAGATTTTCCATTTTGCCCCGAGCACCGCGCTCCACCAAATTCCAAATTGACAAAATTGATGCCAACTCTCTTTAATAAAACAGAGCATACGTTACACTATAGAAATTTGAAACAGGCCCTTGAGCATGGATTAAAATCAACTAAAATTCATAAAGTTCTGAAATTTAAACAATCTGCATGGCTGCGTCCCTATATTGAGTTGAATACTCGATTGAGGACTGCAGCCAATACGTCTTTCGAAAAAAATCAATTCAAATCAGCCAACAACGCGATCTTTGGGAAAACCATGGAAAACATCCGGTTGCACCGAATAGTGAAATTAGTGTCCTCTTACGAGGGCAGATTTGGCGCCAAAAATATCATTTCCAGCCCTCGATTCTATAATCGTATAATTTTCGATTCAAACTTGATGGCTATCGAATTGAAAAAGGCCGATCTCATATTTAATAAACCGATGTATGTGGACATGGCAATTTTGGATTTGTCAAAAACATGTATGTTTCAATTTCATTACGAATTCATGTTACCTATTATGAACATGGAAAAATGCAAGTTACTTTATACAGATACAGACAGTTTCATTTATGAGCTATCGTGTGACGATGGGTATAAAGATATTATCAAAAAACACATTTCAAAATTTGACACTCCTGATTATTCGAGAGATAACGAGTACAACATTCCCCTTGCAATTGAAAAAGTACCCGGACTCATGAAAGATGAAGCAAACGGCAAAATCATCACGCATTTCGCAGGACTGCGTTCAAAAATGTACAACTACAAAGTGCAGGATGTTAAAGTTGTTAAAAAGGTAAAGGGAGTGAAATATGGCGTCGTTAAAAATAAATTGAGCTTTGAAGATTACGTAGATTACTTGAAGAATTTCAAGCAAAAGAATATTACACAATGCACAATAAGATCATTTGCTCATAACGTTTTCAGTATAGAGCAGACAAAAATAGCCCTTAGTCCGTATGACGACAAACGTCATCTTATCCCCAAATCATTCGATACATTACCTTGGGGGCATTATAGTTTGAAATGAGTTTTTTTTACTTGCAGATCTCAATATCTTGCACACGTCAACATGAATTTGGAAAAACTCTGCATCAAAATCGTTGAATTTCATTGCATTTTCACCATTACCTCTACAATTGACAGAAAAAAGTCATTCAAAATTATGTCAAATATTAAGAGGAAATTTCTCAAGCTTTATCAATATGCGATAATCTACAACTAGAAAACAGCATTTTTTACTGTATTTCAACAATCCATTATATGTAGTTTTTCATTGTATCATTTTCATAATTGAAATATGTATAGTTCTTCAATGTTGTATTTTAAGGAGGGTATTTTGAATAAAGAATAAAAAAACCAAAATCATTTTTTGTGTTTTATTAAAATATTTTCCTACAATATAAAGTATTTTTTTTGGAAAATGTGATTATGTTTACAATTGAGGTGAACCACCAGGGCAGGTTTGTTGAGCGAAAATAAGGTAAATATAATTTTCATCTATTACATAAATCATACACTAGTTTTTGTTTATAATAAAATGAATATTCACGTAAAGCATTAGCCAACATACTATCTAAAGATGAGGCTTGACAAAAAACCTTCGATAATTTCTTCCAAAGTAAAGTGGTTTTATTTTCACGTAACCATGATTGAATAATTTTGAAAACACCCCGATAATAGTCACAAAAGTTTATGGCATCCAGCATAGCGATACGATCAGACAGCACCCCCATATAGATGTTCAGGACATCGTTCACATCGTGTTGAAATAGCTCCATGTTCGTAGTATCCTTGGAAATGGAAACTTGTTTGGTATTACTTTCGATGTACTGTGTGATGTAAATGTAATCCTCGCAACGTGTTGTGATTGGATCAAATTCGTCTACGTAGGCATCGATTTGTGAATCAAAGAAATTTTCCTTCACTTGTTGCAGGATATCAATTAGGGTCGCCCATTCATAAGTTGTTAAATTGATGGAACGAACGGAGAATTGTTGCTTCAATATGATGCATGGACTAAAGTCTCTGGATGGACCGCATCGAATTTCATAAGATGACATGGGGAATGTCATCAATAGCAATTGGTGTTCGTTTCGAGCAGCTATTTTGTACTGCCCCAACGCTCTATCGATTTCACTTAGAGTCTCATTGTAATCTTCACAATCACTGTCACACATTACTTCAACTTCACTACCATAACCACTGTCGAGAGACATTTTGTTCAAACTGAATATCCATCGGTGTTTGCATGCACTCTTATAGCTTCAGATCACATGATCAATTTCAAATATTTTGTGTTTGCGTTGAACACTAAAATATTTCTTCACAAAAGGCCCCCTTCCAATACAATGTGAGTGTGCTTGTTTTCCATAAGATTCTATACAAAATCAACGTTTTCGATCCAACTGTTATGTTTGTTATCCAAGCCCAACCATTTGACGTAAAGTTTTTTACCTTTCTTCTTTAGAACTTTTTCCACGAGATATATATCAGGATTTGCAGTTTTTTGTAATTCTTCCCCATAGAAAGCACCCCTAATAGGTTCACCCTGCATATCTCCTAGCATAAAGGTGGCGGGATTTGTAATATTGACTTTGAGGAATTTGAATAATTCCGTAGTCCAATTGGGCGTATAACCCTTGTCGAAAACGAGTTTTGCCTTACTGATTCACACAACATCACCTACTTTGAATTTTCTCGGTCCAGCTATTTTGAGATGGGTGTATATCGATTTGAGAATTTGTTTTTCGTTGGTTTCGTTGATTTTCGAAGGTTGTATGCCCGTCTTTGAGTGTCGCGTATCATTGTCGGATTTTGTGATTTCAGGCAAGACATTCAACCACTTGTAGGTGCCATTCAAACTGAAATATTTGAAAAGTCTTTCTTTCAACGTCCTAATGGTACGTTCAGCCATAGAAGCTGATAGAAGTGATACTGTACGTATTGTAGTGATTTATTCCGTGTTTTTTCATCAAAGTTTGAAACTTATTATTGTAATATTCTGTCCCCTGATCGGTTTGTAGATTTTTTGGACAACGTTTCGTATGTTCCAAAATATCCAAAAACGTTGTCTCAAATGGTTTACTACCGATTTTTTAGAGATTTCAGCTATATCTTTCAGTGGTTTCGATATAGGTTGAAAAAACTTTTGCAACGACTCATCCTCTTCAGACTTTCCCAATTTCAGAACTAGATACTTTTTTCTTATACTTTTTGAAATTTCGTTGATTTTGTTCTTGCGTACAACATCGACTTCTTTACTGAGCGGTTTCATATTGACAAATAACGTTTCCATCTCTATTCACATACACTTATGTATTTGTCGAAGCCTTTTCGATATCGCCCCTCATTCAAATCACATTCCTTGACAATGACAAAAGTTCCATACTTGTCGCGCCAACATTCGGCACACATTCTCTTGAATTCGTCGAAAGACATGTCTGGAGATACGTGTTCATCGAATACATGTTTCAAATTCATTTCGTCTTGCCTAAACAATATAAGCATGTTGCAATTGTCGCGTATCAATTGTTTGGGTATCTTGGAATATGTCTGACACAGATAGATGGCATCAATGTCCTTATGTCGGCACATGGAATATTATTCGCGAATTTTCTGCTGACCATCGCAGGCTACATCATCGAATATGAATATGGAATTTCGTTTAGCCGCCTCTGGACTGAGAATTTCTTCGTTGTCTCGAAATGGGAAATAACCGACTCCTTTGGTTTTTTCCAATATCTCTCGAAGCAACTGATACTTGGGTTGATACAATGACTTTGAGTACACGTATACATTTTCAAATTTGGCTCCATTCGGATGAAATGATATCGATAATGCTGTGTTGGTTTTTCCACACCCTGACGGACCACATATGATGGCGGGAAACGAATTTGGCAACAACTTGCCATGTTTATTTCGATACTTGACGCCATCATCCAAATAGTCCAAATTGTCTATGGGTAATGTATTGTCTTACTTCCATGTGGTGATCGATGATCGGTAGATTCACTTCAATATGTAGCGTGCACATTGACGTCATCCATCATTCCAAATGTTGACTCACCACGGAGAAGGTATCGTCAATACGCTAATCAATAAGCTACCATTTGAATTACACTTACCTGGCTATCAGTATTGCGGTCCTGGTACGAAACTACAAGAACGTCTTGCACGAGGTGATCCTGGTATTAATCCACTAGACTCAGCTTGTAAACAACACGACTTGGCATATTCGAACGAGATACGTCTCTTGAAGCTAGACATCGAGCTGATAAAGCTCTCGAAGAAAAGGCGTGGCAACGAGTGAAATCTAAAGACGCAACACTTGGCGAGAAGGCGAGCGCTCTATTCGTCACCGGAGGAATGAAGTCCAAACGGAAGTTAGGAATGGGTGTGAAATCATTTCGACGCAGCATTTTGCAAAATATAATCAAAAACTGGAAGCCTACGATGAATGACGTGAAGAAATCTGCAGCATCGGCTCTAAAGACGGCAAAAATGGCCGTTCATAAAGCTGGAGGACGTAAGAAGATACGTATACCGCGAGTTATTCCATTCGAAGCAAAATCTGGAGGGATCCTACCACTAATACCCATATCTGCAGGCCTTTCAGCTTTGGGTTCGTTGGTAGGCGGAGCGAGCGCCATCGCAAAAACAGTGATAGATGCATAAAATGCCAAAAAGAAACTCGAAGAAGATCAACGCCACAATAAAGCTATGGAACATTTGGGTTCCGGTTTGTACTTGCGCAAAACACCTCGGGGATTTGGTCTGTTTCTAAAAAAACAACATCAACGCAAAGGACGAGGCCTCTACTTAAAAAAGCAACAAAAAACTCCTGTTGAAGCTACTCCATAGAGCATTATATGATTCGGAAATTCAAAAATGTGCCCATCAATTGAAAATACCACATTTTCGTGGAGTCTTTATGCGTGATGCTTTGTAAACTTGTGGTCCTTGGCCGCGAGAATGTGCTGTATTGAACTTGGATTCTCGATTAAATAAAAGCACTCATTGGGTAGCTTACATTAAAAACGGCAATGCTGTACAATATTTTGATATTTTCGGTAATCTCAAACCTCCGATGGAATTGGTGCGATATTTTGGAAGGGGTATAACGATTACATATAACAATGATCGGTATCAAAATTTTGACCAGAGTAATTGCGGACATCTGTGCCTTCACTTTTTACTTCATAATGTCTGCAAAAATGGTTAGAGGAATGCTGAACCTTGGGAATTATTGGATGTTTGTCATAGGTTACCAAAGGACTACCAACATCGATTCGCTTTGCAGATTCGTTTACCATGTTTCATCCATTATCGACATGAGGTGGTGTCAACTGCGTCATCGCTACAAATTGCAATGTATTATGGACCTGTTAGCTCACAAAAAGAATGTTATTATTGTAGGAATAAATGATTCAAAATATTGTTGTTGTTGTTTTCATTTCATTATTTAAGGTGTGTACATGTGGGAAATGTATCAGTCATGTCTATGATATTAACTCTAACCAGTCGTTCTTCGATACTTTCCATCGATTTCAATCCACCCATTCGATTGGATTCCGATTCAGAATACAGTTTAGCTTTGCTCAGTTTCCATTCGTACAACAGTATACCGAACATTGAAGAAGGCACGAAATTCTATTATTACGAAAACTATGACAAAACTAAACAAAAAATATCGATATACCTTCTGTATCTTACGAAATTGGTGACATTGAAGCTTTAATGAGCAAATATATTGTGTCTAAAACGTTCAAAGAAAATCCCAGGAATTTTTCAATCTCAAACCGTACAATAATACGCTGAGAAGCGAAATATTTTGTTTAAAACACTCGATTGATTTCCGACCTGCAAATAGCTTGGCTCACATACTGGGCTTTTCATCTACTCTTCTCAAACCCAACTTGCATTACGCATCCGATCTAACTGTGGATATCATTAAAGTTCGCCCATACACATAGATAGCAACATTACGTTTGGAGCCTTCTACAACGGCACACCATCTCATACGATATACGAATTCGCCGTCGATATTGATCCTGGTTACGCAATTGACGAAACACCCAATCATCTTATTTATCTACCCATTTCTCATACGAACGAAATAAACAACATTACATTGCGAGTTATCGACCAAAATTCTAGGCTTGATGATTTCAGAAACGAATAAATAATAGTTCGTTTGGAATTGAAGCGAAAATATGATGTTAACTATCTATAAGAATAACTCATCACCCAGTCCCACGTCAGTCTTCACCAAGATTTCCAAACAGCGTCAACAACTGTCAACGGTGAATAAATTATTTTTAGAATCTCTTGGCTATCATGTTGTCCAATCAAATGTTCAACATTTTCCGAAAAACACAAAACGATGATTCCATACAAAAGGTAGAATGGCGGACCTACTACCCGTATGTCAAATCTTTTCGCAACAATGATGTTATTGAAATCAACATTAACCAATCCAATGCCTATGATGCTTTGTACGATAGCCTGCTATTCATCAGCGGAAAAGTTGAGAAAATTAAAGGAGATGGTCGGGTGACCTTCGTAAACAATGCTGGTGGTTTCATGTTTCAATCTGCTACCTATGAGCAAAATGGTGAAGAATTGGAAGCAGTTCGTGAAGTTGGAATTGTTAGTACTGTCAGAGATTATCTCACCTACACCGATGAAGATATCAAGCACTTGGCTATCTCAGGATGGAAATACCCCAACAGCTTTGGCATCATTCAAACTACATCTTTAACGTTCAACATACTCATACCTATCAAACATTTCTTGAATATTTTCAATGATTATCAATGTGTTTCCTATAGTAAACACACTATCCGATTAGTACGAGCTGAAGATGATAGCAACCGTTTCAAAATAGATGAGACTGCTGGTACAGTAGCATCAAAAACGGAAGTTGAGTTGAACATTGAAAATATCGAACTGAAAGTCAAACGAATCTTCCCTCATGATCAAATCAAATTGCAACTTTTGAAATATCCAAGCCGACACTCCTATTCTCATACCGTTCAGAAAATGGGAACTTCATATGCTGCCTGCTCTCACACAAGGTGCAAAAAATTAAATATGGGCCGTCAAGACTTCTTCGTTTCTCGAAAGCCCTCGCTATGTGATTGTATGTTTCCAAAAAGATCGTGATTACACCAATGTCAACAATGATCCAACGCAATTCAACCATATAAATATCACCAATATAACGTTGACTCTGAACGGTGAAAATTACCCCAAAGAGAATATGCATCTGAATTTTGAGAAAATGAATTTCTTGCAAGCATATTTCAACTACGCACAATTTGGTCTCACCTATAAAATGACTAATCAACATAATCCTCTCATCAACACCGCTGACTTCATACAAAAAACTCTCTTTGTCATCGATTGCTCTAGAAGGGATGAAAGCATCGAAAGTTCCAGTGTTGATGTAAAACTTGAAATCGAATCATCCGAGGGATTTTCACAAAATACACGAGCCTATTGTATCATTGTGCATGACACTATCATTGAACACCTCCCACTCAGCGAAATTATCAAGAAATGGAACTGAACATGTGATTTTGCTGCAGTATCAATCAAAGAGTCAACATGAGAATAGCTGTCGTAGATATTCAAGGTTTCATCATCGAGCAAAAATTCCATCCCAAGGAGATAGCTATTAGGATTGGAATTCAATGTCGTAACTTTTTACTGTTGTCAAACATACCATTTTCCTGTTTGAGTAAAAAAGATCGTCGTACCGTCTGTTGCTTGGAGCGAAACGTTCATGGATTGAGGTATTTCTCTGGTTTTGTGGAATACAATCAATTGTATGCCATCCTCTTGAAAAATCTACAAGGTATCGATATCGTTTATGTGCGAGGTCATCAAAAACGTGACTATCTTGCATCGAAATTTCACGAGTTGGATATACCTTCACGCGTCGTGAATTTGGAGGAGTACGACAATACGACATGGATGGTTCCCATATTCGACAATAACAACAACGAAGGTGTCTCACCTTGTATGCATCACATTCACAACCAAACCATATATAATTGCAGTCTCCGGAACGCAGATATTCTATACAAATGGCTTGGTGATATGTTACCAAAATGAAAATGTATAATAAATTTCTATTCGAAATGTTTTATCTATTTTTACTACCTAACCTCAACACCTGATGATGATGATGGTGACAACGTTTTAAAATCTCTCCAAACCCCAATGCCCCGTTTGATCGTTGCCCCCCACTCTTCCACTCCCCCATTTCCCAACTAACACGGAAAAAAAACGCATCTGACGTATTTTGAAATGTCATTGCTGAATACCTCTATTGCCCCCATTTTCAAACGTTTCCCATTGGGATCGCACGCTTAAACGTTAGGCCCCCCCACCTGGCATGTTTTTTTTCTCAAATTAGACACCCTGTACACATTGAAAAATCACACGTCAAAACCATAGAGCCTCGTTAAACTTTTTTAAATGACGTATTTTGAGACACCCTGTACATATTGACGTCATGTTTTTTCTTCAATCCGATTTTTCATTCATTATTATTATTATTATAACATTATTTTTCACGTCGACGTACCCTGTACATGTTTTTTTTTCCTAAACGATGAGACACCCTGTATGACAACCATGTTTTTTCTATTACGTTGACAACCATGTTGTTTTCTTTAACGCCTGTGGCCATGTTTTTTTTCTTTAAAACGATTTTACGTACATTATTATATTTATGCTATTATTTTTCACGCTGACGTATTTGAGACACCCCGTATATGTTTTTTCTTAAACGATGAGACATCCTGTATGACAACCATGTTTTTTCTTCAATGCCTGTGGCCATGTTTTTTTTTTCAATCCGATTTTTCGTTCATTATTATTATTATATCATTATTTTCCAAGCTGACGTATTTGAGACACCCCGCACATTTTTTTTCCTGAACGATGGGACACCCTGTATGACAGACATGTTTTTTTCATTACGTTGGCAGACATGTTTTTTTCTTTAACGCCAGTGGCCAAGTTTATTTTTCTTTGATCCGATTTTTCGTTCATTATTAATATTATAGCGTTATTTTTGTAATTCCACCGTGCTCTTATCTATCAAATGAATCTACTCGATGCTCATTCCATCCTTCTATGCGTCGATCACGTCGCACACCTATCTTTCCCACTCACTACCGTAAGTACGTCCCCTAGGGAATACGCTCCAAAATCTCTTATCCCCTCTACTATGGTAACCAGAAAATATTAGAAAACCCAAAAATATTTTCATTCCATCCACAGAAACTCTGAATCCTTGTTTATTTTTCACAGACATAGCATACCGATTTGTCTCATCCACGATGAGCTCCAGAACCTCAGATGAAAATATTGTTTCAAAAATTTTGACTGGTGTTTTATTCGCCAACACCACCTTCATTTCGTCCAATTTTTGATTTGCCAAATTTCCTTTCTGCCATGGGAAGTCCCAAATATGTGTTGAATATGCAACAATATTATTGAAGGGAACCGGAAACCGATATTTTATAACACAAGTTTCACGTCTGGAAAAATTGATCTTCTACATTTCCAGAATATGGCTTGAAAAAATAAATATCATGATTATTGGAATAAAATTTCAATAAATAGCTCGGAATTCTCAGAATTCAACATCATGATGAAAAAACAATTTTTAGATTCGAGTTTTTTGTTTTTTTTCATTTTCTGAGAGATTTTGCAACAGTAATGTATAATTTTTTCACACCATCAAAGAGTAGAGATTTCAATAAACAAGAAGCATATCGATTTTTTTGAACACATATTTTTACGTGTGAATTTTCGACTGAAAATCAGGGTGCTTTTTCAGTAAAATATTAAAATTAAAAACCAAAAAATTGGTTAATTGAATTCTTCGCATACATTTTGAGGTTATGTAAAAAAATGTGTTGTAGATCTTTTTATTGCGTACAACTCTGTCATTCAATTTTTTTCATAGGACTTGTAGTTTTTCCGGAAATCGCGATAAACCGTTTTTTACTTTTAATAACTCACCCCCTTCCATTTTCCGAGCTTAGATCGCCCGTAATTATTTTATAATTTTATTTTTGTCATATTTCCTTCCTTTTTCAATGGGTTTCATCTACAAGTCTACTTTTTTGGCATTATCAGAGTAATGAAGCGATTAATATAACATGCTCCAGAAATATTTTCACATGACGGTTGTGAGATTATAAATTGATTGTTTGAAGGTGATTGACATTTACAATTATTATAAATTGATATTGAATTCAATTGATGAGATGTCAGATTGCACATTATACTGTTGTAATCTGATCACTTTTTTTCCACAAACTAGTTGAACGATTTGATCAATTTTGCTTACTAAATTTCCATTTTTGGTCTATGTCTTGAGATTGACTTTTTTGAATTAGAAGAGGCTAAGCAAACCCACTTCTGAATTTACAGTATTAGTAAATTGCAATTATCATTAACAAATTGAGGTGGAAAAAATGGGATTCAGTTATTTTTCATAACTCAAAAACTATCAACAATTGAAGAATGTGGTGCTGCAGGTTTTTCTGAGTTTTCCTGCAGCTAAAAAAGCAAATGCGCTACTGGAATCAATGAAGTCGCCCCGGAGCACCAATTAATTTTTATTGTTGTTTTATTTTCATTGTTGTTTCATAATTTCACAAATCACAGAATTGAATTGAGGAATTAAAAATAGATTTTAACAGAGGGGGAATTATTCAAACTCTCGAAACCGTACCTCCTTTTTTATTTTGATTTACCTTCGAAACTAGGGCTCCAACCCATATCACGACATGGACATATCGCCATTGAAAACAGTACATCACCGATCACTACAACCTCACACATCAGAAAACAAAATATTCATTTTTTTTTCAGTTAGTTACAATTACATAAATACTGATAGGTGTATTGAATAGCAAATGTACCAATGTTTGACAGACCTTTTCAACACTGTAATATCTTTCTTGCTTCCGTCAGAGATTCAGTCTTGTTTGAAAATCATCAGTGTTATTATTAGATTGACTGGTGCCTCAGCTATACTTGTTTCCTTATGAGTCAGTTAGTTTGGCGCATGTTTGACAATACAGTCGATCATCACCTGTTGAAAATTCCATTTTCAGATGATTTAACAATAAGCTTTGCACGGACTGGTTATTAGTCATATCAGGAGAAGCTAGATGAAGTTCCAGAAATTCACATAAGTTTACGGTACTTCTTGAACATTTATCACAAAGTAAACAAGTGAGGATTTTTCCAGCAAAAGATTCACAAACAAAAGACGAGATGGGCAGTACGGAATCATTCAGTCCAGAGCGGTCTAGAGTATTGATTTTGTTATTGTTTTTCCCACGAAGAGTATTCAACAAGAACCCCAAGAATTCGGAACAATCCTCTTGTCCTAACGAGTATCTAGTGGACTTCAAAGACTCCAGGAAATCGGTTGGAGGGAAAGATGATACTTTCTTACGAAACTGCAGCTGCATGAACAGGTGTTTGAGTTTGATGAATAAGTAGAAAACATTCCCGTTCTCGTTCATAATCAAATCTTCGTTCTTGAAATTCTTCGTCATGAACAACACTTGTAAATGCTATTCATGTAGCAAGTGTTTCCTAAATTATCCAATCCAATTTTCTTCTCTACATTTTCAGGACAACTATCTACTGATTCGTCAGGAAGAACATGTTTCACAGAATCTCCATAAGAACCATTTCTCAAGCTGCGATCAATCCTTCCAAGTGAAGAAGGGTTTCGTAGAGGGATCGATTCGGCTCTTGCTTCATGAAGCTCTTCCACTGAAAGGGAACCAGATCTACGAATACTGCAACTCATATTTGTTGAGCAAGAATGACCTGAGTCCACTGACCGCACTGAAAAAGAAGAAGGTGGATCAATCACTTGTGAATCAACCTTGATAGGAGACTGATGAATATCCACATATCTCGGCTTGTTTCGAAAAGGTTTCAGTTCCGTACTGAAATTAGGGCAATGCATGATCTCATCAAAATTATGTGAAGGAGGAATAGTTCCAAGTACTGAAGCAGCATTGCCACGTTCAATAGCAATACTAATTCTTCCTATCAAAAAAGAGGTAGAACGGTGATCTTTCGTTGCTTGGCCTATTCTCCTTCCAAGTTCATGAACGAATAACAGAGACTCCGGGCCATAAACACCAAAAGTTTCAACCGCTACAGGATGAAACATATAGTTGTTCTCAAGATTTTGGTATTTTTTTCTTTTCAATTTCTCGCCAGACAATGCTGCAGTTCCAGCAGACTTGGAACTTTCGGCTAGATGGGAAGCCGCGACCGTGTCAACGCAAGTGAAGTCCTAAATAAATTATTTTTAAGAGAATTCCACCTTGATAATTTTTTTCGAAAACAATTACTCTAGAATGGACACAATTTCATCATTTGAATAAGTAGATCATTTCTTCAAAAAAATATTGAAAATGAATACACAGAAGCAGAATTCCGTAGAATAAATTTGTTCGACTTCTAGTGAGCTCAATAAAATTTATGAAAAAATCTCAAGTAAATATCTATAATAAAGTAATTATTCTCCAATATATTTCAATTTCTCGATTTGGAATTCCTTGCTCAACAGGGCTATAGACGTCACATACCATTAGTTTGATGATCATTGAGTAATTATTTCAAGAGGTACTGAAATATATCATTCATAGTGGCCCCAAAATTTTCCTCCCTCGTCAAGGGCAAGTTATTTTATTTTAGTATTGAAGTGAATGAGTTTTGTACGTTTTTGATATTTTTCCAAAAAAATCACTTTTCAAGAATTATTTATTAAATGATGAGAAAACAACATAATTCAAAAAATAACAAAATGAAAAATCATGTTTTTATGTACACATCATATCAAAAAATGATGTCTACTAAATGATTTTACTTTCGAAGATGAAGAGAAACTGAGAGACTGACGAATTAGAATCATGCGATAATTATGGAAATATTTTTACCAGGAATGATTAATTATATTGACAAATGTGATTGTATGACTGATCAGTTAGTCAACAGACAAAAATGATTCGATTATTTCTGAGGATGTTCCCTACAACCCCACCCTTTCATAAGTACTCTTCAAAAGACGAAATATTTATTAACTTCTTATCAGCTGCAATTACATGAATTCTGAAAGGTGTTTTGAGTAGCAAATGTACCAATATTTGACAGACTTCTATTCTAAAATATATTTCGTTGAATAGAATAGCAAGAGATAACTCTGGTTCAGTTGATTCGAAACATCAGTAACTTTCTTTCGAATGAAACTCAATAGTACGTATGATCTAAATAAATTACTTTCAAGAAAATAATTTCACCTGAATACATTTTTTTCGGAAACAATCTCCTCTAGAATAGACACATTTCCACCATTTCAATGAATAGCTTATTTCTTTGAAACAATATTAGAAATGAGTACACGGAATCAGAAGTTAAATATGTTTGACTTCTAGAGTAAGATCGTCAAAATTCATGATAAAAAGCTCCTATAATGAAGATAATAATTGAATATGAATAACAATGAATCTGGTTTGTTACATCAAGGAGCGGAAAATAATTTTTTTCACTGAACGTTCCAATAAAAAAAAATGGGCTGTTCGACTCCGAACTTCAAATTATTTGAAGATAGTTGGTACCATTGAAGTGCGATTATCTATGTGGATGAATCATTATTTCAAAATAAAAATTTTTGATGACAATGTAATCATTATTGTATTACATCATCAAGTGAAGTAAACTATTATTTCATCAACCACCAGCTCATATCGTAATGTTAACGTAATTCTCAAATGTTCTTTCAATATTCTTAATGATTCATCACGAAATGCCCTCAAAGCGGTATTGCAAGTTCTACGGAAATAAACTATACGAAAAATGCGAAAAACACATGTATATATAGACATATATATATATATATATATATATATATATATATATATATATATATATATATATATATATATATATATATATATATATATATATATATCTGTTTTTTTTTCTGTTTTTCCGTTAACCAGCTGTCGCACCCCTACGAACGACAACCCTCAGAAGTCGAAACTTGTGCGAGCTAAGGATTAACGAGGTCTTACCTTTTAACGTGTGATTCCTAACACGGGTTGGACGATAGCAAGTGAAGATCGATCGTTCAGACTAGGGCTTGAACCACCGACCAACACGGCAGTCAATTCGAGTGAGTGAACAAAGCACCCATGCCGAACCGCTTGGCTGATTCATATATGTATATATATATATATATATATATATATATATATATATATATATATATATATATATATATATAAATCACAAGGAGGAAATTCGTGGACATGACACTCAGGAAATATGGAGGCAAACCGCGGACACGTGTTTCTGGTTTGCCTCCATATTTCCTGAGTGTCATGTCCACGAATTTCCTCCTTGTGATTTATATTATACACACTCAATAATATCTATATCTCTGTATATATATATATATATATATATATATATATATGAATCAAAAATCAAACAATTTGTGGGCACAACACTCAAAGAAGGGGGGCAAACCGCGGACACGTGTTTCTGGCTATTGGCCTCATCAGCGCGGTGCAGCCAAGTGTAAAGATGGGAAACACCTGTTTGCCGAAATCAGGAAACAACACAAACGCACGGAGTCAATAACAGAAGCCAACCGTACATTTGTGGTTCCAGTTAGAAGACCTAGTCGTGCTGTCATCATCTAGGCACTCTTCTATCTGAACGTGTTATCCTGTTATGTGTCTTTTTATACGGTCCGAACGCCTCAATACAGGTACTTCTGTTGCTTTAGGTAAATTTGTCTGTATTTGGATTACATCAGGTACTATTCTTTGTGTTAAATCTTCTCCAGGTTCATTGCTTCTAGGAGTGTATATTGATTTGTTTATTATACTGAACCTAGATCTCCTTTATAAACTTTTTTGGCAAAATTCATACCCTCCACAATCCAAAAAAATATTATTGTACAGCACTTCATCCATAGATAACTTAAATACAAACAATATCAGATCAACAAATAATAACAATATTATCGATACTTTAACTGATGTGAATAATCATTCACATGTTTCATCAAATGCAGAAACTGCAGGTCCCACTGAGTTGAGTCAAATTTACCATTTTTATGCATCTCTTCCATACATTAGATATCAACCCAAGATTATCCAGAATCCTGAAGTCTGTCAATACTAATATCAAAATTGCAAACAAAAATGTTTTAACAATTGATAGGATTTTTTCAGAATTAAAAGATAAAACTCCCTATAACAAATGTTCGGATGTAGTTTACTGTATACCTGAACTGTGACAAAGAATATATAGGACATACATCTAGATTATTAAAAGATCGGATCACAGCACACAAAAGTGACAGTTGGTTACACCCGGAAAAATGTGCTTTGAGTGAACATGTTTCTAAACAAGGGCACTGTATGGATTATAATTCAATTGAAATTTTATCAACCGAAAAAAACACTACCAAGAGGCTTTTCCTAGAAATGGTACATAAAGCACATTCACAAAACTCCATGAATAAAAAAACCGACTTACTTTTATTTAATTTATATGGATAATCACAAAATGAGAAATCACCAAATCTCATCAAATGGTATTCTTCTCACAGATTGAATCTTTCAGATATAATACATCTTCATCCTCTTTTCATTATTATTGAATAATATAAAATCCATTAGGACAAGTTTTCTCAAAAATTGTTCCAGATATTGGTTAAATAAAAAATTACTTGGTTTTAAAGTGTAATGGAATATAAACATGCGATGTCTACAGCCAGACAGTGCCCAAAATCATTTGGCAACATGGTTAAGGTTTTATGTCACAGATCAAACAATTTTGTTGATGTCAAATGTCAATTCGATTTTGAGTCCCGTAATTGTTTGATACAGCGCATGCAGGATTGGATTACATGTCATATGTCTTTTTGAATCATGCACGTGGTTTCCTCTTGAAGGAACAGGTGGTTTTTAATTTGATAGTACACTGATATATCATTAAATCTACTATATATTGTTTGTCTGTAACGCCCTGAGTTTCACCATAGTAATTTTTCATATATGTTACGTCCATATTTCATTCAACCATATAACCTCACATACACTGTAAGTTGTTTTGACTTATTATTTTATGAATATGACTGTCTTTTACCCTTATTGTAGCATCCCTGATGATGATAATAAAGATTATCGAAAGCTTGGAAACTATGTTATAAGAGTACCTATATATATATATATATATATATATATATATATATATATATATATATATATATATATATATATATAAAATTAATTATAGGGAATAATTTTATAGAAAATATCATTATCATTATTATCATCAGAGAAGGCTAAATATTCTACCTGAACTCTATAGTACCCTATTTTCAAGCAGACAGCCATACAAACCCAAAGAACCATCACACAGTACTAAAAAACATACTTTCCGAAGCAAGTTCAGTTCATTCCGCAACCTTCTTTCGCATTAAAATAAACCAACAGCTATTAGCCAAATTTATCTGGAAAAACAATATTATTTTTGATTATATAGCAAAAGTAAAGTCCACAGATTAGGCAGAACCAATGAATTTGCAGAAAAAAGTAATATGAAAGAATTCAGGTAGGTATTTGAAAATCTCTCTAAATTCTATGCATAAGTTTCAGAATTCGTTAATGTGGCAATTCTTATAGTAAAATAAAAATTGCATAATTTTTGTCAGAACCCAGAAGATAGAATAAATCACAAATCTTTTAAAAAGCAAGTTCAAATTGTGATGTTTGCTACATAACCTAGATTAGAAATTAGTCATAAGAATTTTCTGTACAAATTAGTGAATAAGAATAGTCTAACCCATAGAAACTAAAGTGCGTGGAAAAAGTAAAATAAAATTCGCGAGTGTCGTGAAAAGGACGCGTATGACGACTTAGCAACGGTAGTTGTGTATTGAGGAGATTGTTTTTTGGCAAGATTTTGGTGAATTGAGTATTTTGTACCGGCATTTATAAAATCATCAAAATGTAAAGAAAAACTACAAAAACTAAGCAAAATCCAAGTTATATCCTCTCAAGAAAGGTTCACTATAGCAGGGTAGTAAAATTTTCACCCGATGAGCAGATCCAGAGAAGAAAATCCTGTTTGAAAAACTTCACCACTCCAGACCACATCGTCACCTGCATTTTGCCAAGATATTCATTCCATATCATCGTTCGTGGAGAACTTTCTTGAATTTTCGAGGTATTTATTTGAAGCCTGAACTATTACAACAGTTTTCTTCGAACATTTAAAATCGTGCAAACCAAATAAAATTTCATTTCCTCGCACCAATTTCCTAGAGACCTTTTTTACGCCCTTCTTCCGAACTTTCAAGTCATCTATATTCGTTATTGACTGCTATTTGTAATTTGTGAAATTTGTGAAATTTCATAATTTTCTGTAAAATTTTCCACATAACCATAGAATAACTCATAATTCTTCAACAGTACGTTCAGAAATCTATCCCGAGTAGAACGCTCTCAAGTTTGTTGAATATTCTGATAGAGTGCGTTCCATTTATAGCTTGACTCGGAACTTAAAATTCTTTGGTTATTAGCATTCTGTTGAACCTGATATTAGCAAGCCAATAGATGAGTTATCTAGCGCAGAGTAGGTAAATATAAGAACCACATTTGGGAATATCACAATTTACTGCGCGTCTTTTGAAATTTGATGTAATAAAAACATATTTTGAGTGTTTGAATATTTGAACTTTTATTTACTTGTATAAATATAACAAACAAAATATTTGACGAACCCTTTCCTGGAACCCAACCTGAGAAAAGAGACTGCATGTTTTTTTGGCAACGACTGAGCTGAGCTGCTGAAACAAACTAAATTTTTTATACAAAAGGGTAAGAAGAGTAAGTAATTTAGCCATAATCTTTATCAGCAGGCATCTACAATCTCTTCTTATCCTTTCAAAAAACTAAAATATAAATATAAACCATTATAACAATTGTCGCCGACAACGTGGAGCGATTTGAAAAGGGCAAATTTGAAGGTAGATTGTGAATTTGATGGAAGTCAAGAGTGTGATTGGAAAGAGGGAAAGATTTTAAAAGAGTGTAAGTTTGGAGAATAATTGAAAATAGAGAAAATGGATTTGAGGTACGGAAAACGTAGAGGTGTGAATGAAGAGAGTGGGGATCATGGTGAAAGCAGTGGAGTGCAAGAGAGAGAAAGACAGGTGGAAAAGGAGAATGAGCAAGGAGCAAGTGGACAGAGCATGGCATTTGAAAATCAGATACAAATGTTAATGCAATTTATATCGAATAAAATAGAGAATGTGCAAGAGAGTGTGAAAGTTAATATTGAGAGTGTGAAAGAGTATTTGCAAGGAAATATTGAGAATGTTAGACAGGAAATGCAAGAAAATATTAACAAACTAGAAGCTCAAATGCATAATCATTTAGAGGAAAATAAGAAGGAAATTTTAACATTATACAAACAATTTGAGGACGAAAAGGAACTGAAAAATAGGGCATTTTATGAAAGTACTTTAGACAAAATGAAAGATATGGGAAATTCAGTGGAAAAAATGAAAAGAAAATTCATGAAGTGAGGGCAGAGTTAGACAACACTAGAAAGAAAATGAAAGGGGATTTGAATAAGGTGACAAATAAAATAGAGGGTCGACTGAAAGAAACTAATAATAAAATAGAAAATAATTATGAAAAACAATTCAATCATATGAAAAACTCAGAGGGAAAAATAAAGGAAATAGAACAAAATAAGACAGCTAATATTGAAACTAGAGTAATCAGTACATGCCAGATGGTACAAGTTAACAATAAATTTGATGGAAATATTAAAAGATTGCAACCAATAACTTTTATTAAGATCATTAAAAACAAAATAACAAACATAGTAAGAGTAGAGGAATTAAAGTATTATATTAGACAGTATTTAGTCAATCAACCGTGTGTATGGTTTAATAGTCAAGGAAAAAATATTAGTTACTCTGAGGATTTTGAAAGGTTGTTTATTAGACAATACTGGGGGAAAATACACAGCTAGTAGTTAGAGACAAATTACAATTTGCCAAATTTGATGAATCTAGGAGTTCTAATTATAATAATTATGCCATACAATTGTTCGCAATTGCACAACATTTAAATCCCATCATGAGAGAAGAGGAAATAGTGAGGAACATAAGTAGGCATTTCAAGCAGGACATTTTTGAAATAATAAATCTACATGAAATAAAAACAATGGACAGACTTAGTGAATACTTACTTAGACTTGAACGGACGTTATCATACAGGAATAGAGAAGACAGATACAGGCTGATTCACGGTGGATGGCACATTAGACGTTTCTGGTGAACCAGACAACGGATCACTTTGAAAATTTAATGGAGGGCAAATTCGGACATTCTCTAGCCAACTAAAATATTTTCGACAAGGCGAATATATCTGCAGCAGTTAGCAATTGGTAGAGTGTTATTCAGTTCGTAATAGAAGGAAGACGGTGAGTGTATTTGTCTGTTGGAAATTGTTAATATATTTCCATATATATTTTCATCATGTCCATTTCAAAAGTAGACTTGAATAAAATTAATAATTTGATTGTACAGGAGGTTGAAATCCTAGAGCAAAAAGCCTTATCATCATTGCCAATTGATGAAGTGTTCATAATTAAAAATATGTCAACTTATTCTACACAATCTGGTAAATCAATTTTATTAACTTTGGAAGATGTAAGCAATGATAAATTATTTAAAACATGGCTACCAAAACGTATTTCTTTGCAATTCAGTGATGGCGATATAACTTGTGTCAACTCATCGGGTGGTAAATAGACGACGACGTATTTAGGACAGAGCCCACAAAGTTTTGCTGGCATGAGAACGCGATCTCTAGTCAAATTCAATATGATTGAATAATAATAGTAATAAATTATAGTGAATTTCTTTAAGTCATAGCCTACAAAGTTTTGCTGGTGTGGAAACGCGAACTCTAGTCAAATTCAATATGATTGAATAATAATAGTAATTATAGTGAATTTATTTTTGTTTCAATAATATTCATATATTACATGATGATTATATGGAAATATAAATGTTTATAAATGTTCAGTAATGTTACTAACTTAGTGGAATACACTCACTTTGTAACAACAAGTAAAATGGAAATGTGAGTATTGTATCATGGAAACATGTTGGAGGTTGCTTATTGTTTTTTTTTATTCGATTTCAGTTTCACCATTCAAAGATGTGGATGCAGTATGCAAGTCTAGATTGGATCGATGTTGTATATCTCAAATCATCGGTTCAACATTTGTCGTCTCAATTGAAGGTGTTAGGTAATGGAGCTGAACATGCAAGCAATTATGATATGAGTGTATGCTATGATAAAAAACAAATCGAATTATGTCTTCGTGACGCTGAGAACTATCGGAGTGGTGCAGAAGTTTGTAACATATTTTTCGATAATGAATTGGAATTGTGGCAACTTTGTGAGGTTATGATTGAACTGAACCTGAGAAGATTTCTGTATAGCCTCCAACCATACTTATCAGAATGAATTATTCATCACTTTGAATTGAATGATGAAAATCGAGAGGAAATTGAAGATGGTCGCGAAAATAATGACTATGAGAAAGAAGTTATTTTAGATAGTCTGTTTGTTCCTGTAAATCATAAATAGTGTCAAATAAAAAACTTTGTATTATTTTCATGTTTTATTTATTTGAATCCCATTATATACAATAGAAAATGATTACAAAACAATAAATATGATATATATGAATCAGGAAAAGAATACAATACATGATATAAGTCAGTAACAAATGAAAAAAAATCATAAAACAGTACATGATAGAGTATCAATGATTTAAAAAGTGTCAATATCTGCTATGAACTGAACAATCCAATGCATTGTATGTTGAAACTGTATCATGCAAAATTAATGCATATACTTCAGTGTTGTCTGGAAACTTGGTCTTCCTCGTCTCAAACTCAATCTTTATATCAATAGTTGATGATCTAGTTGCATCCGGTTGATGGGAACAATCGATGACGAATAGTGGATTCTCTCTAAATTGTCCAATGTCCATCAGAGGTTCACTCATATCTTCATCATAATAACTTTGCCGAAAACTCTCAAAAGCATAACAAGCAGGAGCATCAAGTTTTTTATCGAAACTCAAATTCCAACGCTCATATGGATAAACTTCAGAATTCAAGTATACTTGAATACTATTGATATCAGCAGTTGTGAATTTTGTAATATCCTGAGTTCTATCTTCAGATGTGGTAGTACTTTGGAATGCGATGATGACAAAACGAGGAGTTTCCAGAGCGTTAGTTGTTTTGATGGCCCATATGTCTGAAGGAGTCCCACTTAATGATGGTAGTTCATAGAGGTCCCACATATGATAAGCCAACTTGATTTTGGCATTCAGACCGCTTTTATTTATTCTACTCAAAAGTTTGAGCTTGTGTTTATCATCTGGTACAATATGTCCTATTTTCCATTCGATTTTATTCATTTCCGAATCAGCATTAACCTCACCTATATATGAGTTTTTGAATGATCGAGCGATGATCAAAATCAATTCCTTTTGTTGTAATCTTCAGCAAAACCCATCAAATATTTCAGTAGTAGTTTTCCACTAGAAACATGACTTTTCGTATCCGAAATATCCTGTTTCAATTGAGAAAGTCCCCAGCCAGATGTCAATAATGTGTTGCATGTGATTGTCCAAATAATATGGTTTTCATTGTAGATGTTATCCCAGGTTTCCAAACAACAGAGCCACTTGTTCACCACCCATTTCGTAACGAATTTCATCAAAGAGAAATGCAATTGCATTATTCGAGAGATAGCATGTTTTCGCTACATCCTTGGGGGTGAATTTACCTTCAATGTAAATGAAGCTTTCGGCAATATCTAGCATAACATCTTGATTATTGATTGCAATTCTAATTTCATCCGAATTCCTGAATAGAGGTGATCCATACGGCTTATATGTGTGCTCATGTAAACTTATGAGAGAATGATCGAGCACTGGTTCATCGAATATATTCAACTTTTCAGTGTTTGTTTCGAGCACCATTGTTATTTTCTCACTTTCAATCCAATCAATTTCAAAAATTTAAGATCACTCACAGACAGAGCGTAATGTGCTAACTGTGGAATGAGCTTCTTTTTATGCACACTTTTCCTTTTATGCACACTTTTCTTTTTGATGGTGCAGCTCGTTTGGGATTGTTCAATACGATTTTGTCTGCTATAAATGAAACCCATAACAATAGTTATTCGATTTTCTTCAATTCCAAAATAATGAAAATCTCTTCTTCACTTCTGAAATCGATAAGGTTATTTTTTTCATCCAAAATACGAACTGTAATGTAATATATCGATGTAATCTTGTAAATGTTTAGGTAACTTTTGTCAAACATATGTAATCTCATGTGCAACACATGCAAGTATCACTTCCTTGGGCATATTTGCAAGCATTACTTCATCCATTTTTTCAAGGTACCATATTTTGAAAACATTCTAAGTGAAAACCACATTCCCTTGATAGCCTCCTGATCCAGTTTTGGTGTTGTATCCATTTTTATTTGAAAAATTATTCAGAGAGAAACTGTGAGCACAAGTGATCACAGAGAACTGTGTTAAATTTCTGTTGACGATCACAGTTATATTTGATTTTTACATTCGAACATTTTCGAAAGAATCGAGTCAATTCCAATGGTGGGCGCAGATCTCAAAACTATCGAAATATGCCACTTCTTTCCCACATTCTTTATATGCCACCCAATGTGTTCCTGGTCCACTTATTCCATCTAAATTAACAATAGCTGTATCTTTTGTTTTGCACCTGAAGAGGGTAATCTGTCACGCATAAAAACACCACGAAAATGTGGAATTTTCATTTTTTGTGCATAATAACTGGGACCGAGATCAGTAAGAGGCCTCTGAGGTAGGGGTTCAATTAGTTTTTTGTTTTGTATGGTTTTAAATATAGTCCTAAACCTTGACGATACGGTTTGAGGTATATTCCACTTCCGTGTTTGCCCAATGCTGCAGACTTCATGGTTTTATTGTGACGATTGGCTTCCATTAAAGCTGCACTGCTGGCTTTTGCTAAATTCACGGTCTTGGTAATACCAGCAGCCGTTCCCGCGAAACTCCCTAGTGCGGATAGTCCAGCAAAAATTGGTATCAATCAAAAATTGGTATCAATGGCAGAAGTCCACCGATCTTGGGAACAGGAATTATGCGTGTTGTGCGGATTTTTTTCTTTCCACCGGCAACTTTGAGGTATTTATGTGCTGCCTGCAATGCCACAGTGATAGCTTTTTTGCTATTATTCGTCACAAATTGATCCCCACCAGCTTTCTTCAATACATTTCGCACTTCATGAACTATCCCAGCACCAAATGCAACTTTTCTAATTTTATTTTTTTTCGTTTGTTTCCTCTTACTTTTTTTCTTATTGGTGCTACAACCCATGCCCATTTGTCTTTTCACTTTCATAATGTTGGTGACAAGTAATGTAGCTGCTCTTTTCCCAATACACGCGTCCTTCGATTTAACCCTATCCCAAGCGCTGTATTCAAGTTTTTTCTTTGTCGGCTAAATGTCTTGCTGCAAAATCGGATGGATGCTAAGAATATTGAATATCGTGATTTTTGCATTCGATTTCTAATTTATTGATTTCAGGATCGTTGCGAGCTAAACGTTGTTTCAGTTTTGTACCCGGTCCACAGTATTGATAACCTCCGGGTAGATGTAATTCGAAAGGAAATTAATTTATTAAATCATTAACAAAACCCCAATCTCTTTCAATTTTACAGTCACTTTCAATACGTCCGTATCGTTTGATGGTACACATTGAAATAAATAAGCTGATAACATTTATATAGTCTCCAACCACGGCACGATGCGCATTGTAAAACAGAAAGAAAAGTTTGCTGTAAATAATCTAGATGAGAAATGTGGGTGTGGATTGAATGGACAAAGGGTATTCAGACATGGTCCACTACTTCCATCATCAGTTCGAGGACTCATTATAGGACCTTCAAATTGTGGAAAGACGATTGCAATGATATCACTATTAACACATCCACAAGGATTGAGATTCGAAATCTCACAATCAACCTAAATATCAGTATTTTCGAAATGTTTTGGAACCTATAAAAGGATTAGGTTTTTATACATTCAGCAATAATGCAAAAATAGTGGAACCCTCCGACGCTAAGCCTGATTCTGTTTTCATTTTCGATGATGTGATATGTGAAAAGCGGGATATTATTAGATCATATTTCTGTATGGGATGTCAAAAGGATGTTGATTGTTTTTATCTCGCACAGACGTATTTACGGGTACCCAAACAATTAGTGCGTGACAATACCAATTTCATCATAATGTTCAAACAAGATGAGACGAATTTACACCACATTTATTCAGATCATGTATCACCTGATGTAACATTCAAACAATTCCAATTGATGTGTGTCAAATGCTGGGAGGACCAATATGGATTTCTAGTCATTGATAAGGACAGAAAAATAGATGAAGGTAGATATCGCAAATGATTCGATAGTTTTATATATCCATGATCTTGTTATTGAAATTTATTCGATCACTGAATATTGTAGAGGTCATTTCATCAGCGAATTGAACTATAATGTGAAAACGGCATTATCAATACAAAAAATGATTCTGAAAATAAAAACAATGGAATGAATTTGAAACGTCAACTAGTAGAGACAACAGAAGCTGTCAGGCAGAAATTCAACTCTATCAAGAATGATAATATTGAAAATCGTACGACACTTGAAAGATTGTATAACGAAAGCATTGAATGTTTAATCATCAAACGCTACTTCTAAATCAACTGTGTTATCGTCAAACCGTGGAAATGTTCAATCTACTTCAAATTATCCCATAAGTACTCCAATTGAAAGAAAACAATCTTTTGGTAGTGTATCATCTGTGAATAATCACACGAGCACACTTCAAGACGATATGAGAACAACTCCATTCGAAACACCATCATCGACTCCTCGGATCCTGACAGCTCACCTAATATGAATGAAAGTCGTGAAGATGTTTTGTTGAAACTTTTGAATAAAGCAGAATCTAGAAATCCAGCATATGATGGAACATTTGGTATACGTTTGGATCCTATTACACAAAAGCTGGAAATGGGAAGTCTAGTGGTACATTTCAAAGATGAAAACATTTCATTTTGGGATGCTAATAAATTGAAAAAATATGAATGCGCAGGTAGTCCTGAATTGTATGATATGATCTTCTTGAAGAATCCGCAAGATATTGATAATGAAGAAACTCGTCAAGTATATTCCAAAATATTGAAAATAACGAATTCTCCATATAAACAATATCATCTGAAGGATGGTTTTAAAAATACAAATTCTGAAAAATTTCGTGACGTTATCAAACCTCTATTAGACTCACGACAATATACAATGAGAAGTAGAAGTGATTTTGGTGGAGCACTCAAACGAGTGAAAATGGAGGAAACATATAATTCTAAACCTGTGAATTATGTGTACTGGAATCCACCGAAAGAGTTAGTTGCTCGCCTACGACTATTGGTAGCTTCAAAGTCAGCTGGGCATACTGGACATGACAATGAAATAATTTCAATAATTGAATAATTACGTGAAGAAGGTATAATATATTAATATATCCACAAGTAATGAATACTGTCACATCATCATTCAATGCAGTAACATTATCACTTTATTTTTCTCTTCAATCATATTGAAATAGAATGACTAATGAAATGAGTGATGTTGAACGACACGTTGTAATGTAATGAATTACATAGACCTGCAAGACGTAATTTTCCTAGAAGAATAACCACCATCAAAGGTTTTGCAGATCTATGGCAAATAGATCTAGCTGAACTACAACCTTATGCAAAAAGTAATGAAGGATACCGATATAAACTTGTAGTGATTGATTGTTACTCAAAATATCTGTGGACTGTAGCAGTTGAAGATAAAACAGGAAGTACAATAACTAATGCAATGAAATATGTACTAAAGGAAGCCAAATTTTCCCCCAAACATATACAAAGCGATCAAGAGAAAAAATTTTTCAATAGAAGCTTCTCATCTCTCATGCGAGAATATAATATCAATTACTATTCAACATTTAGCACAAAGAAGGCGGCTATAGAAGAAAGAGTGATTCGTATAATAAAGGCATGGCTCTACGAGGAATTTTCGATGAGAGGTCACCACGAATAGCTTGATATTCTTCCGAATATAACTAGTAGATATAACAATGAAGTTCATCCTACAATAGGTATGGCACCCATCAATGTTGATTCAACAACAAAATTGAAATTCAAAGGTATCAATGGAATTGGAGGAAAACAAAGTGAACCCAAATTCCAATTGAATGATATTGTACGTATAAGCAACTACAAAAATATTTTTGAAAAGTCTTACACTGCGAACTTTACCACGGAGCTCTTCAAGATTGTTAAAATCAATAAAACCACCCCAACGACCTATAATCTTGGAGATATGAATGAACAACCTATAAGAGGATGTTTTTACGAAGACGAGTTATTACGAACCGAGAATCCTGACTTATATCTGATTGAGGAGGTGTTAAAGAGAAGGAAAAATAAAGTATATGTAAAGTGGTTAGGCCTTCCTAGCGAACAGAATACTTGGATTGATGATTCAAATATGATTTGAATGTATCTACTATTGTATTTATGAATAAAGTAATGTTAAAGTTCCTTATTTTTTCCTTTTCAATTATAAGTATGTGAATTGAAAATATTGCAGCGGTAAACGTTGCCCCAGCCATTCGCAACGTTCTGTGTATACCAAACCAAATTAATTCTATACTCCATTCCCGCTTATATTTTCCAACTCACGATATTGAAAAGACATTATCATTCCCAAAACTAATCGCCGTCACTTTGAAATGAATTCTCCAACTCTTTTCGCCAATTATCTTTCACTGATAATGCCGTCTCATAAAGTTGAGTCGACTCCTCAAGCTGAGCCTGAGCTTGCATTCTCGAACGTTAATTGAATTGATTATCTTCAACAATTCTTGAACGGAGTTCATCTGCATCTTCACACATTTCAGCCAATTCAACCTTTGTTAATGCAATCTTGGCACCTAATGCTTGAAGAGTTTCTTTATTAACACTAATAGCTCGCTCACTCTTTTCAAGTTCAGCAATAGCCATCTGTGCCTTTACAGGGCGGCATTTTGCTTTCTTTTTCATTTCTCCAAACCGATGTAGATAGCGAGAAGAAGATAGCGAGTCAGCTTTCAAATCACCCTTCATTTCTTCAGGTGCACCTTTTGGCTACCTCATCGATCTGTCACTTTTCATTGTGTTTTTTTTTATCGCACAACACTTTTGGTTTGTTTATTTTCTTAAAGTCAGTGACAATCGATGAAGATGCATAGATTGTTCTAGATTTCATATCAACACCAAGAGGAAGGGTAGATGAAGGGTGTTTAAGTGGTGATAATTGCGAAATGATCGGATTTTCAATAACAATTTGCTCATTTGGTTACGGCAGATCTGCAAAGTTAACGAAGTCGTCAATATCAAAATCATTTATCGAATCTTGCCTCGATAACGGCAATACTGGAATATTTTCAAAATCAGTGTGATCGATATCAACAAGTGATGAACCATCCTCAGCAATCAATAGCGGCATAGAGCTCATGATAATGATTATTAAGGTCTGAGGAATGATATGTGATAGCAATAGAATGTGAATAAAAAAGGTGATGATGTTACTGATACCTCACCTTTTATAGAAGAAAATAAACTAGCGCATGCGCTCTTTCATCAACTGGCACATGCATTTGTCATTTGAAAGAAAAACTTTGTGTTGCATGTATTTTCAAATGAGAGAAAATAATACAAATAAATTCAATATATATAGATATATATATATATATATATATATATATATATATATATATATATATATATATATATATATATATATATATATATATATATATATATATATATATATATATATATATATATATATCAAAAGGAGGAAATTCGTGGACATGACACTCAAGAAATATGGAGGCAAACCGCGGAAAAGTGTTTCTGGCTATTGGCCTCATCAGCTTTGCAATTGGCTGCACCGCGCTGATGAGGCCAATAGCCAGAAACACGTGTCCGCGGTTTGCCTCCATATTTCTTGAGTGTCATGTCCACGAATTTCCTCCTTTTGATTTATATCATACACACTCAATAATATCTATATATATCTCTCTCTCTATATATATATATATATATATATATATATATATATATATATATATATATATATATATATATATATATATATATATATTCGAAGCTTTATATCTTCTATTAATTGTCTGCGAGCGCTTTCGACAGTTGGTAGTACTGTCATCATCTGGCACTCCTCAAGGGAGTGCCAGATATATATATATATATATATATATATATATATATATATATATATATATATACATAATATATATATATATATATATATATATATATATATATATATATATATATATATATATATATATATATATGTAAACGGTCATTTGTCAGCCCGTAGAATATACGATGTGAACTCTGGTCAGCCCTCGGAAACGTCGGTCGTCCCGGTTTCGGGCTCACCAACGTTTCCCACTGTATATAGTGTTTTTTGGACATGTTATCATGTGAAATGACGTTTAGCAAATTTTCGGTTGGGCCGACCATTACACCATATACACATAGCTGATACACCACCTACTTTCACAAAACTTCGCCAGGAGGCGTGGCTGTGTAATTGTATACACCTGATGTAAATAGTGTCTTTGTGAGCCCAGGTTTATACGAACACTTTCAATGGATAGCATGTTGGTCAGCCCACAATCGGGCAACGCTGCACTTGCATTTCATGATTCTAACTAGATTGTCGTGGTGCAGAAATTCGATAATAGAAATGGAAATTTCTTTGAGAGATGTAGAATTTTATGAAAAAGTTCCTGTTTTGTATGTTTTTTGTACAAGCGTTCGTGTGCGTGAGTACGGAAATGTACTGTTTCCGTTCTAGTTAGGATAATAATAATATAATTACTAACAGTGCGTTATCCCATTTAGCTTGTCGAAGCAATTTTAACCTCTGCACTATCTTAGATACAAAAATTTGAATATGTTATAAGTTGAAAATATCAATATAGTGTTCGGAATCACACGTTAAAATGTAAGACCTCGTTAATCTATAGCTAGTACAAGTTTCTACTTCTGAGGGTTGTCGTTCGTAGGGGTGCGACAGACATATTTTAAACCGTTTCCTGTTTGTATTTTCAAATGTAGATTTTCAAATTCTAATTATTTGGCATGGACGCCTCAACAGAAATCGCGTTGTGTAAATCAATTTTAGACATTAAGCAGGAAACTTCGGATTTGACTTTGAAATTGTAGATTTGAAAACCTGACTGCACAAAAATAATCGAAGTGTGACTGAGTAGAAATGAGTAGATGAAAAATGAAATTTTTTTCACAATCGAAAAATCTAAAATGTGATGAATGATCTGGTAATGAATTTATTGAGAAATGAATAGTGAATATCCAGAATGTCTACAGTTTCAATAAATTCTATATAAAAATCCGCAGCAGCACTACGGATTTCCGATATATAATTTAGTTCAAAAATTAGGTAAAAATCGCACTAAGTATGTTTTCTATGACGAAACGAAATTCTGAGTGACTAGCATAAGGTAAGATATAATTTGTGAAACAGATATTACTAATAAGTTTCAATTCTCTTTTTCTTAGCAATAGTTTTTTTCGAAAATTCCCTTTCAGTTTTTGGAGGTATGAAGTTGTTCAGGTTGAACATAATGAAGTGGAGATTAAACCAATGTTTTTTTATTATGTTGACTGTTCATGACGATGAATACGTCATATCATCATCGATTATAACCTGCAGCAGACATTTCAATCAAAATAAAAAAGACTTGGAATATTTCAGCACAGAAAAAATTTGATCAGGTTGAATAAACATTTATTTGAATGGAGTATTATTCTTCAATTTGAGAACTGCTGACAAAAATTTTTCGGTAAACTAATAAACACGTAGTATGAAAAAATAACATAATTTCTAATGAAATGAAACTACTACATGGGTAAAAAAATATCAAATGAAAATTATTAATATTATTTCTTCTTTCTATAACAACAGTAAACGTATTCTTTGATTGCAGCCCAGTTTCTATTTTTTAATAATGATGAATATTTCTTTTCCTTATATTTAAGATACAAACAAGAACTAATTCAATTCTAGCACTTCTTTTTTTTTCGGAGCGAAAAACTTTTTGACTATATTTCGTTTTGTTCCTTAGACCAAGTTTGTTTTTGAGAAGGTTTTATTGTTTTCAAAACTGTGCGTGTCTGATGATCTGAAATGAGATCAGTGTGTTGAAAAACTCTATCAAGATATCAAACGGGTTGAAAATGGATCCAAAAATGAATGATAAAAATAAAAAATGAAAGGACGATACTGAAAAGTGATTTGACTCATTTCCAACCTATACTCAGAGATACGGATGATTCCAAAACAGCTCAAAATATAAATAATTGATTGCATATAGGGAATTTTTTTCAAAAGGAACCACGTTCAATATCTCCATATATAAGACAGTAATGTAAATTTCCCGAAACACCTAATTTTTGTGAAATAATATAAGGTATCGCTAAGATGCGTACACACTCCTCTTCAAAATATCAAACAAAATAACCCCATATATGCCATCTATTGGATAAGTGATTTTATCAGGAATTCAACGATGATTTTTCAGGGTTGATTTCTAATTTACTGTGAAGAAGGACCTTGAAGTATGAGTGAACGACTTTTTAGATTAATTGATACAATCTCTCACAAAAACGTATACAACAATTATTTCTATTGTCAAGTTCCTAACAGAAAACAACTTTTGTCGCGTTGAATTATATCTGTCGGATTTTTGGCAAAGTTTCTCACACAAAACACTTCAAAATACTTTCTAAAACTCACAGCCAAAAATGTTCCACTAAACAGTTTTATAAAAACGCGACACGTGTTTTGCCATACAATGGCTTCTTCGGGCGTATCTTTATCTACTATATTTTACAAATTTAATGCTTGGTATACCTAATTTTAAAATTTAAAGTACCTACATTTCAAGTACTTGAGTTTGTAATGGATTAAATGACCTGAGCTTATGTCCCAGTCCAGACATTTGAAAAATATTCAGTAACGGTTATTCAATTCTAATTGATCATTTAGTTAGTTACCCGAATTCTTGAATCTATTGATTGCTTGACATTTTAGAAGATTGAATTTCAAACTCTTCTCTTCTAAATATAACATGTCATATTCATGACTGAACTCATGTACTTCTGCTAAAAGATGGTTTGCAAATGTGAAATTGGTCTTTCTATTCACAAAATTACATCTAAGCTTTTAATTCTTTGGAAAATAATCTCCCTGTTTGGCCATTATACAGTTTTGGGCAAGAGCCACAACTCAGCTGATATACTCCTGATCTATCCGATACCGAAGTTTTGTCTTTATTGTTTTTAATAAATGCACTTACACTATTATTCGGACTATTACTATTTCTGTGAGCTAAGTTTACGCAGTCTTTCTTCAAAAAAATATTATTGGTTGGTTCAGCCAAAAATGACAATGTCTCATAACTGACGTTATCGCATCTTGAATTTAGGTAGATATGGTCCATGGCTTGCTTTTGTAGTTTTTGTTTGATTTGTTTGATCAAACTCAGCTTTCTCTGGAAATTATTCAATAGTCTATGAAGAATATTATTGAATGCAACAACTTTATGCTGGTAAGAGTGCGTAGAGGAATTATGTATGATAATGTCCGTGTAAGATGGTTTGTGGAAAATTGCAAATTCATGTTCATTGTTATTTTTTGTAATGGTTGAGTCAAGGTAATTTAATGAATTATTTACCTTCCTCTCAGTGGTAAATTTTATTGACGGGTGGATGGAATTGACATATTCAACGAACTTGCCTACTTGCTTTTCTGTAATGATTTCATTATTCACTAGTGATAAATGGATATCGTGATGCTTGAAGAAATACATGCATAATGAATATTTAATACAACAGTCCTGAACAAACTGTAACGTCTATTTGATAAAAAAAAATTGATGAGCTTCCGTGAAGTATCATATTTATTCTAATACTTGCTACTTTCTACACACATTCACATCAAATCGATATACCAAATTTGGAACATCCATTCGAACTAAAAATGAAAACACAGGAAAATAATATTTCATTTGAGTTAGGAATTGGAAAACAGTGAATTACTTAAAATTAAGTAGATTCTATGATATTTATTTGTAATCGTCATATACCTATATATTCTCTAATTATTCTCTAAGTATACCAAAATATTGGCAAGCCAATTAACAAAATAGCATTAGGACCATTGCAAAGATCGTAACGGTTCTCAAAGAGTTTCGCGTCAAAATAGTTAACGCGTGTCAAACAATTGCAGATTTCGTAGGAATACTGAAACTTTAATGAAATGAATAAAAACACTTTTGTCTAATTACCTATATTTGATTTTATTTATATGACCGTTTTCGGGTTTGACCCCATTACCAAGTATTACCTTACCTATAAATTTCGTCGCCGCTGATATATACCATTATTTTTTGAAGAGAAATTTTGATGATCATAATATCCTTCATTTCATAAATTTATTATCGGATGAAAAGTGCAATTTTCTATACTTCACTGAATTTGACTTCGATACTAAATTTTCCCATTTTCATGATGTTTTTCTTCAAGCTTTTGATATATCCTTTCCTAAACAGTTTCAAAAAATTAAACAAAATCAAAATTCAAGTAGACACAAACCATGGATTACTAAGGATATCGTTGAAGAAGGTATATTACTCAGAGATATTTATAATTTGAACAAGAGCCAAACCAATGTACATTTATTGGGTCAATATAAGCAACTCTTAAAAAATCATAGACAAAAAATTGTGCTCTCAAAAAGTCAATACTTTAATAATCAATTCCTCAAGGCTCAACATAAATCTGAAGCTGCCTGGTCTATCATCAGGAAAAATACTATTATAAACGATTCATCTAAGACATTGGCGATGGTGTACTTGTTGACGATGGTCCTGGTATATCTCAAGCATTTAGTAGTTATTTTGTCGATTCAGTGGACTCATTAGTAAAAAATACTGCACCTGGTGGCATTGAAAATCGTTGTGTAAAAACTGAGAGTCTTTTCCTCTATCCAGTAGATGAAACTGAACTCGTGGAAATAATTAAATTCGCATGTTCGAAAAATTCCAGTGGGGTTGATGAATTGCCAGGCAATGTTTTAATGAAGGCTGCTTTGAAAATAATGGAACCTCTGATTTATCTAATCAAACTATCTTTCTCTGAAGGTATTTTTCCTTCCCGACTTAAGCAAGCAATGGTCGTCCCAGTCTATAAAAAAAGCGATAAGCATGTAATGTCGAACTACAGAGGTATTGCTTTACTATCTCCATTTTCGAAAATATTTGAAGAATCATATCAAAACTTGTGTCCTTTTTAAATAAATACAATATCGTATCTGACAACCAATATGGGTTTCAAGTGGGCTTGTCAACCCAGGATGCCATCCTTTCTCTACATAATCATGTATTATCAAACTTCGACAACGATGAAAAATCACTTAGTGTTCTTTTCGACTTGACACGAGCGTTTGATATCAGTCATCATGGTCTTCTTCTTGATGAACTGTTTGGCATGGGCGTTCGTGGTCCAAGTCTGAAATGGATTGAAACCTATTCAACTGGTCGTACACAGGTTGTCAAAGTTAGGTTTCAGACTGGGTCATTTTTCTCTGAATTTCGAAACGTTGTTACAGGTGTGCCCCAAGGTAGTGTTTTGGGGCCTACACTATTTATTTTATTTGTTAATGACCTTTCAAAAATTAATCATCCACAGTGCTCTATACAATTTGCTGATGACACATCTTTTACTGTCAGTGGTTCGGAATGTGAAACATTGTCAGTAAGAGCAAATGATGCTGTATTCAACATGCAAAATTATTGTTCTAAGAATGGCTTGATTCTAAATAATCTTAAAACCAACACCATTTTCTTTACAATTCAGGAAACTGATTGTAGTGTATTGGTTAGGTCTGAGATTAAAAATATTGAACAGGTAAACTATAAAAAATTTTTAGGAGTTTTTATTGATTCCCAACTCAAGTGGAATCATCATGTTGATTTCATACTGAAGAAATTAGCGACACATTGTTTCGTTATATGGAATCTGCGTAATTTTGTGTCTATTGAAATTCTTAAAAGTTACTATTATGCATATATTTACTCTGCCCTCAATTACTGTATTATTTGTTTTGGCAACTGCAATAGAATCAGTGTCTTATTACTTATCCAGAAAAAAAAAATTAGAACAATTTGTTTTGAAAAAAACTCGATTCCTGTAAACCACTATTTGCAAAGTTGAATATATTAACTGTTACTTGCATGTATATTTTTAATTGCGTAATCTACGTTAAATCAAATTGCTCCAAATTTTAGAACAGAGATGATACATGTCTTCTTTCGGGCTTCACCCTGAGAAAAAACTATAACATTTCAATTCCTAGTCATAAGTTAGCCAAGGTGACTAATGGACCTCATATCATGTCAAAAAAACTGTACAACAAGCTCCCAATATCCATTAAAAAATAACTAGTGTAAAGCTCTCTAAACAAAAAGTTCGGAAAGTATTATGTGAAAAGGTATTTTATTCGCTTGATGAATTTTTTCAGTCTGATTTGGAATTTTAAATTTTAATTTTTGTACCCCTTTTATGGTCTGAATGTTATGTAATATATCATATAATTATGTTGTTTTATGATTGTGACCTCATTGTAATTGTACTGAGTTATGTGACTTTTTCCATGCCGTCCCTAGGTCTACGGAAATAAAGATTTTTGATTTGATTTGAATTATTGAAAAAATACTTAATAATGCGGAGTCAAACCCGAAACTGGTCGTATACATAAAATCAACTAGTGGTACTTAGACAAAAGTGTTTTTATTCATTTCATTAAAGTGATCATGAATTACCACAAAATAAACAAGTAATCAATCATACATAATACAGAAACTATATGAAACATAAATAGTCAATAGTAACGGCATCTTTTTCTTTTCCTAATATATTTTTTCCGGTAAACTAACACATAGTTTACCTCTGAAAAACTGGATTTGCCAGGATTTTTAAAACACATGATACCCTCACGATGAAATCCAATGATACACTGAAATGGATCGCGTTCCTGGTCAGCCCTTCGATGTGGCAGCATTGTAGGGCTGACCAAGATGCTCTTCATATAGCGATTTGTATAACTATGGGCTGACCAACAGCATGGGGCTGACAAAGGTTTAAAGGATATGTAAAATTTTTATTTTCAGAAAAAATCTACCCCTCTGATGGGCCTATTAATAAAATCATACCACTGAAGAGTATTCCGAAAAGTATATACCTAAATATATTCGGGAAGTGCTGGGTGGACCAACGCCCCGTTCATATACCGGGCTCACCAATATGCAATGAACAAATATATATATATATATATATATATATATATATATATATATATATATATATATAATGATAGAGAACAATAACGATTATTAAAATAAAAAAATGTGAATATGTCTCTGTTGATGTGGAACATTCTTTGACTCTCCTGCATACATGATTCCATCAATTCATAGAATATGTATCACAACGCAAACAACGTTGCAGCGGAACTGGAACGGCAGCACAGGTACCACAAATATTTCTACAAATACCTATAATAATTTTGTTTGAGACTATAATGTTAACATAATATTAACAATGAACAAAAACAGCTCTGAACAGAGCTGTTTTTGTTTCATTCTTCAATTGTAGCCCTGAAAAGGGCTGCTTTTCTATTAATCCATACAATGGTATTGACTAACGCTCCTCATCATCAGAAACAATAATGATGGTGTCGTCATCTGAATCAGATGATGTACTAATCATGTCGTCCTCATAATCATCTGAATCAGATGATATACTCATGATATCGTCCCCATAATCATCTGAATCAGATGATATACTAATGACATCGTCCGCATAATCATCTAGATTGTCTAAGTCGTCAACAGCCATCTCAAACTCTGCATCTACTTCCTCTTGCATACCTTGTTCTACTCGTTCTGTGAAATAATCAGGAAGATCATAGATGCGTTGCAGAAATTGATCGGAGGTTGTACTGAAATGATCGGACGTTGAATATATTTCATGTACCTGGATGGGTACTGAACTTGACATTGTGGAAGAATGATGTAGAACTGGGATTGATGCTATAATTATATTGGAAAAACTAAAATGCAGGGGGTGAAGTGTATATGTAGAACAATTCAGTGTTTGAAATTCGAAAACACCAAGAATGACGATCTTCATGAAACTCTGAGCGATTATAATGAGGAACTAGAGTGATCGCAGTGCCTTGTGTACACCAACCGAAAAGTGTGTACTCCGTGGAAGGAAAGGAAAGGAAAGGAAAGGAAAGGAAAGGAAAGGAAAGGAAAGGAAAGGAAAGGAAAGGGAAGGGAAGGGAAGGGAAGGGAAGGGAAGGGAAGGGAAGGGAAGGGAAGGGAAGGGAAGGGAAGGGAAGGGAAGGGAAGGGAAGGGAAGGGAAGGGAAGGGAAGGGAAGGGAAGGGAAGGGAAAGGGAAGGGAAGGGAAGGGAAGGGAAGGGAAGGGAAGGGAAGGGAAGGGAAGGGAAGGGAAGGGAAGGGAAGGGAAGGGAAGGGAAGGGAAGGGAAGGGAAGGGAAGGGAAGGGAAGGGAAGGGAAGGGAAGGGAAGGGAAGGGAAAGGGAAGGGAAGGGAAGGGAAGGGAAGGGAAGGGAAGGGAAGGGAAGGGAAGGGAAGGGAAGGGAAGGGAAGGGAAGGGAAGGGAAGGGAAGGGAAGGGAAGGGAAGGGAAGGGAAGGGAAGGGAAGGGAAGGGAAGGGAAGGGAAGGGAAGGGAAGGGAAGGGAAGGGAAGGGAAGGGAAGGGAAGGGAAGGGAAGGGAAGGGAAGGGAAGGGAAGGGAAGGGAAGGGAAGGGAAGGGAAGGGAAGGGAAGGGAAGGGAAGGGAAGGGAAGGGAAGGGAAGGGAAGGGAAGGGAAGGGAAGGGAAGGGAAGGGAAGGGAAGGGAAGGAAGGAAAGGGAGGGAAGGGAAGGGAAGGGAAGGGAAGGGAAGGGAAGGGAAGGGAAGGGAAGGGAAGGGAAGGGAAGGAAAGGAAAGGAAAGGAAAGGAAAGGAAAGGAAAGGAAAGGAAAGGAAAGGAAAGGAAAGGAAAGGGTGAAAGAAACGAGGAAACGATTACATATCGTCATCTGAATTGAGGACTTCATCATCAATCAGGTTGGGGGATGGTGGAGGACCATCTTCGATGATGATTGGGGATGGTGGAGGTCTATCTTCGAATTCCTCGGACTCATCGTCAGCGTCATCGCCAGCATCATCGTCATCGTCATCACTGTCCCCAGGCACTAGGTCATCCCAATCGGGATCTCGCCAATCGTTTGGATCCGGAAAGTCTCCATCCGAAAGGTCCGTTTCGTCACTGCCGGTGACATGTTGCACCTGCAGTCGATAATCGTATTGTATGTCATCATAGTCAACCCTGTGAGGTGCCGTCGTGGAGTGAACGATGCTGTGTTGAATCGGCGCATAGAAAGTTGTCTGAGGCTCCTGGAGGCTGTATGGTTCGCTAGTTGAATCAGGTTCCATTTTGGAAGTGACTGATCAACTGAATATTCCAACAGATAATTCCTACTTTTATACTTTTGAAAGGGAGTGGGGGAGGAGTGAGGATTCACCATGTTCGTTCAATTAATATGTCATCTATTGGTTTCGGTTCTATTATTCTAACATCTGGAATAATGTCCAGTCCTGGATATCCCAGTCCACCTGATGGCCTGAGTTTATGTTTCGTCTCCAAAACTACAACTCTCTATTCCAAAGCATCATATTTTTTCATTGTAGACGCTGTTATTTCAGACATAGCATCATATTTGTTCATTGTAGACGCTGTTATGTCAGACATTTTTATTTCTACATCACTTGTAAGATTGTCATATTTACGAGCGAAAGATATCAGAGCCTCTGCAATTTTATCGTCGAATGCTTGACAGACATCGCGAGCAACATTGCCTATTGTGGATTGTATTGCAGCTTGCAGGGCTAGAAGTATGACCTCCTTTGTTCCATTAATTTCCCCCTCAAGATATGATACAGTTACAAATCACTCTCGTCAATTGGTTCACTTGTATTCTTCAAAATTTTTCTTTGCATGTCATAATGACCATCTTTTGTTTATTTGAATCCATTCCCGGGAGGACCTCGAATGACATTAGCACCCCATTTTCTTTTTCTACCTAACTTATCGATTGTTTCAGACATTGTGCACTCTACGATGATTCTTTTGAAACTAATATTTCTTTCATTTACATTATGCTATATACTTTGCAGTAATTGGTTAGGAAAATAGAAAAGGAACAAATACAATTTTTATCATTAATTTTTATTCATCAAAGTAACTTGGTAAAAGTGATACATATACAATACAATAATCACAAATAATGAATGTTCTGGTTTGAAGGAATGAGCAACAACACTTCGAATAATAATTCAGTTATTCATCTCAATAGTCAACAAATTAATTAGTTGGTCTAAGATGCTCTCTTGAGAAGAAGAATGAACGTTTTCAGACACCCAACGAATGTTGTCATTAGGATCATTTCGATAAAACTCTATATCGCTATGACCCCATGGAAGAGTTCGAGTGGTATTCGGAATGATGAATCTTTTGTCGTCGTTATATGATAACGCGACTTTATTTTTCAATTCAGTGTGAATATCATGCAATACGCTTCTGAATGAGTTAATCTTCCTGAATATCATACCTCCCTCTTCGATGATTTTTTCATAGTCTTCACATGTCAATTCATTCTTTATAACAGATCATTTGACACCTTTGGCCTTCTTCAGTTCACCATCAACAGATTTCACGTAATACGCTTTAGCACCTGTACCGTAAAAGCTGATTATTGGATCATTTGGGAATTCATCTTTGAAATTACCCAGAAATGACTTCGTCACTGGAATATTGAATTGGTTTCCTATTTTATAATTAGATGTATCGAACTTTATTTATATTATTTTTGATGAATCCATAGAAATTGTCTGTATTCACTTTGAGAATAAGGGAGTCGGTATCAGTGTACCAAACTGCTGTTTGATACATCCATAGAAAAAATCATACATAGCTGTTTTAGATAATTCCAGAATGTAAAATCCCAAATATAGTGGTTTATCATAATGAACTTTCACTCTAGCCAATTGAATGGCAACAAAATTTCTTGTAGAAATGGAGCATTTTTTTAAATTTGGTCGCGATATGAGACAACTAGCACCTATAGTTCTTTTTATATTTTCCCAATATGTAATGAGTCTAAAAGCAATTCTATTGTCTACGTTTTCCATTGTTTTTCCAAAGACTGCATCATTCATAAGTTTGTAGAAATATTTTTTAGATTTGTTATTAGACCGATTACGCATCTCAGTATTCAAATCTATATAGGGCTTCATCCAACATGATTGCTTGAACCTCAATACTCTATGTGTGTTCATCACTATCAAACCATGATTGACAGCTTGCTGTAAGTTTCTATAGTGAACAATATATTATGTTTCATCGTTTAAATTTGGAATTAATTTCGGAACTTTCGATTTTGCATATGGAGGTATCAAACGGTCAACTGAGAATGGAAAATCGGAATGTTTATCGTGAAGTTCTTGGGGATAATGTATATCCACTTCCAATACATATCCATAAGGACTTTCAACATCCATATTCATTATATCAAGATTGAGAATTTCATGAGGTTCTAACCATGAAAATTCACCTGTTGGTAATGGTTGTGACATGCTGTGACCATATAGATTTGTTGCATCCAAATATGAAATGAATGAAGATGATTCATTTGGGTTATAATTCGGTAAATATTATTTGTTTGCTTTATGTTTCCTTTCACTACATTGACTGATTCCACCACGAATACCTTTTTGAAAGAAGTGAATCATATCAATGTCAGTTAGTAATTCCAATTCAATATAAGTATATTTCAACATGGCATCCCACGATAATCCGGGTGCAGTGAAGTATTGTGCCGGATGCAATTTATATTTATCAACAGATATATTTCTAAAGTTTTCAAAAATGTCACATAATAGTAACACATCTGACTTCAAATATAAATCAGAGTATTCACTCAAATCCTGACATTCTAACAAATTCCAAACAAATTGAGCTCTCCCATAATCATTATCTGATATGTTCACGATTGAGTATATCGTAAAATTGATTTTTGGTTGGAAGTCTTGGATGATTCAGTTTGTCGATGTCATCAACAAAACTATAGGGAAATACACCTTCCTTTCTCATCAAATTGAAATTTTCAATTCATGGGAAATGTTGGCGCATCTCGATACACTGATCAGATGTTGAATTTGCACCTAAATTCTCCAAAGAAGTAGGCATGAATCTGAAACTATCAATGTATCTCATTTTCAAATAATTCTTCTTCATTCTACCATTTTTATCCGTGTGTAAAGAGATGTTTTGTGATAGATATATATTTCTCATCAGTTTGTGGGATGACATCCACTTTATCTTTGTTTTTATACAATTCCTTTATGAATAAGTGACAATCATATCCACTCAGATTGTGAAAAATTATATGAATGAAATTTGGTAATTTAAAATTCAAATTACATTATGAATGAGCAGCAGGTGACCTTTTTTTTCCTGTGAGATGACAATGATTCCTCACTTTAACTCCACCATCATTCAATTGTTAAGAACAAATGCCACAATTTGTGGCAAAAGAAAACTGTTCCTCTGTTTCAGGAGTTTGTGCATCCATAAGAATAGGAAACCTGAGACGATTTCCATAAATATTTTTCAAATCATCTTCGATTTTGCTGACAAATTTCTGGGCTGTTACACCATAGCTTTATAGTAGCCATTTCCTTGAATATAATTTTTGATGATATCTAGTTCCTTCTCCAGACCTTTCTTCATATAACAGAGCCTGAAAGCACGGTCTAATAGAGTCTTGATGATTCCTCTTTCAGTCGATTGATGGTGATTGCATTCTTGGTTCAGAGTCCGTATCAGTGACTTCCTTCTTCATTGTGAAAGTGATGGAAGGGTAATACGCAAGTTGATGTTTTTCCCATGACTCCATTTTATGGAGGTGTCGTCAACGTATCTCAAACAGACTCAACGTATCTCAACCTCGAACCTGGTTAAGGCTCGTTAACAACATCTTGATAATATGGAACCATGTGAATACTGAACTAGACCCCTTCCTCTAACACATCAACAGCCTAAGACCTTTCATCACTTTCACAATGGAGAAGGAATTCCACAACGAATTTCCATTCCTAAACATATTGGTGGAGAGGACCGACACTAAGTGGGGAACATCTGTATACCGAAAACCCACTCACACGGGACAGTATCAATCAACTTGAAGAGAAATCATCAAGTATCTATTGGATTGTACTTTCGGGCTCTGTTATACAATGGAAGATCTGGAGGAACTAGGTATCATCAAAAATGATCTTCAACAAAATGGACACTCCCAAGAGATGGTGGAACAAACTTTGGCTGAAAGACAGCAGGAACCTCGCAAGGAAGAGAAGCCAATGGTTGCACTTCCCTACATCAGAGGATTATCGGAAAGAATAAGAAGAATTGGGTCCAAGTACAACATCAGAAACTGCTTTAGATCCGGAAACACTATCCGGAAAAGCCTCATGAAAACCAGGCCACCAAACGTAGACTGCGATTACAAGAATTGCATTTACAAGATACCTTGTGAGTGCGGAAAATCCTATATCGATGAAATTGAAAGGCCTTCGGAAGTTCGCATTGCCGAACACAACAAACACAGCGATGGAAAACCAGCAAATGAGGCATAGCAGAGCATTTTTGGACCGATCAACACAACAAGAGATCATACACAAGGAGAGACATTGGTTTAGGGGGAAATTCAATGAAGCCGCATACAAGTTATCCAACAATGTATTCAGCCAAGCTAGGAAAGAGATACGCAAGAGATACGCAACATATGGAAATCCATAATCAAGCGAAAAATGGCCAACTTCTGCCAAACGATCATCTTCCGGTAAACTGGTGAAGTTGAAAAGGAAAGCGGTTATAAGTGAAAGTACTCGAATGACCCATAAATAGTCATCTCTCGGAGGAATCAGTCCAGTCATCACCCGAAGACGATTGTGGTTACTAACAATCGAAACGTCGTGAAGTCTCTAAATGGATGTACATTTGTGTCGCTTCAAAGATTTAAAAGTCTTCTATTGAAAATACTATTTTTAAGATGTTTGCTTTGGAAAAAACATATGGATGGAACTTGTGGTTTCGTATAATTGTGGGAATTGATGTCTGAGATATTTCTGATTCAAATGCTAATTGTCTGGTAGATATTCTTGGGTATGTCGCAAAATGTACAAAATTTCAATTTCAATATTTTCATTGTCAACTACTGATTTATTCTTCTGCACGGATCCAATTTTTTTGAAATTTTGTATAATTTCTTCGACCATTGTTTGGTGATGGTTTTTTTCCGAAAATCGGATCACAAGTGTATCACATGTCCTTGAAATAGCTACATCACATTCTACGTAAATAATAAATAATTGTTTTCTAACGCCGCACCGACATGGCCAAATGACAGATAGCAAATATTCTGTCGAAAGTAAAATATTAAATTGCAAATATTTAAAAAATCATTGATTTTTCAAAAAGGTATCCTTTCACGAAGTTACCCGTATTTTTTATGCTGAATACGATTAAAGAATGAAAAGGGAGGGTTTCCATTTGAAAAACTCAATTCAGACGGTTCAATTAATTTCATTTATATTATTCTTGTTTGATACCCTATATCATGCTGAATACGATTGAAGCATGAAAAGGAAGGTTTCCATTTGAAAAAGTCACTTCAAACGGTTCAATTCATTTCATTTATATTCTTCTTTTTTGACTACCCTTTATTGATAATTATCGAAATTCAATATAAATTCCATTTAATTGGGTTTTTCCTCCCAAGGAACCTGAGCAAATCAATATCACTCGATAATTTTTGTCTTGACAGTCATTTTTTAGAATACTATTTTTAGGAAAGATCAATTTTTGGAAAGGAAGGGATTCAGCTTTCTACTTCCTCATATTCAAAGAAAAGACGAAAGCAATAGATTTCAAAAAAGTTAACTCTATTCAAAAACGTTTATAAAGATGGGGAAGTAAAATGCCAAAACCTTTCTTTTCCAAAATAAACAAAGGTTTCATTCCGAAATTGACAAGTTCGGATTAAGGATGATGATGTTCCATGTGAGTGTAATTTTCATTCATCTTTCATTTATTATATTATCAATGATATGTGTCCATATTCTATAACGAAAGTTCGGGAGAAATGGAACGTGATTATCGTATAGTTGAATGTTCATATGAAAATAATTATTTCGGGAGGGCTTTTCCTATCAGTTCATATCTGGAAGTAACTTCAAAGCATAATACACATTTATTCGTAGAGAATTGAGTTCAGTCTTTCATCCTTTGGAAGTTTTCCAGAATTTTTCAAATGGAGATGGTGGAGCAGGAAGACAAAGATATCTTTTTCCAAAAACTAATCTCTACTACAAATACACCCTTCTCATTTTAGGATCTGGTGTTGAGGGTATTTTATATTTTAACGGCTTCAATTTGCATTTGCCACAAACTTTGGTGTAGAATGTGGGATAGACATATGCATCTCAAGATATAACATACGGGGTACCTAATACATTCTCTAAGTATCAGGAATCGTCTTCATCAAGTAATACTCACAAGGTGACTATGATCCAATTCTATCCTTGATGACGGCTACATCCTCGACATCTTGGTTCTATTCCTAACAATGTATTACGTGAAGTACATTGAATCGGTGTTGTGATAAATTTTTTCCAACGATGTTTCCTGCAACTGAAAATTGCATGCATAATCTGAAGGACGATTTGAAATACACACATTGTTCTTTCCTTTCAATGTTTCATTTCAAAATTTTTGTTACTTTTGAAGTTTTTTATTGCATTTATCAAAATTTTCAGTAGTCCATCATCTGTAAAAGTTTTTTCTGGACAAGAACTACTCGAGTTTGAGAAACAATTGTCATTTCGCAAGATTGTTTCAGTTGTTGGAATATAAAAATGATGAACTTTTTAAATTTTTTGAGATCTCTCTTACAAATATCATACTGATAAATCTACTTCAGGAGTCTAGTGCACTCAATGTCTTCAAATAATAACGTGTCGGTGGACGATTTGAACTTTTCCTAATTCATGTCTGAAGTTTAGCGATACGATTCAGTTTCATGCTCTTCCACAATTGAATATCCCATCCTAATTCGTCTCCCGAAAAAAATCACTAGAATCATTGCCGTTTCCTCGGGATAACACAATATCCTTGTGAAATGTAGCAATGGTAATGAAATATTGTAATATAATATCGGTTGGATGTTTCAGTAAGGAACTGTGACCCCACAGTGAACAAGGAAGTTAGTTATTCCTATCTAAGTGTTCTGGATCCTGGGAGCTCTATTCCATTCACTATTACCTAAAATCGTTTTCAACACAAGTTCTTTGTTTGATGTGTTTGAGGTCAAATATGAAAATCATGTGGTTACAGAAATTCGATGGAATACACTTGAAAACTAAAATGTACTGCAAAACATAATGAAATGTAGAATACGGAAAAGAACTATGGATGTAGACGAAGTAGATGTTCAAAATGTTCATCTTGGAAACATCCTAATCTGAAATAAAACTGTCTTCTAACACTATTCAATAGATCAGGCGTGACCAACCTAATCACAAGCGTTATCCGTTCTTTTAATTGATTCAAATCTGAAAATTCAGTTTCGTTCACATTGCCCTTTACATATCCTCATAAAAAAGAAATTCAACTTGGTACATTAACTTGGTAATGTGGTGGTGCTCCCTTCTGCTGAAACCATATCTTATTCACTGGAACTTGAGGGTATGCTGGATCAGGATATAAATTTGCTAAATTTGGAGGGACATCATTTTGAAGTAGTGTCAAATAATTATCGCCATTCAAGTTGCCCTCAATGAAAAAAGACCAATGATGTGGTTTCCTACAATCCCTGTCCAAGTATTGAAACATTAACCTTTTGAGGTTGATGTTGATATATATATATATATATATATATATATATATATATATATATATATATATATATATATATATTTATACATATATAACAGAATAATTAGTGACTGGATTAACTTTAAATCGGTTTAATTCGTGAGGTTGCAGTAAGTAGCTGGGCTGTTACAAAGGAAACTCTTTGTTATATGTCAAGCTTTCGGTATATTTCACACCTTCGTCAGAACAACTACAATAATAAGATTATATATCTTGTGAAAAATATATAAATATGGAGAACTTACTAACGTGAGAATGAAATATGAAATGGTTCAAAAACAGATAGAAAAACATTAAATAATGACAGTTGATAAAAATTTTGGCTGACAATGTCAAGTAGGAGTATCATTCAGAATTTTCCCACTTGACATTGTCAGCCAAAATTTTTATCAACTGTCATTATTTAATGTTTTTCTATCTGTTTTTGAACCATTTTATATTTGATTGTCACGTTAGTAAGTTCTCCATATTTATATATTTTTTACAAGATATATAATCTTATTATTGTAGTTGTCCTGACGAAGGTGTGAAATATACCGAAAACTTGACATATAACAAAGAGTTTTTTTTGTAACAGCCCAGCTATTGACTGCAACCTCACGAATTAAACCGACTTATATATATATATATATATATATATATATATATTTCGATATTAAATTCTACAAAAAGAATTTGAAGCGTTATATCTTCTATAGATTATCTGCGAGCGCTTTCGACAGTTGGCAGTACTGTCATCTTCTAGGCACCCTTCAAACTAGTTTGAAGGGTGTCAAGTCTGGTGTCTAGTCTGGAGTCTAGTTGCAGACATCACCAGAAGATGACAAATGAAACTTTGCCGAAACGTTGTGAGAATAATCCTCATGGGGATCAAATACACAATACACGGAACGAAACCTGAAACCCTATTACTATCTCGGAAACGGTAGGTCGTACAAGGACGGTTGAATGGAACAAAAGTTACTTTTTTAGGGTTGCAACACGATGGTATTTTCAGATCCATGAAATCATCAACGGTTTGTGAGTTATTTGCAAAAAACTGAAAATGACAGATTTAATTTTTTTGCTCTACCTCCTCCATTTTCAAAAAACTTTTTACTTTATTTCTTGTGCTTCATAATCTGGGAGGACTCATTTCTCAATATATGTCTTTTAAATACGGAATTGTATATTGTTTCATTCATTTTCGTAGTCATTATAATTTCAAAGTTGTTGATATATCATAACATCTATATTTCCCGACTTTTCTTCCCGAAACCACATCATCACTATCATTTTCTATTAAGAGCTTGATTTTCCGAATACTACTGAAATCCAGAGTTTTCCTGTAGATGATGTTGTTCATTGAGATTATAAATATTTGTATTCACTGAAATCCAACTGAATCTCTGTCGGGGTCATCCTGAAAAAGAGAGACCAATAATCTTTGTATCAATACCAAGCCATTCATAATTTCCAAATGTCTTTTGAAAATTTGTAGCTACCCAAAAATTTCTGTTTAGAAAATGAGGATATCAACAGGAATCAACTAATAAAAATACTTTATTAAAAAAGTCATAGGTGATTTTCCCGAGAAACATTATAGCGATAATTTTTTCTGAAGTAAGCCATGAAACACATGAATGTGAATGTCAAGTTAATTGTCACACACAAAATAAAAGTTGTTCAAATCATTGAGCGATTTCAAGGAAAAAACATTGATTTTTCCAATGACGAAAAAGTGGATATGCTTTTTGTATATTCGAGTTGTTTAAGGAATGCTACCAAATCTCTGGCAATGTATCTGGAATTGTATCCTGAACGACGACAACCTAATCATAGATATTTTCAACGAATTGAAAATAATTGACGGAATTGAGGATCTTCTGAAAACCCTCTGAAAGAAAAGATACGATTACTGAATGTGGTGGCGATAATGAAATCGGCGTTTTAAGTGGGTTAAAGAAGATTCACAATAATGATAAAGTGACATTAATATGATTTAGGATTCATGAAAAAAAAAAATGAGAACAAGGAAGTATCTCTAAGGGAGATTGCTCATAATTCGGTCATATCCATTACGTCTGTACGGAAACTTTTTAAAAAAATAAAATCAAGCCTTATCGAGTCAGGAAAGTTCGTCATTTGCGTTTAACGGACTTCAACAGGAGGAAAGTTTCTTGTAGATGGCTCATCAAAAAATTTCGCCAAGATAATGAAATTTGTAAAAAAAAATTGTTGTATGATGAAAGTACATTTACCAATAACGGATGATTCAACAGGAATATACATTATAATTGGCGACAATAAAATTAATATTTACATAGAGTTACCAATTTTCAAGAGAGATATGGTGGTGAAGTATGGCTTGGTGTTCTTGATAATAAAATTATTGGCCCCCACTTTTTCGAAATATCTCTGACCGGAGAATTATACTTGGATTTCTTATCAGGGCTCTAATTGAGTTATTAGAAGATTTGCCACTTAGCCTCATGAGAAAATATGAGTATTTCCCCGACGGAGCTCCACCATATCGCAGGAGGATCTGCAGAGATTTCCTCAATACAACTATGCCAGGAAGGTGGATAGGAAATAATGGTCCTATCGAATGGCCACCACGTTCATCAGACCTTTCTCTTCTAGATTTTTCGTTGTGGGGCTTCAGGAAAGATTAAGTATTCAGAACAAAGTTTGGAAATATTGAAAAATTGAAAGATTCAATAAGGAGTGCCTACATCGCTATTACTCCACAAATGTTAAAAAACTGCCATAAACACACTATTTCTATTATTTTGTTACATTTTCTTTCGCAACTGTCTTTTTTTCCATGTGATGTATTAAAGATGCTTTTAACTATGTGTTACAACAATAGTTTGTTATCTGATTTCTCATTGAATAAAAAAAGTTAAATGATAGAATATTGATGATGTAGTTTCGGGAAGAAACGTCGAGAAATACATATGTTGTGATATGTCAACGAATTTGTAATCATAATGAATACAAAAATTCATAAAAAATATTCAGGTCCGTATTCAAAAAAAATTATTTGATGATGGAATTCAATGTTCATGAAATGAAGCAAAATGCTTTCTGTAATTTTTTGATATTATTGAAAATGAAGGCGGTGGAGCAAAAAAATGAAAACTGTTATTTTCAGTTTTTTGCAAATGTCACAGGAACCGTTGATGATTTTATAGATCTGAAAATACCAGTGTGTTGCATTCCTGAATAGGCAACTTTTGTTCCATTCAACCGTCCTTGTAGGATCTACCATTTTCGAGATAGCAATAGTAGTATCAGCTAAAAAATACGGCCTATATATATATATATATATATATATATATATATATATATATATATATATATATATATATCAATCAAGAATGAAATAATTCGTGGTCACAACACTCAAAAAATAGGGGCAAACCGCTGACACGTGTTTCTGGCTATTGGCCAGAAATGAAATCTAGAAAGGTTAATGCAGTCAAGCTGCTGGAAAATAGTTCCATGAAAATCAAAAAATAAATAGATAAGTACTCCTTGATCATTCCCATATTGATTTCAATTTAAGAGCCACCGGTATATATACAGGGTATTCCATATTCGATGGTCTATTAGAAGTATCTAGAGAACAAAGAAAGATGAGTGTTTCAAATTTTGGTTACCGATGTAGATGGCTGTGATCTATCGTTTAAAAATATTTTCATCTCCGCATTGTTGCCACATCTACATGTAACAAACATCAACTTAGAAATTTCAAATGGAACACCCTATATATTATATCATTTTTGAATTCTGCATCGAATTCCAAATAAGTTTTGTGAACCATGTTCTATACCTATCTCTCACCGTTTTTAAAATATTAATTATTTTGTAATTTTTTTTGGCCAAACCATGGTAATTTTATTATTTATTATCGCATGAATTAACTGATAGACCGAACTCAAATTCTGGCAACATTGAGATATTGTTATGGTGGTTTTTATTACAGAACAAAACTCAAATCTTGTTTTATACAGAGTGTCTGAAAAATACGTCTCAATTTGTATCTTTGATAAACGACCATAACTAATTATTTTCAAATGGAACACCCTGTATATTATTCAATTTTCGAATTCAACCAACCACTGTGAACAACTTTGATCGACTATGTCCTATACATATATCTAACCCTTTATGAGATATGAATTATTTTAAAAAAAATTGCTCCTATGCAAGTATGCAAGCATATAATTTCCAATAAAATTAAAAATCAAGTGCATCAAATGACAAAAAATCAAAGCTAGATTTTTTGTAGGTTTGATTTTCTGGTGGTTACATTTGATACTGAATTATCCCTACTTAATGCTTGCCATACACCTAAAAACTTCGATAGATCGACGTCATTGCATGATCAGTCAGTCATGTCACAGCACATTTCCAGCGGGTCGCTTATTTTGAAGACACCCTAGTTTCTAGTGTTTTTTTTATGTAATCCCAGGTATTCTGAACACCGGGCGGCGACCGAATACCAAGTCTCCAAAAGTCGTACCCACCGATTCTCGAAAATATCAGTAAGTTCTGTGCTCACGTCATCAAACTATTGTTCAGGCATTCCCTCACAGTCGTTTTCAGAACATCCACATAATTTTTGACACTTCAAATTTGTGATTCAGAGGGAAGCAGAAACAAAATGGATAACTGTCATACAATTTAATGATTCTGACACAGGTGTTTTATTTAGTAAATTGTAAAAACATGTTTCACAAGTATTTCATGACTATAAAAGAGGGGAACCCGTGCGCAAAATTCACCTCGTATTCATGTGCCAAAATAGTATCCGCATGATAATACTCATAAGTATTGCCTTTTGTCTAATACTGTTCTCGTGTTTGTAAAGATGATTGGCCTTTCAATTCAATGAGAGCTCGATATTGTTTATCGGAAAGCCGTTGAGGTGTAAACAGATTTTTTACTTCAGTAAGGAAAATAACCTCAAATTGAAAGTTGGTTCATCTGTAAATATACAATAAGGCATTCCAGATACTTGTCAAATGACAAAATTAAGCTGGCTATATGACAAAATGAACCAATACGACGGCATCTGCCCTCCAGAAACATTGCTTTTTTTCTCAAAAGTGTGATTTCCATAGTAAAACTGGTGTTTGCCACCCAGACATCACATGATCTGAAATTCCTAATAATATGCATACGTTCTCAATAACATACATATAATACACACATTCTAAAAATTTCAGGTTTGCAATAGGACGTAGGTCTCGGGCCTTCGGAAATTTACTCCTTCAGATTAAAAATTATGACAAAATGAGATTGTTTTTGCAAGAAATACTTTTTGAATATTATCAAATCAAAGAAAAATTCGATACATGGTAATTTTTTTTCTATTTCCAGTCAACTACTCGAATAAAAATTAATTTTGAATTTTGCAACTGAATTTCGGCAAGGATAATGGTGTGTCATGATCCAAGTCTGATTTGAAAAACAAAAGAATGGACTTGTCAATAACTTGTTCAAATAGTCCGACTGTCATATTGAAGTAGTGAAGATGGATAATAATAGTTATTCGAACTCTGAAATCCTAAATTTGTTTTATATTCATGGAGAGTGCGCTAAAATCATATCAAGGACCTGTAGAAGATTTAATGAGTTATATCCTAACTTACCGGCAATTAATGAAAGAAAATTCAGAAGACTTGAACGAAATTACCTCAACTATAGAAAAGTTCGTGCCTCAAAAAATCGAGTGAGTCCGGTGACTGGTGATATGGAAAATGAAATAAACATTTTAGGATATTTTTATGCTTATCCTCATGCATCAGTATCTAGTGCTGCGGTTGATTTAGGAATATCTCGAACTTCTATATGGAGAATTTTACAAAAACATAATATGCACGATTATAAATTCATTAGGCTGCAAGCTTTGCATAGAGATGATCCACCAAAACTGGTAGAATTTTGCGAAATGGCACTGACATGGACATACGAAGATCCAAACTTTTTGAAAAAAATTATATGGACTGATGAATCACAATTTTCACGCGAGGGAATATTTAATCGTCGAAATAATCACTTCTGGGCATCAGAAAATCCTCATTTCATCAGACAAAGGGGATTCCAACAAAAATTCAGTTTTAATGTTTTTTGTATGCTCATGGATGATAAAGTTTCTATTTGCATTTATGAAGAAAAGTTGAATTCCGAAAAATATTTAGATATTCTGAGATCGACTGTGAGTGATTTTTTGGACAATTTGCCGCTGAACTTGTCTCGGAATTGTTGGTATCAGTTGGATGGAGCTCCTGGACATTGCACAAGTGAAGTGAGTAGGGAACTAACCGATATGTTCAAAGATCGGTGGATACGATGTTTGGGTCCTTGGATTTGGCCGCCTCGATCACCGGATCTGACTCCCCTAGATTTTAACCTCCGGGGAAAAATCAAAGAAAAGGTATATAGAACACCTATCCATACGAAACAGGAACTGAAAGATCGGGTTAGACGGGCCTTCGAGGAAATCGACCCGTCGGAAATCCGCAGAGCCCCGACTGATCACGTTTTAACATCGATCCATCAATGTTTACAAGTGAATGGCCAGCATTTCAAGCACCTGAGCTACTGAATTTTTGTCATGTCAGTATCAAATATCAAATAATTGCGAAGCTAGTTTCACAATAACATCTCTTGTTTTTTAGAATTATTTTGGTTGTCAATTTGATTGGTTGTCAATTTAATTTTGAACAGTGTTCGTTCTGTCGAAATAGTAATGTTTGTCTTACACCCACTATGAAGGTCCATTGATGTATTCCATTAAACTTTTCTGAACTAATATGATGTTATTATTTATCATTCGATGTGTTCACTGATACATTTTTACCGAATTTTGTATTTGAAATGTTATATTTGTAAAGACGCAAAAAAATTATAAAATAATTCATATCTCATAAAGGGTTATGACGTCGATCTATCGAAGATTTTAGGTGAATGGCAAGCATTAGAAGAGAAATTGATTCTCAGACTCGTTCATTTGAATCCTGCACGCATGGTATGAATAACGGTCTGACGAATAACAATATTTTATAAAAAATAATCTCAAGCATTTAGAATTGTGTATCAAGTTTCATCTTCTCCAATGTATCAACATTTTTTCTTTAACATCAATGTAACCATCCTCACATAAGATTTTCCCTGATGATGGAAATAAAATTTTCCGAAAGCTTGGACTAACTTAAAAGAGTACTCATTTACTTGCTGCAATACCCCACTATCCAATAGTTTTTATATATATATATATATATATATATATATATATATATATATATATATATATATATATATATATATATATATATATATATATATATATATATATATATATATATATATATATGAAATAAGGTCATAGGAAGGTGGGCCAACCGCAGACACGTGTTTCTGGCTATTTAGCCAGATAGACGTGTAAAGGATAGACAACACTTGGTTACAAGAAAGGGGTCAAACAAGCAAGCGGATTCATCATCAGGGGCCAACTGTGATTTCGTTTCATCGTTCGCAGTTTCTGTACATAGGGATCTCGTAAACGATAAGAGAATTTCGGTTAAATAATAGCAAAACTGCGTATTTCAGAGGCATATTCAATGATGTAAAGAAATCTTATATAGCTCTTTTGGTTCTGGAGATATACGGGAAAAACCAAAAAATCCCAAATTATTTTTTGCCTTTATCTTCTGTATTAGCACACATATTGAAAATCTGTCCACATTTTGCAATTGGCACTTGATGTAAGCTCTCAGAATATATCCATGAATCTTTTATACAGGGTGTCATCTGACTTGGGCCACCCCCATCTTTGAGTTTTTAAATACGGGCCTGTATTTTTTGTTGTAGTTTCAGAATCGTAGACGTTCAATTCATACTGAGAAATTAAATTGAATTTTATATTTCGGAATGTTTCGGTAATATTCGATTATAATTGTGTGAATTATTCCTTTTTAAATTACGGCCCTGGAAATTGGTTGACTGAGTTGAATAAAAACACAATAGCAACTTCCACGTCTCCCTATGAACCGTAGAGTTTTTCGAGAGTTTTTCTTTTCGTTTTTAGGTACCTATTCATATCTACGACAAAAATATATTATGTATTTTGATGAGCAGAAAAAAAATGATACATGCGAAACGAACACTATGATTTTAATGAAAATTGAAATGATGTAAGTAATTTATATACACAAAAAATTAATTGTGCAATAAATGTTCGAATTGGAGTCCTTAAATTCAGACTGCAAGATCACCAGATCTTATTATTTTGGACTATTTTCTATGGTGGACGCTGAAAAATAGGATTTACGCGGGCAGAAAGATAGAAAATGTGGAAGACTCAAGATTTAGGATTTTGAATGATTTCGCAACAATGCAGCAAATAAGTGTATTAAGGGCAATAAATAATATGAAAACTCGAGTTTTAAAATGTCTCGGAATGGAAGGACTCCAATTTGAACATTTATTGCGGCAATATTGGGTACCAATATAAATTACTTCATTTCAATTTTCATTACAATTATAGTGTTCGTTTCGGATGTTATCATTGTCATCATTTCTTTTCCTGCTTATTAAAACACATATAATATATTTTTGATGTAGATATGTTTCAAATTATCATAAAAGGTTTTCTTTTTTGAAGTTCATTGTAGAAAACGCTCAGAGCAACTCAGTCAACCAATTTTCAGGGCCGTAATTTAAAAGGAATAATTCACACAATTATAATTGAATATTACCGAGACATCCCAAAATATAAAATTGAATTTAATTTCTCAGTATGAAGTAAACGTCTACGATCCAAAAACTACAACAGATAATATAGGTCCGTATTCCAAAATTCAAAGATGGGGGTGGCCCAAGTCAGATGACATCCTGTATGAAAGATTCATGGATATATTCTGAGAGCCCACATCAAGTGCCAATAGCAAAATGTGAACAGATTTTCAATATGTCCATTCAATATGTCATTCAACATTTTGGAGATCGAGAATGCATTAACACGAGATCTAGTGAATTTTAGGCAATCAAATGAAACACCTTTACGACTTTATGAAAAGTGCAAGGGCTTACCGAGTGTGATTAGCAATTATGTCGACATTCATAATGACAACGATATAGTGAAAACGAGTCAAAAGAAATTCTTCAGAAAGCAAGCCTTAACTACCTTCTTGGCCGGAGTGAAGGAGCCTTTAGGATTGACGATAAGAACATGGGTCGAAATTCTTTGGTCACAGCAATGCAATACATTCAGGAAGAAAACAACATCCGCTATCTACAGAAAAGTCACACTCCAGAAGACCATTACCATCACAAAGATACACACAGCAACGAATGGTACCCCCGTCTCAATTTCAACAATTTCAACGCCCAGTATGGCCTTCCCAGCCAGCCTATACTAGATCCCAATTTTCGACTGGACCGATTAACCTACCACCTCGAGTCAATTCACCACCACGGCGTTTTTCGATCAATCAGCAAGTTTTCGGAAAACCACAAAACGTTTGGGACCCGAAAAATAATCAAAGACCATTGTACAGACAAGATCCAATATCAATTAGTATTTCAACATGAAATACCCACCAATAAAATCATTTCAGACCGCAAACTTCTCGCCCCAACTTTCACGTCCGAAGAACTTTTCAATGTTGAACACCAAGATTAAGTTTATAATTGTGAAATACCTGAAGAATTCAATGGATACTACAACGAAGAATATCAAGAAGTATGTGCTGAAGATTTCATGAAGGAAAAAATGTTGGAGCATGAAGAAGAAAATATTCCCGAGGACGTCTTCAAAACGCCAGAAACGTAGTAGAACTACACAGCTTCACCGATAAGAAAGAAATGACCTACATAATCATAAGCAATCCACCTTTGAAACTTTTGATTGATAGAGGCTTCATGAAATCATTCCTTTACCCTGAAGTGGCTTTTGAATTTTCCAAAAATTGCATGAAACACGAGCCATTTGTAGTAACTTCAATTTTTCCAAATTATTCTCAAGACTATTGGGCCGAAATTCCTAGTTTTCCAGAATTTAACAGTAGCTCCAATTTGAAATTGTATCTATTTAAATTCCACAAAGTTTTTCATGGACTAATTGGTTTAGATGATTTGAAATTGATGCAAGAACAACTAGATTTCATTAACTCGAATCTTATTTCTGCATTCGCAACATTACCCATTTTTCACCACGAAACGAATAATAATCAGTCTTATTTGAAGGTGATTGACAATGTTTCGTGATGAATTTCACTAGTTCGGACTTCCATTGTCTATTATATAAAATGATTTGAAATCCCTGAAACAAGTAAAAAAGAATAATTAAAAAGAATAGTTGAAAATAACAATTATATTAAGCAACAATAAACCTGAAATGAAATGATAGTGAAATAACCTACAAGTAAAAAATATAATAATTGAATAAATAAAAATTGAAGGAATGCAAAAAGAAAATAATAAAATAAAAAAATAAAAAAGTGTAGAGATTCCAAGTCACGTTAGTTCACGACGTTTCGATTGTTGGTATCTACAATCGTCTTCTGGTGATGACTGGACTGATTCCTCCGAGAGATGACTATTTTATAGGTCGTTGAAATACTTTCACTTCCTCTACTTTCCATTTTCCGCTTCACTGATTCCGTGAGAGATGACCGATTTTGCGGGAGTTGGTCATTTTTCGTTTGATGATGGGTTTCCATATGTTTCGTATATCTACGCTGGCCTGGCTGAATACGTTGTTGGACAACATGTATGCGGCTTCCTTAAATTTTCTCCTGAACCAATGTTCCTCTCTGTGCAAGATCTCAGCTTGGGACCACTCGATGTTGTGTTGATGGGTCCAAACATGGTCTGCTATTCCTGATTTGCTGGTTTCTCCTCGCTGTGTGTGCTTCTTGTGCTCGGCAATGCGAACATTCAATGGCCTCTTAGTTTCACCAATATAGGATTTTCCGCACTCACAGGGTATCCGGTAAATGCAATTCTTGGAATCGCAGTCCGCGTTTGGGGGCCTGGTTTTCGTGAGGCTGCTACGGATAGTGTTACCGGATCTGAAACAGGTTCTAATGTTGTACTTGGAACCAATTCTTCTTATCCTCTCCGATAATCCTCTGATGTAGGGAAGTGCAAGCACTGGTTGTGACGGCTTCTCTTCCTTGCGAGGCTCCTGCTGTCTTTTAGCCAAAGTCTTTTCTACCATCGCTTTGGAGTATCCATTCCGCTGAAGATCATTTTTGATGATGTCTAGTTCCTTCTCGAGACCTTCCTTTGTATTACAGAGCCCAAAAGCACGGTCTAATAGAGTCTTGATGATTCCTCTTTTTGTCGATTGATGGTGGTTGTATTCGTCTTATTCTGCTCAATCCGAGCCTCACACAAGTACACGTATCAGGTTACCAGTAGCACAGTGCGAAGGTACTATCATATTACCACAACAAAATATTCAAAGAGCAAACTCACGAGAAACATTAACTATCGCATGTAATGATCTTGCGTGGACAGAACTTATCAATGATATGGATTTTGAATATATATATATATATATATATATATATATATATATATATATATATATATATATATATATATATATATATATATATATATATATATATATATATATATATATATATATAGAATATATATAGCACTGACCGACTGACATAGGTCAATTTCATTTATTCACGGCAGATATTTCAACAAAATCGTCGCACTATTTGAATAGAGGAAAATCCATCAGACCAGAACATTTGAACGAGGAAGAGAGAAGACCTGTACTACGGCTATGCAAAAAATATTCTTATATTTTTCATGTGCCAGATACACCACTAACGTTCACAAATCAAGAGACGACGTTCCTGTTTTTTTACTAAATCATACAGATATCGGCATGTCCACAAGCCAGAAGTAGAAAAGCAGGTAAATTCAATATTGGATCAGGGAATCACCAGGCCGAGCCAATCACCCTGGTCTTCACCTATATGGGTCATTCCAAAGAAAGTAGACGCTTCTGTACAAATCAAATGGAGGATCGTCGTAGATTATAGAAAGGTGAACGGGAAAACTATCGATGATAAATATCCAGTCTCCAACATTATTGACATATTAGAGAAGCTAGAAAGGTGCCAATACTTTACTACTTTGGACCTAGCGAGTGTCTTTCACCAGATTGAGATGGCGGAAGAGGATATTCCAAAAACAGCCTTCACAGTGGAGCACGGGCACTACGAATACACCAGGATGCCGTTTGGGTTGAAATCAGCTCCAGCCACTTTTCAACGTGTTATATATATAGAAGGGTCTACAAAGAAAAATATGTCTTACATATATAGACGACATAATTGTGTACTCAACTTCCTTGCAGGAGTATATGATCAACCTCTACAAAATCTTCGAAAGGTTCAGGGAAACAAATCTGAAGTTCCAACTAGACAAATCATAGTTTTTACAAAGGGAAGTAACATTTTTAGGACACATCATCACTTCAGAAAAAATTCGACCAAATCCCCAAAAAAATTGAGGCAATCTTAAAATACCCTGTACCCCGAACGACCAAAGAAATCAAAGGATTTCTAGGACTCTTGGGATACTATAGAAAATTCATCGGAGACTTCGCAAAACTAACAAAACCACTCACTTCCTGTCTTAAAAAAAAACAGAAGTCGAGCACACACCGAAATTATAGAATATTTCGAAACATGTAAAAATCTTCTAGTAAACGAACCGCTTGTACAGTATACCGATTTCACAAAACCATTCAATCTCACGACGGATGCCAGCAATTTTACTACAGGTTCTATACTATCGCAAGGACCTGTTGGAAAGGACAAACCAATTGCATATGTCTCTCGTATGTTGAATGAAAGTGAACAAAATTATACAACGATAGAAAAGGAAATGCTTGCCATGGTGTGGGCGACTGAGTACATCAGACCGTACCAATTTGGCCAAAAATTCAAAATCTTATCCGATCACCACCCTCTACAATAGCTCTTCTCTTTGAGAGATCCAAATTCTAAACTCATGAGATGGAGATTGAAGTTTGAAAAATTCGACTATGAAGTCGTTTACAAGAAAGGAAAAAGTAATACGAATGCTGATGCCCTTTCAAGAATAGAAGTATACACCATAGAAGCCTTCAGTTTGAAAGAATATATAGAAAATTTCACCAAAGAACTTGAAGAAAATGCTTCGTTATACAACAATGCACCATCTGAAAATACCGTTACTGACCAATCTCAAAGAAGTATCAGCGAAGACACGTCCGCTACTGACACTGCAGATGAAAATCCCGACCGTCTTCCACAGAAAAGATCATCATCAACCGATACAGCTGACGAAAATCCCGACCTCGAAAAACCAAAAAGGACATCATCAACTGACACATCTGACGGAAGTCCCAACCAGCTTGAAAAAAAAAGTACGTCATCAACGGATACAGCAGCAGATGTAACCAACCCGAAAATGAAGGAAGTAACAGAACCATACACACAACTCAAGAAGAACCGGCATTCACAATTCCAATATCAGAAAAGCTTCTCAAATATTATAATAACCAGATAAAAATGACATTTGTCCATTACAACACATGGCCAATCTGTATAGAACAAGTGTTCGCAAATAAAAAACGAATTCATATCCAAATTGGTATGAATGCAAAAGAAGAAAATATTGTGAAATACTTCAAGGACTATATTCCACCGAAACTCAAACATGCTGTATATTTCGACCCAGGTTTCCAATATAGGTAAATCTGCAATATTATTCAGAAAATTTTCAGAAACACTGCCTTCGATTTATTAAAATGCAACGAAATCTCGGAAGGTTAACAACCATCGTGGAATAAACGAAACTGAATTGCGAGTACGAAGAAAATATTATTGGTCAACCTTGAAAAAATACATTGAAAGATACTTCAATGTGCCAAACATGTCAAATAAATAAGTATGACACAAACCCATCAAAACCAAAATTTATGATAACTCCTACACCAAGTAAACCTCTCGAAATCATTCACCTAGATTCCTTCCAGGAAGATGGACAGAATTTTCAACAATTGTGAACGCTTTTTCAAAATATGGACAGATAATTGTCTCAGACAGTGGCACCGAATTCAAAAACGGCCTTGTGAAAGAATTTGTGGGTACACATAAAATTTTGATCCACCACACAACCCCGTAGAGTTCACAATTAAATGGGATGATTGAACGTTATCACTCGATCATTATATAGCATCTACGATTATTGGGATAGAACGTTTTTGGCTTTCTACTACTCCAACTTGATACAAAAAAAATGTGGGAATCTTCCGAAGAAAGGAAGGAAGTAATCAATTTGAAAGCAAGGAATTATATACATGGATGTGTGGATCATGCGAAGAAGCAACTATCATACACAAACTGTAAGAAAGCCCTCCTGAAACAGCTACTTCCACATGAACATTGAATTACACGAAAGAAAAAAATTATTTCGAAACAAATAATTTAATATGAATACTGATATATACAGAAGATAATTTTCTCTACTCAGTTTGTATTCTAAACATTCGTTATGGAATAAAATCAGATATAATTCACAGGAGTTCTACTTTGAATGAATGGTAACAAATTGGACTCACATGGAACACTGTCATCCTCACTGGTAGACACCGATGTTTCGCCGTAAGACACTTGCCTTAGTACTACTTGCCTTTAGTACCAATCTGGATAAGATTATAGAAAATACACACAATCCATTCATGAATGTTTGGAATACAAACTGTGTAGAGAAAAGTATCTTCTGTATAATTCAGTGTTCATATAAAAGTATTGGTTTCGAAAAATAAAATTTCTTTCGTGTAATTCAGGAGAGCTTTGTTCCAGTTTGTGTATGAAAGTTGCTTCTCTGCATGATCTACATATCCATTTATAGAGTTACTTATTTTCGAATTCATAACTACCTTCCTTTCTTTGGAAGATTCCCAAATTTTTCTGTATCAACTTGGAGTAGTAGAAAGCCAAAAACTTTCTTACCCAAAAATTAATCACCCCTTAAAATATAACCCATTGAATTCACCTACGATTATTATTGCAAAATAAGAAACAGCTGAACATCAAGAAACAAATGCTTTATGCACTATCAGGCTATAACAACACAATCCATTCAGTAACGGGACAAAGGCCCATCGATGTTTTCAATGGACACTTCGAGAGTAAGGACCCCTTCGATATGGACATCGGAAGGATTCTACTGAATACATGCAACAACATCAAGCTGAAACAAAAGCTGTCTACCAAAAAATCAATGAAAACCTGTCAAACTGAAAGGCAACTGGAGGCAAATGATTGGCCTCCATTTTTTGAGTGTTCTGTCCACACATTTACCCTTTTGATTTATATCATACAAACTCAATAACATTTATATATCTGTATTTATATACTGGACCCGGAAGTCACGTAGGTAGCTATAGCTGCCTAAGTGGTGTTCTTAGATATCTCCTAATTGAAACAACAAATGTGCGGTTAACTCCTGTTGGTGACACCGTGCATATGTGAAGTTTTTCATTTTTGGTAACCAGTTGTTGTCCATTTTTGCAAATGGCTGCACCGCGCTGATGAGGCCAATAGCCAGAAACACGTGTACACGGTTTGCCTTCATTTTTGAGAGTGAGGAGCCACCGGTGGACAGCTGTTTCAGCCTATTGGGCATCGTCAGTACTGGTGGCTCTTAAATTGAAATCAATATGAGGATGATCAGAATGGTACTTATTCATGTGTGTTTTTCCGGGTGTTCATCCGTTGTGTACTATTCGATAGTCGACGTATCGCCATCATCTCAGATGGCATTATCAAAACGAGTTACTGCTTCGCTTCGAGAGGTGTAACTGATGTTAGGTTCCTCTTGTGGTGTTTTTATATGGTTTCGCTTGCGTAAGTTGTATGGATTTGTTACCTGTTTTTCCACCTGAGGGTTGTTGATGGCTTTTGGTAGTTCTCCTACCTGTTTTTCTACCTGAGGGTAGAGGAAGATTAAAACTTCCTCTTTGAAGATGATCACTTGGTGATCGAAACACATGTCGATGTGTTGAAAATAACGATTTGGTGTTGGGAAAAAACTCGAGTAATATTCACAACTAACTGTTAGTGAGGTTGGCCGTGTCGAAAAAAATTTTACAATTGAACAATTGGAACATGTCAATACAATGAACAAGTTATTAAATTAAAAGAGGTAGATACCTCACTGGATACAAAGAAGCCATGTGTTTGAAGAACAAAGAGAGAGACAAAAAAATTGACGATGTCAGTTGTCATGTAATTCAGTTTGAAAAGATGTGTTTGTTTGTAGATGATGAAACTATAGAACAAAAAGGAACTATTCTGGTGCAAGTGTGATCAGAGATCTGTGATCTGTTGTTACGTTGTAAATTTCACTTAGCACAAGTCACCTAGTTAACCCAACACTTGGTATAAACTTTGTAATTCTTTATAATTGCAATATCTCAAGGTACACTTCTTCTATTCACACAGCTTCGATACGATAAAACGCCTGACTCCATCGTAGACTCTACCCTAAAAACACAAATATACTTGTCAGTTTGTTTGTCATGAATGAGAGATAAGTCCTACTATCTTTCGTCTCGGTTTTTACTGGATTTTCATCCCAAAGGCAGGCTATTCTTGTATAGGGATTGCCAAGTATTACTGGACATGGTTTCACTCATTTCGATAGTACAAATCACTGGCTACTGATTTTAGGAGTCGTCATTATGTTGTCCTGTATTCCAAATCCAGTTATTGAACTGTTGTACCGATATTTACTTGATGGGATATCAAAAATCTGTAAAATGACACTGTTCGGGTTGGAATAATGTTGACGGTCAGAAATCAATATTGATCAATTCAGTACTCTGTTGAGATGTTATGCCAATTATTGAGACTCCTCAACTAATTTTCATTGGGTCGTATCTGAAGAGATTTTCCTTTTCTGTTATATTGAATGTCTTTCATAAACATTCTCATTTTCGTAAACATTACAGTGCTTGACAGCACTGAGATGACAGCCATGACAGCTAACCTTGGTTTGGGGAGTAGATGTATTGCATGGAAGTCTGTCAGGAGCGGGTTCGGTTAGGTGAACCGAGTGGTTCGACTACTCAGCGAGGAGAGCATTTCCGTTAATTGTAAATAGGTTATCGGTTATATGTGCATATTATGTATAAATAAATTATGAAGTGTTGTGTTAATCTACGGAATCGAATATTGAATTAGTTATTTGGACGAGTCAACGTAGAGATGACGGGAAAGTGACATCTACCGGATATGTTGGAACTTACGTGCAGAGGGACCGGCAACTGAGGCTATCGTCAAGTGGATGACATTTGAGAGGTTACGGGGAGAATTGAGATTGAACGAGTAGAGTCTGGACGAAAGGTGATATGTTGCTGATTTTGCAGGGTTTTTGAGATTTTTCGATGATTCTTGAATGGGAATACTCCTACAGTTGGATCTGTGGAAATATTTTTGGTCTCGATCCATAATCATCTCTTCAAGAGGAATTTGAGGTTATCATCCAGATTGTCCCGGAATCGAGTCCCAGGTGGATATAATCATTGGGCCCCTGTATAACCTAAGCAAAGGCAGGCTGAGGCATCCATGATAAGAATCGTTTAGTCCCAACTTGTGAAAGAAAACCCCTTTTTCAGGGTAAGTGTATTTTTTTCGACATTCACTGATGATTCCTGTAGATGAAAAGGCCTCTATTATGTTTCATTCGAATCAATTTGACTCGTTCAGTCATCTAACCATTTGAACCGATAACATCGACTATTTTTAATTCCCATTCAGTACTAGATTCAAGTAGAAGTTGAATACTTGTAGAATTTTCATAGTGATGTCTTGGTAAGACAGATTCTTAGAGTTCTTCTGCTCCAGTGTCACTGCTACTCTCATTAACTAACTATTTGATTCACGTTGGGTACAGAGTGTTCCATCTGGCATTCTGTTGAAAAGGGAATTACTTAGTTAATTGACAAATTAACTGGGACTTCATTATGATAATTGATGTATATAGTGGTGTAAATATTTTATTTATTCAGAGACATACAGGCTGTCCCGAAGATTCATTCAATTGGAGGGTAAGGGGTGCTCCTTTGAAATATTGGATCTACACACACATAGGGTTGTCAGTAAAGTTCATTTCAAACTGGAAGGGGAATGATAGTTGAGTTTGCGTTCTGATAGAAATTTCCTTTCGTAGGGTTTTTCTTCCTGGGGTGTAGGAACCTTGTTGAGAAACTCCCCTGACTTGGAGGTGTTCAGCTATCTTTGGCATCCTATTTGGTGATCCATTTCTGGGGTATCTTGTTGTGCCCTACAGGGTGATTTATCTTAGTGGTGCTACAGAGTGATCTACCTCCGTCGAACTACGGGGCGATCCACAGTTGTGGTGCTATAACGTGATCCATCTCCGCAGTACTACAGTGTAATCTACCTCCGTCGAACTACGGGGTAGTCCAACACCATATACCAGGTGGCCCAAAAGGAGCACGCAGGTTATACTTGGTTTATTTGGATATTTGTGTATTATTGAGTGATATGAATAATTGTTCGTCCCTTGTTTATTGATATCTGTTTTGATATAGTGATTGCCTTTCTGACTGAATTCACTGCTAGTTGGCAACGTGTTTGGTTTCATTTGTAAAACGGAAATTGATGTGTTTTCTATCTTCCACAATTGCCTGTTGACACCGATGCGCCTACGCCTGAGCTCACGCGACGCAAATGAGATTGTCTTACCTTCCAATACTAGTATTTACGATTTCGCCCACACCTACTCACTTTTCGTGGTAGTTTTACTTGACGCATTGTAGTTTTCTTTTAAGCGTCGTTACTACCATAATTTATGGCTGATTAAATTTGTGGTGATATACACCGCGCTCAATGATCTCTTGTATTGATATTTGAACATAGCATAGTAGATTGAATATCGCATTGTTGTTCTAGAAGCGTCGTCGGTTAACCCATGTAAAGTTAGGTTTACTGAATAGATCATATTGGGGATCCTTATCTTTCATTTCCAATATTAATTGGTAAGTTATTGATATTCTGAGTCACTTCGAGTATCTGGTGGGTTGAAACTACCTGGCGCCCATTTACATCCAATTTTAAATTTATCAATTCGTCGAACCCCTCTTGTTTAGCTGTTTAGCTTAGCCGCGGATACCCATCTGTCTTATTTGTTATCGACAGATGATTTAGTCTCCTCTTGTGGTTTGTGAGGTGACATTTTTGGCGCCCAACGTGTCTTGTGAATTTCATGGGCGACATTTTTGACGCCCAACGAAAAAGGTATATACTTGGCCTTTATCTGATTTCTTTTGGTAACTTGAGTAAAGTATAAATATCCGTTTTTTTATTTTTCTTCAATTTGAGTAGGGTATAACGCAAATACAATGTAATAGGTCTTCCTTCTGTGGGTTCGATTGCGTGGATATATATAGGTGAATATCGAATACGAGAAAAGTTCGAAAATTATTTCCTCTTGTTTTTTTATAATCGTTGGTCAGTCATTTTGAGCACAATGGCATACAAAATGCAAGTGAATAGGTTGAATAAGGACGAGGTCGCCTATGAGGTGAAGATCCGAGAAATAGTAACTGGGACCTGCGAAAAAATGCGCCATACCTCGGCCATGGCTATTTGTTTTGAGCGGAGTGGGGACAGTGTGCAATATCCGACTTATCCGTTTACCACTGAAGAAGATGTGAAGGCTGTTGAAAGCAAACTGCTGGAGATTGAACCGATCGTTGGAGGGTTTCGTGATACTGACAGTAGTAACCGTTTTCTCAAGTATCAATCCAAGTTGGCTCACGTCCTCAACCGTATTGATCACATCAGTGAAGATTATCCTGAATGTCCCGCCCTTCGTTCGAAGGCTCTAACACTCCTTGATATGTTTTGTCAGAAAGTAGCAGAGACGCAGAAGCATGCCGACGCCCCATGCAGCTCACGCTGTTGAAGAACGAGTTTCTAGCATCTATTGATCCGGCACGCAGATCATCAAGTGGTTTATCTCCTCAAGTACCACCTCAATCATAGTCCAGTAACGTGAAATCTATCCTGCCGAACAAGTGAGAGATTAAGTTTTCCGGAGACAAAAAAGTGTCTCTCTGGGAGCATTTCTGGAGCGTGTTGATGAACTAAGACTTGCTCGACATGTATCAAAGGAAACCTTGCTTGAGTCAGGAATCGATCTATTCACTGGCAGGGCATATTAGTTCTACTTGGCATATAGAGGTGAAGTTACTACTTGAGATAAGTTTGTTGAACTTCTTCGAGAAGAATATTTGTCATCGACTTATAATGAGAAACTATTTGAGGAAATTCGTAAACGTACCCAGGGACCAGACGAGTCTATAGGGATATATCTAGCAGTGATGGTCGGGTATTCCCATCGCCTGACATGTCCGATCTCTGAGGAAACCAAGTTGAAGATCATTGTGCGGAATATTGCTCCATTCTATCAAAGTCAACTAGCTTTGGTAGATGTTAAGTCCTTATCACATCTTCGTGATCTAGGTAGACGCCTCAAGGCGAGGAAAGAGGCAGTCGAAAATTTTGTTACCCCTTCTAGGAGAAGTGGTGCTCTTGAACCTGATCTTGCATATGTGCAGGTGGAACACAATTTGAATGCCATTCAAGCCTCGACCTCTTCTGCTCAGCGTACGCCCCTCAGGGACTCTGGTCAAGATATCATTTGCTATAGGTGCAATAAGCCTGGACATAGAGCTATTGGATATACTGTACAAAAACAGAAGCACTGCTACCGTTGTAAGAAGGATGGTTTCACGATCAGGACATGCCCAAATTGCTCGAAGGTGGGAAACGCCAGCCAGCGTATCTAAATGATCAGGGCAGGTGCGTTGGTATGGAGAACCCGGTCGACAGGCTCAAGATAATTTCAGATTATGTGCTGGAACATGCTAGTGGTGATGAACGTCCGTACCTTACTGTAGAAATTCTAGAAAAGTCGTTGTTAGGCCTCTTGGATTCGGGAGCCTCACGCACTATAGTAGGAGCCAAGGGATTGTTGGTCATTCAGTAATTGGGTATACATGTTGATCGTAATAGGTTTTCTTTTTGTGCAGTGGCAAATGAAAGTCAGTGTCAGTCAGTTGGTATTGCCGAGCTTCCTATCACACTTAGGGGTAAAGTGCGTCTCGTTGAAGCTATCGCTGTTCCAGAACTGCCTCATTTGCTTATCGTTGGCGCAGATTTTTGACGGATCATATGAATTGTCCTTGACCTTCGTCATGACGAATGGAAATTCTCGATTGAACCAATCATTGTGAATGTGGTTGAGCTCGTGAACTCACAAACTATTTTAACACCCTTGGAAGAGGCCAGACTGCAGGTCGTGATCGATCGGAACGTTGCACTGATGGGTGAAGGATTAGGATGTACAACTAAGGCGGAGCACGTGATCAAAACGAATAGCCCTCCGATTGAGCAAAGGTACTATCGTGTGAATCCGGTTATCCAGCAACAAATTGACAATGTTGAGGTTGGGAGTAGTTGAGCCGTTGAACAGCCCATGGTCGTCACCTATCCTCTAAGTCAAGAAGAAAGATGGATCATTCAGGTTCTGTGTGGACTACAGGAAACTGAACTTGGTGACAGTGCGGGATAGTTATCCTCTTCCATAAGTGTCGGATACGTTGGACAAACTGCGTGATGCCAAATATTTGTCGAGTCTCGACGTGAAGTCTGCCTACTGGCAGGTTCCTATGGCTGAGTCTTCAAAGATGTACACCGCCTTCACTGTACCAAACCGAGGACTCTTCCAGTTCCGTAGGTTACCGTTCGGACTTCATAACGCCCCAGCGACATGGCAACGGTTGATTGACAATGTCTTTGGACACGACCTAGAGCCATACTTCTTCGTGTATTTAGACGACGTCGTCATAGTCAGTCAAACCTTGGAGCAGCATCTTTCCATATTGGGCGGAGTCTTCCGTAGGTAACGGGAAGCAAATATAACCGTGAGTGTAGACAAATGCCAATTTTGCAAGCCGGAAATGAAGTATCTTGGGTATATTGTAGACCGAAATAGACTTCACATTGAACCTGACAAGGTCAAAGCTATGTTGGAATTGCCCACACCCACGAATGTCTCTGAGGTGTGACGACTAGTCGGCACCTTTCTTGGTATAGACGTTTCGTCCCTGAATTCACCTCTATCATTTCACCGATTACAGCCTTAATTCGGAATAACTCAAAGTTGCATTGGACAGTACATTACTGAGTCTTTTAGGAGAATCAAGGAGTGTTTGGTATCTGCAATTCTAAGCTGCCAAGACTATCCAAGGCCGTTCGTAGTTCAGACGAATGCATCCGGGTATGGTATTGGAGCGGTTCTCACTCAACCCCACCCATTAGGAGATAAAGTAATTTCTTGTTTGAGTCGTTCCTTCAGTAGGCAGGAGCGAAACTACTCTACTACTGAAAGGGAATGTCTAGCTGTTTTGTGGGCTGATGAGAAGCTCCGGCCCTACCTTGGAGGCGTAGAATTCACGGCGGTGACAGATCATCACACTTTGCTCTGGTTACATAACCTCAAGGACCTCACTGGTCGATTGGCGCGTTGGGCTGTTAGACTTCAGCAGTATTCGTTTGCGGTAGTCCATCGTAAGGGTAAAGAGCATGTGGTGTCCGACACGCTTTCTAGGTGTGTACCAGTCATTGATGTGGTTGATGTTGCTGTGGAGGGGCATATAAAGTTAGGACATATCGAATCCGACAGGTGGTATCTCAAGATATTGGCTGAAGCCACTAAAAATTATTTGAAGTATCGCAAATGGAGAGTAACGGATGGTCGTTTGTATAAGTACGATTCAACGGATTCATGGAAGTTAATAGTCCCCAAGCAGGATAGGTATGCAATCGTGGCAGCGGCCCATGAACCTTCGACGTCAGGGGATATACAAAGATATACAAGACCCACGCACGGGTGGCGGAGCGTTATTTCTGGCCTAAAATGCGCAGTGATATTGCGAAATTCGTCCGTCGTTGCACGGTTTGCACAAGTCATAAGTCGTCGCAAGATAGTCCGGCCGATAAAATGGTATCCCATCCCAAGGCGAATACACCATGGGAGACGATCTCAACAGACTTGATTGGACCCCATCCAAGATCAAGACATGGAAATTGTTTTATCCTAGTCGTAACGGATTATCTGAGCAAATTTTCTTTTTTCTTTCCGCTTCGGAAGGCCTCTGCTAATGCAGTTGTGCGGAATATCGAAAAGAGTGTTTTCCTAGTCTTTGGAGTTCCGAACACGATAATCTGTGATAATGGCGTTCAGTACCGCAATAAGGAATTTGCAGACAAGTATCATTGTAGTATCAAGTTCACCCCATATTATAATCCTAGGGCAAACCCTACTGAAAGTATCAACAAGTCAGTGAAGACAATGCTCGCAATGTATTGCTCGGAAAATCATCGATGCTGGGATAAAAGTCTGAATCAAATCCGCTGTGCAATCAGGACACTCCACACTCCACAAGTCAATCCATTTTTCACGAACTTTGGCAGGAATATGGCTTTATCTGGTTTAGATTATGAGAAGCCTGACCCTTCTGTGGTGGTGGATGGAAACCAGACCTGTGGCCAAAGCAAGAGCGAGGGCTTCAGGAAATTGTTTGAGGAAGTTCGTTAACGCCAGGAGAAAGCCAATAAAAAGAGTTATGATAGATACAACTTGCGCCGTCGTCACGTGGAGTTTCTCCCTAACCAACCCTTTTGGAAAAGAAACTATGTTTTGTCTGATGCTGGAAAATATTTCTCCAAGAAGCTGGCTTCAAAATTCATTGGTCCTCTGTAAATGAAGAAAAAAGTGTCTCCTTGGACTTACGAAATTCACGAACAATTAGGAAATTCTAAGGGCGTGTGGAATGTTGAAGATCTTAAGCCTAGCCCTGACGACTCAGAAAACGAACCCGGCAAATAATCCAAATTCGGGAAGAGAAATTTACGTTGTGAATTTCTTGAAGTAAGGGGGGATTGTTACGTTGTGAATTTCACTTAGCACGAGTCACCTAGTTAACTCAACACTTGGTTTAAACGCTGTAATTCTTTATTATTGCAACATCTCAAGGTACACTTCTCAAGAAAAGTTTATTCTATTCACACAGCTTCGATACGATAAAACGTCTGACTCCATCGTAGACTCTACCCTAAAAACACAAATATACTTGTCAGTTTGTTTGTCATGAATGAGAGATAAGTCCTATTACCTTTCATCTCGGTTTTTACTGGATTTCCATTCCAAAGACAGGCTTTCTTGTGTAGGAATTGCCAAGTATTACTGGACATGGTTTCACTCATTTCGATAGTCCAAATCACTGGCTACTGATTTTAGGAGTCGTCATTATGTTGTCCTGCATTTCAAATCCAGTTATTGAATTCTTGTACCGATATTCACTTGATGGGATATCGAAAATATGTAAAATGACACTGTTCGGGTTGGAATAATGTTGATGGTCAGAAATCAATATTGATCAAGTTTGTATAAGGATACAAAGAAGAATATTGTATTTCGTGAGGTGTCAATCTCTTTTAATTTAATGACTTGTTTATTTATTGACATGTTTGAATTGTTTGAATGTTACACACTTTTCGACACGACCAACCTCACTAACAGTAAGTTGTGATCCTCCATATCAATAATTTCTATATTGTATCACCATCTTACAAGTTTTGTAGCTTTTTCCTGAAGATGATAATAAATGTTATCGAAATATTGGATTAACTTGTGTTATAAGAGTACAGTTTCGTTCTGCTGATCACCCAAATATAATTTCCAAGTCTTGTTCTTAACTAGTCAGTAGAGACTGTCCTTCAACTAAAATCAACAGGTTCGGGTTTCTATGAAGATCTGAGATCTCATCCTGAAATTAGCCCCAATTTAGCAGCATATGTCATGAATGACCTGCTAAATTTGGTGTTACAGGTACTTCTCTTCAATATTTTCTTGAAAAAAAATATGTCGATGACATTATCATATTCCTTCCTCAAGATGGAATATCTGAGATTGTGGAAATCTTTAATAGTTATTACCCGTACATACAGTTCTCATTCGGATCTGAGAACAACGAACAATGGGTTCTTTTTCTTGACACTAAGGTTATCAGAACACCAGATAATACTCCATTCATAGATTGGTATCGCAAGCCTATCAGTTCTTGTAGGTTCTTGAACTATTGGTCATACCATAAGCAGTCATACCATAAGCAGTCAAACAAATAAAGAACCGCATTCTCCAGATTTACTCCTACCCGGATCCTCTACTTGAGGAGATCTTATTCAGTACGTCAACCATTGTTGTTCAAATTAACAATAACAACCAGTTGGACATAAATCCTTTAGAGTCTGAGAATGTCACAATTGGGGCTGATCCACCTCAAGTTCCTATACTTTTCTCTTCTTCACCATACATGTGATATGACACCCAATTTATGCAGAATATTCAAAGATTTGAATGTAAAAATAGCTTTCAGAAACATATTCACCATTAATGAATTATTTTCGAAACATAAAGATAAAACTCCAATTGACTTTCAATCTCAATTAATCTATTCTATCCCATGTTCAAATTGTGATAGGGAATATATTGGTCAAATTTCAAGATTACTCAAAGACAAAATCAGCTCACATGAAAGTGATAGTAGATTACATCCTGAGAGATGTGTTCTCAGTAATCATGTTTTCAAAGAAGGTCATAAAATGGACCATAATTCAAAACAGATTTTTCCAACTGAAAGAAATACATCTGAAAAATTATTTTTGGAAATGTCATTTATATTACAATCCAATAATTGCGTCAATAAAAGATCAGACATTGATCACCTCAATAAAATCTATGCCTTTTTATTAGATATTGACAAAAATCTACATGATTCCCAAACCAACAATATTTCTGGTTTTTTATTAACATAATTTCATAACATTTTAATATTTTCTCTTTCAGCAAACTTCCAACCTCCCTGTGGCAGGGTTTCACTTCCATTTAACACCTCTTCACTTGTTTTCCTCTAGATTATGAGGATGTGTCAATTAATTAACATATTTGATTTTTGGGTTTTTTCTTATTGAGTTACTTACAGAACAGCAGATGTCTCTGATCACACTTGCACCAGAATAGTTTCGTTCTGTTCCATATTTTTATCATCTACAAACAAACATACCTTTTCAAAATGAATTACATGACAGCTGACATTGTCAATGGTTTTGTGTCTCTCTCTTTGTTCTTCAACTACATGGCTTTTACCGGTAATCCATAATTTTGAAACAAATAACGACTTTTGTTCATTTTAATTCAATATTCTTTTCTGCATCCAGTGAGGTGTCAACCTGTTTTAATTCAATGACTTGTTTATTGTATTGACATGTTTCAATTGTTTGAATATAACATTCTTCTCGACACGGCCAACCTCACTATTAGTAAGTTGTGACCTTTTATAATGATAATTTTCATATTGTATCACCATCATACAAATTTTGTAGCTTTTCCTTGAAGATGACAATACATTTCATCGAAATCGAAATATTGGAATAACTTGTTATGAGAGTACACTTCCTTCCGTTCTGCTGATCACCCAAAGATAATTTCCAATATATATATATATATATATATATATATATATATATATGTAGCTTTCTAGTTGCTACCACGCCACTAGTAAGTGCCATGCATGGCCGTTAAAATAAAATTTAAAATTTCAAATCCTCTAAATGTTTTTCTGAATAAGTTTTATATATATATTTTCTTTAAACCATAAAAATTTAATGTGTGACACTTTTCTACATAATGTGTTTCTCAGTGAAATTTTTGACTTTTTACTATAACCTCAAGTTAATGTCTTGATAAAGGGAATAAACATTCTCGAAAGCTCGACCATATAACAAAGAGTATTCTTTAAACAACAGTCCAGCAATTTTGACTGCATCCCCAACATTATTCCGTATTTCTCCTCAACTAGTCAGTCAAAACTACCCATCGCTTTATATATATACAGGGTGTCCCTGGACTTCCTCTTTTCCTCTCGGGAATGTATAGATGGGGTCAAAATATCACCAGTACTTCATATAACTTTTTTTCCTAAAAGTCTTCGTAACCAAGTTACGGGCCCTCGAAGTTACAAAATGAAAAATGTTTTTCTTTGATAACTTTTCAAGTGAATATTCGAAATCATCCAAATTTTGGTAATTGACTAAACAAATGAATTCCGTCGATGAGCTTTCATGCAGGAGTCAGTTGTTTTGCTACAAAGTCAGGAACGGACTACACCCGATGATCCACACCCCAAAACTTTGAAATGACAGATATTTTTCAATATTTTTCAACAAATTAAGGTTACATGGACAATTTTATGAATAAAAGTACTCGTGTGGAAAGTCGATCGGAGCAACGAGTCTTGATAAAAATGTAGTTTCATTCGACGACATCAAACCCGCTCGTCCACCATTATTTGAAATGAATAATTATCAAAGCAGAAATAATAATGATAACGTTAATTCAACAACATTTATCCTGAGATGTCTACCATTATTCAAAAATATTAGTTTTTAAGGAAAATGGAAATGATAGGTAAAATGTTCATAACGAATTTTTATAATGCAAACACGTTTAACTAACGAAACTCAAGAGCCTCAAGAGCAAACAGAAATGAAAAATCCGCTACAGAAACTGCTCGATATGACCACCTTCTCTCTCTATACATTTTCTTAGTCTGCGAAGACACCCTCTCTGTACTTGAAATAGCATTCCAGGGTCGTTTCGTATGGCTTCAAAATGTAATGTTATTCTATTCAACAATGCATCTCTTGTGTGAATAGGTGTAGCGTAAACAAGGCTTTTCAGATGCCCCCACAGAAAGAAATCCAATGGATTTAAATCCGGAGACCGCGATGGCCATGAATATGGCCCACCTCTACCAATCCATCTATTGTGGAAAATATGGTTCAGATGGTCACGCACAATCAAACTAAAATGAGGAGGAGCGCCATCATGCATAAACCACATATCTCTTCGGGTTTGCAATGGAACATGTTCCAAAAGTCCATTCAAATCGTTCTGAATGAACTCCAAATAACGTTCTCCATTCAATCGGTCCTGTAGAACGAATGGTCCTATAAGATGGTTTCCTATAATACCAGCCCAAACATTCACGTTGAATTTCCGTTGGTGTTTGGTTTGCAATATCCCATGGGGATTTTCTTCGGCCCATATATGGAGATTATGAGAGTTGATAACTCCATCTCTACTGAAACCTGCTTCATCAGTGAATAAAACTCGATTAATAAAAGTCATATCCTCTCTTTGCCTATCCATGAACCAATTGGCATATTCCAGTCGTGCTGGAAAATCTTGAGGTGTCATGGCATATACCTTCTGGATGTGAAATGGGTGGAGCAGTTGTTCCCTAATTATTCTATGAATAGTGGACTTGGATGTATGGAACTGTTCTAATAGATTTCTGATGCTCATTGAAGGATCATCAGCGACGGCTTCCAAAATATTTTCCTCCAATACAACGGTACGTACAGTCCTAGGAGCGCCCTCACCACCTCGTTTTGGCAAAACTGTACCTACAATAATATCGAAATAAAACAACGTGCTCAAATTAATTATCAATTATTACATACCTGTCTCCCTCAAGCTGCGATCGACACGCTCGAATGTTTCTCTTGACGGTACCGTTCGATTGGGAAAATGCTCGGAATACAGACGACGAGCTTCTGCAGCATTACAAAATGCTCGTCCATAAAATACATGCATATCTGCATATTCATTGAATGTAAACTGTTCGGCCATATCAAAAAAATTCAAAATATCCTATAGAATATTGACAATACAATGATAGTCATATGACAACGCACCACTCAACAAAACAAAATCGCATTCCAGTTTCTCATTTTTTATCGAAACTTTCTAAAAGGTTTTTTTGTCAACATCTGTGAAAGAAATGGAACATAATTATTTCCTGGATATTTTTCACCTGATCATGTGCAGCCGTTTTTGTAGTTCATTCGTTTGCTTTTTATTAGTATAGTAAATATTTTTTCCGATGTGCGTTTTTTCAGCTAAATTTAGATTCGTGTTGAAGAATTTCTCCCATAAAATTATAATTATCAGTGAAACTCCTCAACAGTTTAGCTGTGAAGAAGAATTTGAAACATTCGAATGTTGAGTTTTATGAGATTCAGATAACTGATCAACACGAAACGTGATTATTCCACACGTATTATGTACATACATAATATGGAATTAATTTGATATTTCATAGTAGAGTAGCTTGTTAGTTTAAAAACACCACGAATCTACAGAACTTGATATTTCTTTTGAAAAAATATCTGCTATCACAATTGTGACTTAAACTTCCATATAGGTACTGTACTTTTTGTTTACGACTTCATTTTAGCATACTTTGTATTATTCCTGTTATAAATGTTGTTGAATTAACGTTATCATTATTATTTCTGCTTTGATGATTATTCATTTCAAATAATGGTGGACGAGCGGGTTTGATGTCGTCGAGTAGAATTACATTTTTATCAAGACTCGTTGCTCCGATCGACTTTCCACACGAGTACTTTTATTCATAAAATTATATATATATATATATATATATATATATATATATATATATATATATATATATATATATTATATATATATATATATATATATATATATATATATATATATATATATATATATATATATATATATATACAGGGTCCTGCAACAGTGGCGCGGTGTTCCATATCTCTATATAGGAAGCAGATAGGAATCTAATTTTCTATAATATTACTTTATTGCTCGAGCTCGACAAAATAAAAATATTGGCGGTCACTCAGGGTGTTCGATTTTTTCTGGGCGGATCCCAACTGTGTCTTTTTAAATGGCAACCTATATTTTTTATCGCTTTTTCGGTTTCTTCATAAAAAATAAAATAAACTTTATGTATATCTGCACTTCGAAAATATTGATGGTTTTCGAGATATCTAGCATGACAGGTTTTTTTTTCCAATATTCGTCACTCAGAATATTTGAAATTATAAAGTGGTGCCAAGTCCAGTTTCAACTGGACTTGGCACCACTTTATTTTTTTTTTGGTCGAATATTCTACATTGGTAACTCTCTCAAACGATATATCTGAAATCGACCTGTGATATACAGGGTATGAAAAACCGCTTGCCAAATATTGTAAATGAAAATTTGCAAAATCTTCCTTATATTAAATGAAACACCCTGTATATTATTGATCCATAAGAAGCGCCAACGAAACCTCTACAAATTTCATTAAGTATTCCCTATGGCTAAGTTCAATAGTTTTTCTTAAATGAGCATTTCTTTCGAAAAATGGTCATTTTTTCAAAGCGAAATCCATTTGACGACTGATAAAAATATACGAAAGATATCTTGTTTCAATTTTGTACATTAGAAGGTGTCCAAACAAATATTTTTTAACGAAATAAATGTATGTACCTATCACTTTTTGCTAAATGGAAAATTATTTTTTCATTGGATGCAGAATTTCACTCATAAATCGTGCAATATCAAACCAAACAAGTTAAAAGAAAGAAACATTATAAATAACTATTTTTTTCATGTTATTATATTCATTCAGAGCTTGAGTTCTAGATATTCAAATTTGTCAACTGGCAAATTACAAAACTACAAAAGGGAGAGTTTAATTAAGGTTGATAATGAAACTTTTATAAAATATGTTCAACATGTCTTCCATTTTCTTGAATGCAGACCTGAAGTCTATGTTTGAAAGACTGTTCTACCCTGCGCAAGACAGCTGGTGTAATGCTACGAAAAGCATTCGTTATTCTAAGTCGCATATTTTCGGGAGAAGTTGGTGGCTCAACGTAAACCATATTTTTTATGTATCCCCATAAGAAAAAATCTAGTTTCGTCAAATCTGGTGATCTAGCGGGCCACCGTACAGGCCCATTCCGTCCTATCCATTTATTGGGAAATACTTCATTTAGATGAATAGTGAGCAGGTGCACCATCATGTTGTAACCACATTTTATTGCGGAGGTCAAGAGGAATATCATCTAACAAACCTGGTAAATCATTTCGTAAGAAATTGAGATACATTGCACCATTCATATGTGCCTCAAAAAAGTATGGACCAATTACATATTCTCCAATGATGCCTCCCCAGACATTTATCGACCACCTATGTTGATAATCCACCTGTCTCAATAAGTGAGGATTTTCTGTCGCATAATAATGGTAATTATGTCGATTTACAAATCCATTTTTATGGAATGTCGATTCATCCGACCATAAAATATTATTGAAAAAATATTCGTTTCGACGAATTTTGTTCATGGCCCAATTGCAAAATCTCACTCTTTTCTCGAAATCGGCATACAGTAGTTCTTGATGTAACTGAACGTGGTATGGATGCAAGCGATGTTTCTTCAATACTCGTTGCACTGATCTCTCACTTATATCCACTATTTCCCCAATTTGTCGTTGACTCCTACTAGGATCTTCTTCAACAGCAAGAAGAACTTGCAATTCATTATCTTCATTAGTAGCTGGCTTGATGCGCTCATGTTTGGAATAATTAATAGATCCAGTTTCAACGAATCGTCCCAAGACCTTTCGGAAAGATCTTTCATCTGGATGCCTTCTATCTGGATACCGTTGAGAATAAATTCTACTTGCCAATAAACAATTCCTGTCTGATTCACCTAATATGAAAATCATATCAATCAAATCACTTTTTGATAACAACATTCTGATGAAATTATACCGACAGTTCAACTTCACGATTGATTAAAAATTTCAATATTCATTTGCAGCCAAATATTTTGTTCTGTCATTTGCCAGACTACTTGATTTCCAATAAATATTTCATTCGCTGAAAGGTTGTTTTAGACCGAAAGAATATGGCACAAATTCCGAGATTTTTGAAATTATTGTAACTATTCAAGAACGTCCATTTTGTGGTGTAATTCGCAACTTGTTTATCTAGCAACAGGTAATTTTAGGAATGGGCGATATTTTAAGGAAAGGGTATTTTTTGTATATTCTTATCAGTCGTCAAATGGATTTCGCTTTGAAAAAATGACCATTTTTCGAAAGAAATGCTCATTTAAGAAAAACTATTGAACTTAGCCATAGGGAATACTTAATGAAATTTGTAGAGGTTTCGTTGGCGCTTCTTATGGATCAATAATATACAGGGTGTTTCATTTAATATAAGGAAGATTTATAATTTCAAATATTCTGAGTGACGAATATTGGAGAAAAAAAACCTGTCATGCTAGATATCTCGAAAACCATCAATATTTTCGAAGTGCAGATATACATAAAGTTTATTTTATTTTCTATGAAGAAACCGAAAAAGCGATGAAAAATAAAGGTTGCCATTTAAAAAGACACAGTTGGGATCCGCCCAGAAAAAATCGAACACTCTGTGTGACCGCCAATATTTTTATTTTGTCGAGCTCGAGCAATAAGGTAATATTATAGAAAATTAGATTCCTATCTGCTTTCTATATAGAGATGTGGAACACCGCGCCACTGTTGCAGGACCCTGTATATATATATATATATATATATATATATACATATATACAAATAGGAAAGTTATTGAGTGTCTTGATATAGAAAGAGAAGTTAATATCGGACATAGCACTCATGAAAGTGACAAACCATAGACACGTGTTTCGGGCTTTTGGCCCATCATCAGTATGGTGCAGCCAAGTGTAAGGATGGGCAACACTTGGTTACCAAAAGACAGAAATACAAATGCACGGAGCCACCAACAGGAGCCAACCGCACATTTGTGGTTTCAGATGATAGATCTTGTGTTTACAAGAAAACTATCAAAATCACCACGGAGGCAGTTACAGCTACCTGCGTGACATCCGGGTCCAGGAAATTATACAAATAGGAAAGTTATTGAGATATATATATATATATATATATATATATATATATATATATATATATATATATATATATATATATATATATATATATATATATATATATAACCGGGTGTCCCACATTTTATGTGACAGGCAATATCTGGTTTGTTGAAGAAGATACACAAAAATGTTTCATACAAAAGTTTTAGGAGTTCATGAGAGCTATATTTTGATATAATTTTTAAATATACAGGGTGTTTGGTGTAGGTGCTACAGATCAAAATTCCATTTTTTAAAATAGAACGCCCTATATATCATTACATATTCAGATGCTACGTTAAATTCTGATTTCATTTCATGTTTGGTTTTTGAAATTCGGTTACGGCGTTGTTGAGTTATTGCTTAAAATGTAAAGTCTTGAGAACGACTATTATTTTTAAAAATATCTCATACAATTATTGTCTCTGCATCAGATCACATGAAAATTAGTCAAAATTTTGGGTGTTCGAAGTAATGGTTTCAATTTTGAGTCGTGGAATTCAGTCAGGAATCATTTTGAATATCTTTAATAATCTTTAATTATTAACAATGTGAATAATATAACTTGATAAATCATTTCATAAGAATGGTAGGTACCTAGAAATAAGTCATAAAAATTGTTCAAAGTGATGCCCATTAGATATTATACAGGCTTCGAAACGTCGAATCACTTCTCTCGTACAAGTCGCTCTTATAATATCAGGCGTAATATCACTGCACGCTAGTCGAATTTTCATTTTCAGATCATCCACATTCAAAGGGGGAGTAGTGAAAACAATATCTTTTAAATAACCCAATAGGGAAAAATCAGCGGTGATAAATCTGGGGAACGAGACGGCCACCGAATTTGACCCTTATTACCAATCCATCTATTTGGGTACGTTCTATCCAGATATTCAGTAACAACCTGTGAATTGTGAGGAGGAGCACCATCTTGTTGCCACCAAATTCCTTGTCGTTCTGCTATGGGAATATCTTCCATCAACTGGATCAAATCATTTTCTAGAAAATGTAAATGTCGCAATCCATTGACATTTTCATTGAAAAAGTAAGGTCCTATGATGCGGCCATTGAACAATCCACACCCCAAGTAGTTTGAAAATTACTTTCGCGGACCCAGTGGGGATTTTCTTGAGACCAATAGTGACTGTTATGTCGATTCACAACTTCATTATTGTGGAATCGCGATTCATCGCTCCACAAAATTTGACTGAATATGTTAGGACTTTCATGTAATATTACCTGAATACAAGCAATGAATTCAAGTCGTCGTTCAAAGTCCGTGGGTTTCAAACCTTGCACCAACTGAATTTTGAATGGGTGGTATATATTTTCTTTCAGAATTCTCTGTACATTAGATTTACTCACACCGACTTCTTCTGCAAGAGTACGGATAGAAACATGTGGATGAATAATAATATAAGCCAACACATTGATCTTTGAATCTTCAGTTTTAACAGATCTCGTATGATGACGATGCTTTATAGTAGAAGGAAATGACCCAGTTCGCAATTTTTCTACAACTCTCGAAAAAGTAATTCGTGACGGAATGGGTCAGTCTGGAAAACGTTCTTGGTATAGACGTTGTGCTTGACGGCAGTTTTTCTGACATTCCCCAAAAATTATTAACATATCAATGCAATCACTTGGACTAAACGCGAAAGGCATACTGTAGTTTTCGCACAAAGAACACAGTTACTGTTTTGTAAAGAATCACTGAATCGAACTGACAAGTAGATACAATTCAACAACAGTTGTTACTATGGCATCAACAAGAATAAGCTACTTGATGAAATTGTGCAATATAAAGCAATTCACCCTCAAGTTAGTCACATTCTCAAGAATTACAATATTATATTCAACTGATATCGATATCGTATCGTAGAGGTGAGAATGATGGTTTGTATTCAGTAGTAGTCTAGTTCAATTTGATAAAAGATATAGACTGGATTCGTGTACGAGTAAATAAGTTTTTTTGGAACTTTATATTCAAGGAAAAGTGCAATAACTCAACAACGCCGTAACCGAATTTCAAAAACCAAACATGAAATGATATCAGAATTTAATGTAGCATCTGAATATGTAATGATATACAGGGCGTTCTATTTTAAAAAATGGAATTTTGGTCTGTAGCACCTACACCAAACACCCTGTATATTTGAAAATTATATCAAAATATAGCTCTCATGAACTCCTAAAACTTTTGTATGAAACGTTTTTGTGTATCTCCTTCAACAAACCAGATATTGCCTGTCACATAAAATGTGGGACACCCGGTATATATATATATATATATATATATATATATATATATATATATATATATATATATATATATAACAATTTCCTCCTTTTGATTTATATCATACACACTCAATAATATCTATATCTCTGTATCTATATCCTGGACCCGGAAGTCACGCAGGTAGCTATAGCTGCCTACGTGGTGATGTTAGATGATGCCTGGGAATGCTGGGTCTTCTAATTGGAACCACAAATGTGTGGTTGGCTCCTGTTGGTGACACCGTGCATATGTGATGTTTTTTTTTTCATTTTTGGTAACCAGTTGTTGTCCACCTTTGCAATTGGCTGCACCACGCTGATGAGGCCAATAGCCAGAAACACGTGTCCGCGGTTTGCCTCCATATTTCTTGAGTGTCATGTCCACGAATTTCCTCCTTTTGATTTATATATATATATATATATATATATATATATATATATATATATATATATATATATATATTGTTATGATAAGTTTTTTTATAAGATTATTGCAAAGTTAAAGATTTTCAAATTTCAATTAGTTAAAAGTTTACATTTATTTTAGTAGTTAAAAGTTTGTATTTATTTTAATAGTTCGATGTTAAAAGTTCACATATTTTGTTAGTTCAGTGTTGAAAGTTTGTGAAAATCAAAGTTATTCTTAGATGTTTAATTTTATTAGAAAGCCAGATACTTTACTTTTATTCAAATTCTTATCTGTATAATTTGGAGTAATGTTCATGCCCAGATCAGGCAAAGTTGTGACTTATCAGTATTAGAGTATTTCAGATCATTTCCAAACAGCACAACTAACCAGAAACCATCAATCATCGGGAAAAATACACTGAAAACAGTAAAGACATTAATACAACATAATAACATACAATAAAACAGATTTACATTACAAATCAATAACAAAAATTCAATTAACACTGACATTAGGAATTTTATCTGAAAAATGATAAGAACACTCAGTACATGATTTGGATGCAACTAAAGAGTAGCCAATCAGATTGATAAATTGAAAAGGAGGTGTTAACTTCTGAAAAATGATGAATTTTGGATTCAAAATTAGAAAAATTCACAACAAAATGTGATGAAATGTAATCAAAATTAATCATTATTAGTATTAGTGAAAATTGGGTAACAGAAATCGTAAATATAATATGTGTGAACAGTGAAAAGTGTCAAAATTGAAGAAATTTCAAAATTATTGTTATGAAAAGCAGTAGGCAGGAAAATTCTGTCTGGTTGCCAGGGGTGAATCAATAATCGGAGGAGAAGAGAAGCTTTTGAATTCTCCAGACGCGAATTTTTTTGAAGAGCTGTTAGAAATTAAAAAAAGGAAAAGAAAGAGAAAAGGCCGTTTTGCATGTTCTTATCAATATAAATCCATCAATAGGAGCCAGAGTATAAATAATAATAACGAGAAAGGATACTTTCAAGTAACTAATTTGCCGTTACACGTGAATTTAACTGTACGGAACACTATTCTAAGAATATTTTTGTTTCAAATTTAACTTTTATTGGAATATTTCTTAGCATAAGGTATTTTGGCGCAGTTTTAGGGAAATTTAAGTTTGGTTTGACAAAACATTTACAAAAATTTGACATTCATTATATTTTTTTTTTTAACTTTGAGACAAAGTTTTATTTTCAAAAACACAGACTTACAAAATTTTATTTATAACACCTTTCCAAGAACTCTACTCTGAGAAAGAGAGCTGCATGAGCTTCGATTGAGCTGAGCAACCTTCAAGAATAGAGGTGAGATTTAGAGGTAAGGACAGGTATCTGCCAGAGCACTAAGAATTTTGATATCACAGAAAATTTTCAAATTATTTGAACTATCAGAATAACAATCAAAAATCAAATTAATTAAATTATAAATACTCTTCTAATTTTATATATTTATAACAATATATATATATATATATATATATATATATATATATATATATATATATATATATATATATATATATATATATATATATATATATATATACACAGTGTCACCGATAAAGTCCGAATCAAATGGGAAACTTTTTTATTTATCGTTTTATGAGAAATTTGATTTTGGCAGTAGATTTTGTTTAAGAAATGATGTCAAATGGCGTCTACAAAATAGGTCACGTGATTTCCTTAACCTGTCAAAATTGACATTTAAAAAAAGAAACATCGAAAAATGACATTATTCTTCAAAATATTCAAAAATATCAAAGGATAAAAACATTTTCTTTTGTAATTTTATACCCACACACCAAGTTTCAAACCCATAATAAGTATTTTATATTTTCACTATTTTTCCACACTCCTGCTTTTTCTACTTATCAAAATTTAAGCACACCTGTACTAAATCATTTATTTTAACTAAACTCGTCACCGAATTTTTTTTTTGTAATATAATAATATTTTAAGAGCCTCTTTGATGTTAAAAACAAATTTTGAAAAATAAAAGTTGTCAAACTTGATGCAAAGTTCATCTAGTTTCAACGGGGCTTTCAAAACTATACAGTACTTGAGTTTTTTAATGAGCAAATGGCCTCACAATATGAATTAGAACAAAACGGAACATTAGGAAACATCATTTCGTGATTCTTGAAGCCCATTCAATAAAAGAAAAAAACTCATAGTATTTACATTTACCTACTCCGCTAACAACACTAATTTAAAAAACTGGGTAGGCTGTGGAAAAATATGAAACTACATAATGTGTTTCAGAAAACGTCACTGTCACTGAATAAATTAATGCCCGTTAGTTCAATGTAATGTAGGAAAATTAAAATAATAAGTTATCTTTACAAGAAAAAATTGAAATTGTGCTAATTTGTGGTGAAAACACATTGCATCGACAAGTGGCTGATATTTTTAACGCAAGACATCCTGGCCGATGTAAGTCCTGTCACAATCATGGCCAGACCAACAGACGAATCAACATTCGCAAAGATGAACACAAACTAGCAGTGAAGGGAAAAGTCACCACGTCTTCTCTCTTCCAACACGTACTTCAAACAGGACAAAACATCAATTTCGACAACACAAAAATGCTAGCAAGCAACGAAAACTTTTATTCACGAACAATCAGAGAGGCAATCGAAATTGAAAAACGACCTAATAATATGAACAAGAGGGATGATGCGCAAAGATTACCATCAACATGGAGATCCGTTTCATCACTTCGCACAAGCAATCAGACCGCTCAACTTCAGAGGCAAAACTCGGTACATGACAATACAGGTACAATAACAGAGACAGGAGAGGCAGCTCAGGTAATAAGACCAAAACAGGTAGTCGAACAAACACAGGTAGTGGCAGCAACGCAGGTAAAGGGAAACATCCATCCCTATAAATTGAGACACAGAGTTCGAAGTAATCAGTCTAGTTGAAAAAAACCAGACATCACCAGAAGATGGCAAATGAGACTTTGCCGAAACGTTGTGAAAATAATCCTTATGGGGAGAAAATACACAGAACACGGAGCGAAACCCGAGAAAACAGCTCATCATACTTTATCCGTGAGAATCTTCGAGTTAACATATATATATATATATATATATATATATATATATATATATATATATATATATAGAGAGAGAAAAGAGAGAGAGATTTCCACCTTTCCTGAGCCAGCTATAGTGAACTGTACGTGCAATGTTGAGCCAGATTTACAAAGCTGAGCCGTATATGTGGCTCAGGTTTGTTTTTCCATATTGAAAGGTTCAGGTGGTTTGAAAATATGTGATTATTTTGTTATAAGCTCGGGCGATTCTTAGTGAATCCTGATTCCTCATTTTTTCCATGTGATTCATCGTTATATAGCATTTATGCGCCAATTTTTCCCTCCAAAAAATGGCTCAGTTTGATACGAAAGATGTAATTTATAGTTCAGCAAATTGCCAAGCGCGGCACTGTCGGATAATTCGTATACAGGGTGTCCCTGGACTTCCTCTTTTCCTCTCGGGAATGTATAGATGGGGTCAAAATATCACCAGTACTTCATATAACTTTTTTTCCTAAAATCCTTCGTTACCAAGTAACGGGCCCTCGAAGTTACAAAATGAAAAATGTTTTTCTTTGATAACTTTTCAAGTGAATATTCAAAATCATCCAAATTTTGGTAATTGACTAAACAAATGAATTCCTTCGATGAGCTTTCATGCAGGAGTCAGTTGTTTTGCTACAAAGTCAGGAACGGACTACCACCGATGGTCCACACCCCAAAACTTTGAAATGACAGATATTTTGCAATATTTTTCAACAAATTAAGGTTACTTGGACAATTTTATGAATAAAAGTACTCGTGTGGAAAGTCGATCGGAGCAACGAGTCTTGATAAAAATGTAGTTTCACTCGACGACATCAAACCCGCTCGTCCACCATTATTTGAAATGAATAATTATCAAAGCAGAAATAATAATGATAACGTTAATTCAGCAACATTTATCCTGAGATGTCTACCATTATTCAAAAATATTAGTTTTTAAGGAAAATGGAAATGATAGGTAAAATGTTCATAACGAATTTTTATAATGCAAACACGTTTAACTAACGAAACTCAAGAGCCTCAAGAGCAAACAGAAATGAAAAATCCGCTACAGAAACTGCTCGATATGACCACCTTCTCTCTCTATACATTTTCTCAGTCTGCGAAGACACCCTCTCTGTACTTGAAATAGCATTCCAGGGTCGTTTCGTATGGCTTCACAATGTAATGTTATTCTATTCAACAATGCATCTCTTGTGTGAATAGGTGTAGCGTAAACAAGGCTTTTCAGATGCCCCCACAGAAAGAAATCCAATGGATTTAAATCCGGAGACCGCGATGGCCCTGAATATGGCCTACCTCTACCAATCCATCTATTGTGGAAAATATGGTTCAGATGGTCACGCACAATCAAACTAAAATGAGGAGGAGCGCCATCATGCATTAACCACATATCTCTTCGGGTTTGCAATGGAACATGTTCCAAAAGTCCATTCAAATCGTTCTGAATGAACTCTAAATAACGTTCTCCATTCAATCGGTCCTGTAGAACGAATGGTCCTATAAGATGGTTTCCTATGATACCAGCCCAAACATTCACGTTGAATTTCCGTTGGTGTTTGGTTTGCAATATCCCATGGGGATTTTCTTCGGCCCATATATGGAGATTATGAGAGTTGATAACTCCATCTCTACTGAAACCTGCTTCATCAGGTTTCGATTAATAAAAGTCATATCCTCTCTTTGCCTATCCATGAACCAATTGGCATATTCCAGTCGTGCTGGAAAATCTTGAGGTGTCATGGCATGTACCTTCTGGATGTGAAATGGGTGGAGCAGTTGTTCCCTAATTATTCTATGAATAGTGGACTTGGATGTATGGAACTGTTCTGATAGATTTCTGATGCTCATTGAAGGATCATCAGCGACGGCTTCCAAAATATTTTCCTCCAATACAACGGTACGTACAGTCCTAGGAGCGCCCTCACCACCTCGTTTTGGCAAAACTGTACCTACAATAATATCGAAATAAAACAACGTGCTCTAATTAATTATCAATTATTACATACCTGTCTCCCTCAAGCTGCGATCGACACGCTCGAATGTTTCTCTTGACGGTACCGTTCGATTGGGAAAATGCTCGGAATACAGACGACGAGCTTCTGCAGCATTACAAAATGCATCACGGAATGCATCCGTATGAATTTACCAAAGTTCAAGCTCTAAAAGCAGAAGACTTCGAACGTAGAATGCAGTTTTGTGAATCCCTTTTGATTCATACACAGGAAGATCAGTAATTTTTGTCAAAAATAATTTGGAGCGACGAATCAAAATTTACGAGGGATGGTATTTTCAATAGAAGGAATAAACATTTTTGGGCTGATCATAATCATCATGTTACAAAAGAAATGGGTTTTCTGTATTCTGAAGAACAATAAAATTAGCTTTTTTATTTATGAAGACACACTAAATGCAGAGAGATATTTCTAAATATTAAGGACGACTATAACCGATTTTCTTGAAAATTTGCCTTTAGAGGAATATCGGAATTCGTGGTTTCAACTGGACGGAGCACCAGCTCATTCCACCCAGGAAGTTTCCAGGAAACTTGACGAACTGTTCGACGATCGTTGGTTTAGGCGTTTAGGGCCGTGGGATTGGCCACCGAGATCACCCGATCTCACGATACTTGACTTTTTTTTATGGGGTGTTTTGAAAGAAAGGGTATACAGTACTCCAGTTCCTACCAAAGAAGAATTGCGACGGCGAATAGTGCGGAGTATTGAAGATCTGGATCCCCAGGAAATTGAAAAAGCAACCACAAGTCGCGTCCAAAAAAACATTTTGAAATGTTTAAATGTAATGGACAATATTTTTAGCATTTATTGTGAAAATGTGATACTTTGTTTACAATTTTGTTATTTTGAATCATCCTATTCTATTCTTGTCTGTACTTTCACTTGTTTTAGCCCACAAAATCTTACTTTTTACCTAGAAATGACTGATTTTTGGTACAGTTGTTTCCTGGAAACTTTGAGCCATAGTTAAAGAAATTATTTTGTAATCTTACAAACTTTCTCTCGTTCATTGGTGTTAATTCAGGATACATTTGGTTGAATTTTTTACACGTTCTGACAATGATTTGATCACTTTGTTCATGTGTGTTATATTCACTCTTTTGAATATTACTTTTTAAAAAACACTTTATTTTCAATTACAGACTTTTCTGAATAACACACAAAAAATATCGTTACAAAAACTACAATGAAAAATGGAACAGAATCTAAGTTGATACTAAACGAATTCTAAATTAGTTCTGACAATGATTTCACCTCGCAGGGTCCATTTATAATGTGTAGACAGCGGTGTCAGCAGGAGACGATGGGAAATAACAAAAGTATCAGGTTCTGCTGACTCTGCTGACTCAAAGTCTTGGAAGTCGTTATCTTGGTAATCTGATACCGGTGAGATCGTCCTACTCACGATATAACAACTCCCCTCATCAAAGAAAAGTTGGTGCTTTGCAGCAACTTTTATTAAGAAAAAGTTTTTTCATTCGAACTCGTGGTTAGCTCGACGTCTTCTTCAACAGGGTCTTCTAGACGGACGCTGGGTCTTCTTCTAGGAACGAATCTTGCTAGGGTTTTGGGTACTATCCTTGTTCTTGGGGGTCTCGGTGGGTTGTCGTTGCTTGAAGAGGTGATTCCGAATGCAATTGATTTCTTGCGACGGCACTTGCAGAAAATATACAAAATCAATAGTGCGATGATGAGAGCAATTGTAAAATACGTGAACCAAGAAATATGTTTGTTCACGAACGGTTCGTTGATGAGTTTGTCCAATTCATCTGAGTATTGGTTCAACTTGTGTTCGGCGATGTTGAGATCGTCGACATTTATTTTATTTAATTTCAGGGGTTTCAGCTCCGGGAGTTTTGATTTTTCCGGGAGGTGGTCACAGCATCGATATGGTATCTGGACTGCATGTTTGTTGTAAGTTACGTTCTGGTATCTTCCAACGTAATATTTGAAATGAACTCTCGTGTTTCCAATGAAGGCATTGCATTCAGGCTGAAGTTTCAATAGAGTATTGGTTTCGATGATTTTTGTAATTACTTCTCTGCCAATACAGTTTATGGTGATCGGTAGAGGATCGGATATAGATATCAGCCACAGCTTTTGAGAAATCACTTGAACGTTGTAGTCCTTTGCGTAGATTACTGTTGATTTACAATTTTCAGGCAATTGCAGAGTTTGTTTGAGGAGCTGGGCTTCACAAATAGCGTTGCTGTCTATCGGGTATGGAAGCACTTCTGCACAAATTTTCAAGTCGGTTTTGATCACTTTACAATTATCTAAATTTTGAAAAGAAGTGTACAACATTGAATCGTCGTCTCGCGCAATAAATTTTTGAAATGTTAATAATATATGGTGGAGTCCTGTTCGAGCATCCAAGATTGGTATTGGATATAAACGAAAAAGTGTGTACGTTTCAGGCTCGACTAGGGGAATATTTAAAACAAATACTACTTTATTGTCTGTTTGATATGCTTGCAATTCAATAAGGTCCAGGTATTGGGAGATATTTCCAATACTGACGTATAATGGTAAATTATTTTTGTTCAATGTTTGTAATATTTCTTGAAGTGAATAAAGTAAATCTCTTGATGTTATGATTGAACCATGAATTATTTTCAATCAAGGGAAAGTGATTGAATTGATAATATCGCCAATAAAAGTTTCAAGGAATAGGTAGCTTTCCATGAGTGATTCGCATATCTCTAGAGTTTTTATTTGAGCTTCGTAAAATGCCATATCGTCTGATATTGCCATTAATGATTTCTCTATTTCTTTTATATCTTGATTGAAAGTCTCTTCATCAACTTGTAGCTTTTGAATTGTTGAATTGAAGTTTTTGATCACCGAGGTGGTTACAGATATTTGATTTCTTAATAGATTTTCAATTTGATGTTCGTCTTGGCTTATTTTATTTATACAATCCGTGAAATATTCTCCATCGGATGCGTCAAGGTTTCCGGTTATTGCTTTCCAAAAAGTTCCTACACCATTTATTAAACCACGTTTTGTTCTTTTTTCGAATTTTTTTGTGTCCGTGAAGATATCTCTAAATTTTACTTGTAGTGAGTCTGATATTTGAGTTAAAAGACTGGTATGTGTTTTTATTTGAGCTTTGAAAGCTAGTATTCTAGGCTCGTCTCTGACAAGAAAATAAATGAGGTTTTCTAGGATTTTATCATTATTGTATAGAGCGTCTTTGATGGATGATAAATCTTTGTAGACCAAAAGGGTCCATTTTTCGTTCGTTATTTTGAGAGTTCCTCCTTGATGGAAGAAAACGCCGATTGAGTTATTGATTGACTCTAAGTTGTATTGGGCACTGGCTGTTGATGACAGCAGGAGTGTTATGAAAAAGATTATTATTCATGAAAAGGTTTCAAGCGGTCGAAATTTACTTCAGTTTTATTTCGCGTTTTCCAATTCACTAACATCGCGGAGTTGGGATAAATTTCTAATATTTCGAATGGTCCATTAAATTTATTTTCGAGTTTATTTGAAATTTGTGACTCTTTCACATAAACATTGTCTCCTACTTTATATTTTTGGACTTTTCTTTTTGTCTTTCGGTTTTTGCTCTGGCCAATTTATAGAAATATGTCATGCGGTTGTTGAGATCTCTAACATATTTTGAAATTAGGTCTTTTTGGTTATAGAGCGTTTCTGGGGATCGACTAGCTGTATGTCCGAATATCAATTCGGTACGGTGTACCGTAGTGTTGAAAGTAAAGAAGAAGGGTATTCACGACTGATTTCGAGGATTTGTCTTCTATGGCGTATGCTTGTGTGAATTTAGTCAATTCGTCTCTTATTGTCAAAGCGTAGTATTTTGTAGGAATTTCGAAAATGTCTACATTGATACGTTCAAAAGGGGTTTTTGGTGTTTCAGTTATGACGAGGGGTGTACTAAGGTTTTTTCGACAAATTTTGACTTTTTGACAAATTTCGCATTTTTTCACGAAATTTTCGACGTCTTCAATGAGACCTTGCCAGTTGTATTTCTGTTTTACTCTTCTGATGGTTTCATTAATGCCACGGTGTAAATTTGTTTTTCCTGAATGACATTGATCAATGATTATGGGAATTTGATCGGGGTCAGGAGTTGTCTTTAAGTTTTGACAGACTTTGAATTTGATTTCCTTGTCAGCAGAAATAAATGAAAATATTTCTAATATGGGTAGTTCTAGGTTGTTTAGGGGATTTTTAAATAATATAGAACATGTGTTCTATGACAGATTCAGGATCAAAAGAAAGGGGTATGATGTAGTATTTACGATCTTTCACTGATTTACTAGAAAGTATGTTGATTCTATCATTGCAAAACTCTGGGTGTTCGATGAGGTCTTCGATGATTTCATAATGTAACGGTTCTAGTTTGTTTTGCCAAAAGAAACTAACAATGTTTTTATGATGTTTATCAAGAAGTTGAGAATTATCGAATTCTATTTTAGAATAATCGATTAGAGATTTTGATTTATATAAATTGACAAATGTATTAAATTCTTCCTGAATGGTTTCTACGGGGATTTCGTTTTCAGGGGTGTCGTTTCCTTCAGGGTTATTTCTCTCTTCAGGGTTGTTTTCGTTAGGGTTATCACTTATTTCGGGGTCCGCTTTTACTTCGGTTTCGTTCTCGTTAGATGCGTGTATGGAAATTTTGTGTTGGAAATTCGCGCATTCTTTGAAGTAGTTAACTTTGATTCGGGATAGTGCATCTGCATTTTTGTTGATTTTGCCGGGTTTATATTCTATCTGGTAATCATACTCTTCGAGTTTGAGTCACCAGCGTGCCAGCCTACTACCAGGGTCTTTTATTGAAAAAAGCCAGGTGAGGGGTCTATGATCAGTAATTAATCGGAATTTTCGTCCGAAAAGATATGGGCGAAAATGCTTTACTGCCCAGACGATGGCAAGAAGTTCTCTTTCTGTTGTAGAGTACTTCGATTCTGCGTTACAAAGTGTTCTAGATGCATATGCTATTGGGAGATCTTTGCCAATGGGACCTTGTGATAAAATGGCACCAATTGCAAACGCACTGGCGTCAGTTGTGAACAAAAATGGTTCCTCAAATTTAGGGTAAATAAGAATGGGGCTCGTTATGAGTGCATTTTTAAGTTGTTCGAATGCTTGTCTGCATTCTGCGTCAAAGTGGAAGGGGGTATCTTTTTGAAGTAATTTGGTCAATGGTTTCGAAATTTTGGCGAAATTACAAATGAATTGTCGATAGTATCCAGCTAAACCTAGAAATGATTTTATTTCTTTTTGGGTTTTTGATTCGGGGAAATTTTGGATACATTCAATTTTCGTTGGATTGAGTTTGATTCCGTTTTGGGTAATGACATGTCCAAGATAGGCGACTTCTTTTCTCAAAATTTCGCACGTATCCGGTTGGATTTTCAGGTTCGCTTTTCGAAGTCTTTCAAATACTTCGGTCAACCTTGCTATGTGCTCATGGATGGTAGGAGAATATACGATGATGTCATCCATGTATACGAGACATCTTTCGTTCTGTATACCTAGAAGAACATTATCCATAACTCTCTTGGACGTCCTTGGAACATTCTTTAAGCCAAATGGCATACCAACAAATTCGTAGTGACCATTGTCTATGGAGAAAGCCGTTTTGGGAATATCTTTGGGTTCGATTTCAATTTGATGAAATCCGGAGGCGAGATCAAGCGTGGTGAAATATTCACATTTACCAAGTTGGTCTAGGAGGTCAGAAATGTTGGGTAATGGGTGTTTGTCGTCAACCGTTAGCTCGTTGAGTTTTCGGTAATCGATGACAACTCTCCATTTCTGTTTACCGGAGGCATCCATCTTTTTGGGTACAACCCAAACTGGAGATGACCATGGGGATATTGATGGCTGAATAATGCCTTGATTTAACATTTTTGATATTTGTGTTTTTACTTCCTCCTTGTGTACCTGTGGGTATCTGTAGGGTTTCGTAAAGACGGGTCTAGCATCCTTGGTATCAATGGTATGCTTTATTTCGTTGGTAAAAGTGAGATTATCTCCTTCTAAATAGAAGATATCTCCGAATTGGAGGCATAAATCTGTTATTGATTGATGTTCTTCTTCGTTCAAATGTTCGGTTCTTAGTTGCGCTTTGATTTCTTGGATACGATCAATATGAGGTTGGTTTTGGGAAAACGATTCATCATTATTCAAAATTGTTTCATGTGTTGGACGGGGTTCGAGTTTTATTTCAGAAAAATCAATTTGTTTTGGGATCGCGTTTGTATTTACGATAGTAGTGTAGAACATACCGTTTTCATCAATTTTGACTATGGCGTTGGTAATTCTTACTTTTTCTCTTTCTTCAGCTAGCAGTATAGCTTCAGTGTTCTTGAGGTTGCAATGTAATTTGAATATTTTCTCCATTCGGGGTTCTATTTGAATTTGGTTCGGTTTTTCAGTGAGTATATGGTTATTTATGTCTGAAACTTTGAACAAAGGGACCGTTTTAAAGTTTGTTATAAGTTGTTTATTTTTCAGGTCAATTATACATTTGTAATGTTCGAGAAAGTCAGATCCGAGTAAACCGTCAAAGTCGATGTCTAAGTCGTAGATAAAGACTTTGTGTGGATCGTTTTGTGTGGAATTTATTAGAGTGGATTCATTCACGACAATTTTCTGGTCAGTGATACCTTGTATAGTGACGTTTTCAGGGAATCTAAGGGGGTATTTTTCGCATGTTTTGGGTTTGAAAATGGATATTCCTGCACCTGTATCGATGAGGATTTTAAAAGTATTGAAAGAGTCTTTGATGTAGTACAGATTCTTCGAATTCATAGAAAGCATAGGGCTAACATGAAAATTTGTTCCGGGAAGTTCGCGTTGGGGTTGAAGTCTTGTATATTCAGGGACTGAATTTGGGATTGGACTTCTGATATAGGGTCGATTGATTGGTTGTTCGTTGTCTGGGGTTGAATAGGTGGGTGGTTCGTATTCGGGAGTGAAAGAAAATCCTGGTATATTGAAGGATCTTCAGGTGTTTGAATTTGGTTGTATTGGTAATCTTGATCGCTAGGGGTATAGTAATCATAGTCATTATCGGTGGGGTAGTAATCGTTGTATTGATAGTTATAGCTATCAGCTGTATGATAGTCTTGATTATCACCTGTATGATAATCTTGAGATTCGTATGTCATGAAATGAGCTCTTTGGTTTTGGTTAAAATTGACAGGGTAATTCGGATTTCTTTGAATTATTTACGGGTGGTCTGAATTGGTTTTAAGATTGAGGTCGAGTTTGGTTTTGATTAGTCTGGGACCTGTTTGGCTGAGGATTTGTTTGACTCGAAAAATTTTGAATGGGTTGAGGGTTCGGTCTCGCAAACTTTTGGTTGGAATATTGATAATTATTTTGGGGTCTTTGTTGTCTCATTCGACATTCTGTGGAAATGTGACCTATCTGACCACAAGTGTGACAGGTTCTTTGAGATGTTGGTTGGGGGTTTCGTCTGGTTGTTTGTTGAGGACGTGTTTGGTTTGCTCTTTCATTTTTTTTGATGTTCGAAATAGGATAGTTGCATTTCTCTCCTAATTCTAACATGGGCTTCAAGTAGATCTGCCGGATTCGAGGCACGAATTACTTGACCTATTCGCGGTTCTAGTCCGGTTAAGAGCGTGTTTAATGCCATTGTTTCAATTAGTGCGGATTGCGCGTGTTTCTGTTCCGCAGAAAGGACGGATTTTTGTACACATGCGTGCATTTTGGCATTGTTGACTTGAACGCGATTGAAAAATATTGAAGGTGTTTCATTTGGAAGTTGTTTGATACGTTGGAGATCATGAATCAATGATGTTAGATCTCTAGAGTCTCCAAAATATAAATTTAATAAATGTTTGATTTCGGGATAAGTTCCAGGATTCCTTAAACTTATCAATTGTGCTGCTCTACCTCTGAGTTTGTTTTTGATGTGAATCACTAATAGATCGCGTTGGTGTGCTGTTGACATGCGATATGCACAATCACAAGCATTTAAGAAAGTGTTCAAAAATATTTGATTACCTTCGAATTCAGGCACTATTGAAAATATTTCCGATAACTTGTATGATTCGATTGCTTCTGGTTCTGGTTGGTATTGAGGCATTTTGATTTATCCTGACAAATTTTTGGTGTCAAAATTTGAATGATCGAACAGTACTTATTTACTATTTACAATAATCAATCAGTATGATTATTGATTTTGAAAAGAATTGAAGTGATGGTAAATAGATTGCAAAATAAATCGAGACGATTGAATATCGACTAACAGTATCACAATATTCATTCCGATTCGTCGTGTTCTCGAAGTCGTCCAGCCAGGGGCTTCACCAGGTGTTCCTTCCGCTGCTTCCTCGAGTGATGACTCCTCAGGGGTTGTTGGTTCTTTCTCTGTTGAGGGATTAGAATCCGCCGCTACTAGTTAGGGTTTCCTTATTCTAGCAACGTTGTCAGATCCTACAACGACTGCGCCAATTGTTATATTCACTCTTTTGAATATGACTTTTTAAAAAACACTTTATTTTCAATTACAGACTTTTCTGAATAACACACAAAAAATATCGTTACAAAAACTACAATGAAAAATGGAACAGAGTCTGAGTTGATACTAAACGAATTCTAAATTAGTTCTGACAATGATTTCACCTCGCAGGGTCCATTTATAATGTGTAGACAGCGGTGTCAGCAGGAGACGATGGGAAATAACAAAAGTATCAGGTTCTGCTGACTCTGCTGACACAAAGTCTTGGAAGTCGTTATCTTGGTAATCTGATACCGGTGAGATCGTCCTACTCACGATATAACATGTGTATAATAAATAATTTCATAAGAACTTCGTTTGAATAATCGATATTTGCATTCATTCTGGAAGATGATTCAAAACACCGTCGATAACTCTTTGTAAATTACTTATAAAAGTAACCGAACTGCTATAAGCTTGATAATTCCACTGCTACCTAAATCCAAATTCTAAAAAAAATAATGTTTCTAGAAGAAGCGACTTTATTGAGAAAACTTGACGATTTAGGTATAGGAACATGATACATCATCTTGGAGCATTTTTCACCATCTTTCAATTCACCCAGTGAATTGTGAGGGTTTCATTTGAAAAAATAAACTTTCGACTACTTTTATGCACAATGGAAATAATAGTAATTTTAGTACGCCCTGTATGATATGGAGTCGATTTCTTGGTGTAATTTGAATATTTCAAGTTTGTCCAAACTATCATCAAAATATCAACTTTTCATGAATTGAGAGTACTGATGTACTTAATTTCAATTAAGGCTATGTTTTGGACCATATTTAGCACAATTTATTTTTTATCTCGAAAACAGATAGAGATAGATATAGGACATTATGGACAAAAAAGTATTAAAATACCAGAGCGATTCCAAAAATTCATTAATATACGGAGTGTTCTATTCAAAAAAATAAAGTTGCTAGGACTTTTTGATAGAAGTGGCAATGCCGCAATGCTGAAAATATTTTATATCGATAGAACAGTTAAGGAAATGTGAGAGGTGAAATTTTCAGAGAAATCATGCTTTGCGTTTTCCAGAAACGTCTAACCTACCATCGACCGGGAGTCACTCTGTATTCTTTAAAATAATAACACTTTGACAATGATATTTTATCTTCGACAATATCTTTTGAGTTGTGTATCTTATATTTCTTAGAATAGTAACACTTTGTCAATGAGATTTTATCTTCGACAATGAAGTACGTTTTGATTTTATTTAGTGTAATCAAGTCTTAATATGGAAGAACTCATTTTGAGAGGGGTTATTCTCTAGTTTGTGTCTGAGAGTTACCCTTTTGTATTATCTATACATTTTTGTGGAGAGTTTACTTTGAGATCACTTGCTCTCTTCCTTCCTCTGAATCATTTTCACATTTGCTGTATGAAGATGAAGAAGTACGAAGCCAATTTATTTTTTTCTATCCTTCTCAGAGTTATTCAAAAGTTTGAATTTTCCATAACAAAGCCGTAAGGTAGTTAGACTGCTGAATACTTCAAACCAGTTCAAATTTAAATGAAATAAAAATCACACAAGAGAATTACCATGTTCCGTGTTGCTATGGTTACTTTTTTCTGCATAGATCTTCTGTTTTGGCTACTCTTAAAGGGTTAAGTTGAAATCTGCTGATGACTCAGTTCAATTTCTTTGATAATCAATAATAACTGTAGTTCTGAAATAAAACTACTGCTAATCATGAAAATGACCTGACAATACTAGTCACGTTGATATGTTTCGACTCCGAGCACAAACACTATGTAATAAAGTGACTACATTGACCCTAGTATCCATGATATTTGTTATTTTTTTCAATTTCTATCAATTTTTATATAAAATACTTTGAAATGTCTTGAAGATATGTTTAAAATTCTATTTTTGCAAAGGCGTAGTTTGATAAATATAAAATCACTCAGTTCTTTTTTGGTGAGATATTTCTTATACGATTTCAGAACTATAAAATTTTTCTGATGTTTTACATATGAAGACATTTCAAGAAAAAAAATGTACGCAAAATGCGTACATTGTATAATTAATGTACGATATGAATGTATATAAATGTATGAAAAATGCTACGAGAAATAAATAAATGAATTTCCCATGAAATCTTTTCAGGGAAAATTGTTTGAATATTTTCAATTTTCTGATGGAACTACATCACCAATAACGAATAATAAACTGCTTTCAATAACCATCCATCAACTACCAAATATCGGTATTGTACACAACTTCCTCATTTTATTCAATTCCAACTATAATAAAGTCTCCTTTTTCTGGGAAAGAAGAGATTTTGCTTTCTACATCTCCATCATCGTATGATTGATTCTATATCAAATTCAATGGTGAGTGACATTGAAGTTTTCAAAACAAAATACAATGATATAAATAACTCATTCTGCTGACAACTACGAATCTCAGAATCGAACATTTTCTATAAACAAAAATGTTCTGTAACTGAATGTTCCAGAAATAGAAATGATGTTTACAACTGACAGTGAGTTTACATTGGCCAATTGTTCCAGTATAGCTAAGTGCTTTCTCGGAAACATATCGGTAAATGACGCCGTTGAATAATTCATGCTCAATTATCTTGGTAATAGTGACAACGACAACAATAGCTTAACGACATTGAATTATGGAATCTGTTAGCTCAAGTATAGGGATTATTACGACAAGATTCATATTATTTTGCCCATTGAGCAAAGAGAGTTAGTACGTTTTCACATTTGGGCATATGAGGCGGAGTAGTCGAAGAACAGATTATGGAATAAGATGAAAGATTTGATTGATATCTACGTCCTCGAGGATGAACGTCTATCAAAAAAAGATGATGAGAAACATATACGAATTGAATCATCTAAAGGAACAATTCGTTCAGACCAGTCTCAACTCTCTACATTGTAGGTTATTCAAGCCATTCCTTGGGATGCAATCACAAGTTCCCGAATCTAATCGATAAAAAAATTTTGTACTATACAAGGAAGAGTTGCAAACTCAATTATTTGGAATCCTTGGAAATTCATAAGCATGAGCATTGTGGGTGCAACATGATAAATGATCAAATCGATCTAGTTTACTCACCGGTTTTCAAACTATCGTATCCATACTGCCACGGGTAAAAAAAAATCAGGTACTTATTTAAGTTATGTACCTCTGTTATTACCTACAGTGGCGTTATAATAAGGGCTGTTTTAATCAATCATTTTTAGTTTGATATATAAGGTTGAAAAATGTCCTTATAGGACGAAACTGCAGTAATGTTAGTTACAAATAAAAGTGGTAAAAATATAGAAAGTTTAATTTATCAGTTTTCATGATGATTTTATACTAGGAAGTAACGACTACATCCATCAATTTTTTGAAAAATAATAGAGAATAGTAACGGTGCTTTACTGTTCGGTTCTATTGTTCTGAACAAAATATGAGCTTTCATAGGTGAGTACTGAACAAAAAAGTTTGTTGTTCATTGGAATTAAAGTGGGCATTGAATTGTTATGAACAATCATTTGTATAAAGATCTCTTAGATGGTCATTCATCAGAGATGTTCAAATCGATTTTGAATAAATATTTCAAAATTAAAATGCCACATGACACAAATTAGATTAAAGAGTATATTTTCAAAATTTTCAGCATTTTTTCATAATAAATAAAATCATAGTATATGAATCAACGAAATGTAGTCAGTTTTCCAGAGCCAAATACTTTGCTTTTTCTATCACCTATCTATCCGGAGTGTGAATTAAAAAACAGAAGAATACGGTGCATTTAATTACTTCGGACTTCCATTGTCTGATATGATATGAATTGATTTGAAATTCCTGAAAGAAACTGTAAAAAATAGAAAATAACAATTATATTGAGCAAAAAAACTGACATTCCAATGAAATAAAATACAAGTAACAACCAAAAAATAAAAATAAAAATTGAACTATTAACACGAGATGAAAACATGAAAAATCATTAACAAGAAATGAAATATAAAAATTAACAGATTCCAAACCAAGTTTCTACATGACGTTTCGACAGTTAGTATCCACAATCGTCTTCGGGTGATATCTGGACTTATTCCTCCAAGATCTGACTATTTATAGGTCATTCGAGTGCTTTCACCTATCCCTCCTTCCCTCTAACCGCTGCATCGGATTTAGCGGAAGCTGACCGTTTAGTGGGAATTGGTCGTGTTTCATTTGATCAGAGGTTTCCATATATTGGGTATCTCTACGCTAGCTTGGCTAAATGCGTTGTTAGGCAACATATATGCGGCTTCTTTACATTTTCTCCTAAACCAGTGTTCCTCCTTGTGGATGATTACAGCTTGAGCCCACTTGATGTTATGTTGATGAGTCCAAACATGCTCTGTTATTCCTGAGTTGCTGTTTTTTTCTTGTCGTGTGTATTGCTTGTGCTTGGCAATGTAAACTTTCAATGGCCTCTTAGTTTCACCGATGTAAAATTCTCCGTACTCGCAGGGTATCCGGTGAATGCAATTCTTGGAATCGTAGTCCGCGTTGGGTTGCCTGGTTTTTGTGACAATGCTACAGATAGTGTTACCAGATCTGAAGCAGATTCTGATGTTATACTTGGATTTAATCCTTTCTATCCTTTTCGACAATCCTTTGATGTGGTGAAATACACATATTGGTGCCCGTGCAGTGTTCCACCTGATACAAATGATATAGAAGTCACAAAATTATTAGCTGACATAGAAAATTCAATATCGAATGTGAATCAAAATGAACAAGATGTATTCAGAGCACAAATAACAAATATCATCACAAATCATTTTCAAAAACCAAAAACAAGTTGATATTTCTCTTATATTTTTAATAAATGTAAAAAATTTATGAAAAATCGTCCAGAATTGATAATAACCAATTCTGATAAGGGCAATACCACAGTTATCATGTTGAAATCTCAATATGAACAATTATCTCATGAACTCTTGAATGATGGTGATTATTATAATAAACTTAATCATAATCCAACTTCCTCTATACAACAAAAATCTAATGCACTCATCAAAAAGTTACATGAAAAATATTTCATCAGTAAGACATCTAAAGAAAATTTCACCATATATAACTCCATTGTTCCAAAATTCTATGGTTTACCAAAAATTCATAAACCAATATTGAGTTTGAGACCTATCATATCATCCATTGATGCACCAAATAGTAAAGTATCAAAGTTCATTACAGAAATTTTAACCAATGCATATGATACAAATAATCAATATTATATTAAATATTCTTTTGAATTTTCAAATTTCATGCAAGGAATGAAACTACCTAAAAATTTCGAAATTATAAGTTTTTAGTAACATACTAAATGATCTGGTAAAACACAGCATCGAAAGACATTGGAATTTTATTACTAATCATATCAAATTAATAGCCTTCTTTTTGATACTACTGTTTTCGTTTATGACAACGAATATTAAAAAGAAATACTTGGTACTCCGATGGAATCCATCACCTATTCTGTTCCAGTATGTGATGGATGATTCATTATATGGATGTATTCCAAAATTATCATTTCATCAAAAAAGTTTGTGGATGATATAATATGCTCTGTACCTTTTGAAAAAATTTATGGTATAAAAACCATTTTTAATAATTACAATCCATTAACTCAATTTACCATAGAGAAAGAAAAGAACAAAACAGTACCTTTTTTAAATACTCTTTTAATTAGGAAAGATGATGATTCTGATATATTAGATTATTCAATTAAACCCACTAATTCAGGCAGATATGTAAACTAATTATCCTGTCATCCACAAAAAATGAAAATTAATTCAGTTCTAGGTTTGAAAACTCGAATAGAAAAAATTTCTCATCCTACATTGGTAGAAAAAAATTTAAAACAATTATGCAATATTCCATCAACTTATTCTTATCCTCCAAAATTTTTGAATAAATTGTTATATAATACTTCATCCAATATCATCAACATCAGAGGAAACAATGAAGCTGATAATCCAAATTTCGAATATTCTTCCATTCCTTATGTCCCTGAATTGTCCAGCAAACTCATAAACGTAATTAAACAAAAAAAGAAAATTAAAATTTCACAAAAGAAAGTTAAACCCTTAATTAAGCTACATTCAGAATTAAAAGATGGAGATCCGTTATTTGAAAAGTCACATGTAGTTTACGAAATTTCCTGCAACAATTGTGATAAGATGTAGAAAGGTCAAACAAAAAACAATTCAAAAACCCGCATAGCTCTTCATAAAATTAATTTAAAATGAAATTCTACCGATCTTCCTGCCTGAAATCGTGACCCTTGTGTCTGGAGAAACTTTACGTCTCCCCAAGTCTATCGCCTGAGATTTTTCTGGATTCAACCGAATCTTCCAGTCAAGGTACCAGCGTTCGAGGTCGTCTAATGCACGTTGCATGTAGACGACCGCCAACGCCCGACCCATTGAAGAAGCGAGGAGAGCCGTATCATCGGCGTAAAGGTAAACCTTCAAGTGATCGAACCTCGGAAGGTCGCTCACGGGAAGGCTGTACAGTAGTGGAGACAACACAGCTCCCTGAGGCACTCCAGCTTCGATTTCCCTGACGGGAGTCAGGGTTTCTTCAACTCGGACCTGAAATTTTCTGCCTTTCAGAAAGGACCTAATCCACCGGACCAGACCCCGAGGCAGATCGAAATCGAGCATTTAGTGTAGCAGGCCTTCGTGCCAGACTCAGTTGAAGGCTTTCGAAATATCCAGGAGGACAAGATGGACTGTCTTCCTGTTGTTCAGCTCTGAGATGCAATTTTCGACCAGTCTCAGGGCCTGCAGCTCGGTGGAGTGTGCCCTGATGAAGCCGAATCGTTCGTCAGGCAGAACATTTCGATCTTCAACTTCTTCTGTTAGTCTTTGCAGCACAACACGTTCAGCCAACTTAGCCGTTGAGCAAAGCGAATAATCGGACGATGATTCTGGAGAAACAGACCCTCTTTCGGAATCATGACAACTACGGCATGCTCTCATCTTCGAGGGAAGTATCTGAGACTGATTGAGCTGTTGATAATGTCCTGCAGGTATCTGATGAAATTCTCCGGGAGCTGTTTCAACAACCTGTTGTTGATTGAATCAATTCCCGGAGCCTTCTTGGTTTTGGAGGCCCTAATGTACCCCCTCAGTTCTTTCTCCAAAGCTGGACGGATCACGACGTCATAATTTTCCCTAGGGATGCGCCGAACCCGGTGTTCCAGCCGGATATCACCGTCAATATCATCATCCGGATCAACGTTAAGTTGAAACTGACTCTCCATTGTATTTGCAAAGGCCAACGCCTTCTCGGCGGGGGTGTAGCAGATGCCGCGCAGTCCGTTAAGAGAGGAGGAAGTTCCTCTTCTCGAGCCTGCGGATGACTCGCCAGAGCTCGTCATCACCTCTCGTTTCTATAGTCAGTGATGACCTGTTTAACCTGGTTGGCCATCCTGCTAGCCGCAGCCTTGTCTCCAGGCTAGAGAGTCCGCTGATAAACTCGTCTGAGTCGATTTCTCTCCCAGATAAGATTCTTTATCCTGAGAGGAAACTCATTGTAGCTCCGCAGAGGACACTCTGTCCTGGTTGTGGTTGCGCGGAAAGCGTTGTTCACAGACAATTCAAAATCTTCCACTGCCGCGTCGAGATCGTTGCGAGTTTGAAGCGCATCACGGTCTATACTAGGTGAGCCTTGAAGGCTTCCAATCCGTGGATAATCTCATGAGATAATCCTGGGGAGGGATGATTGGATTATGATCTTCAAGTTCCGACAAAGTGTACACTTCGCAGAACATGGAGACGTTCCTGAGCAGTGCAATATCAAGCACGTCAGGCCTTAAATCCCAAAGGTAGAACGTGGGATCATCTGGACCCATCATTCGATACTCATGCGCATGGAGCGCTCGGCCGTTCGCATTGGTGAGTCTGCTCCACAAATTGTCCTTGGCGTTGAAGTCACCAGCAGCAATTGTAGGGGTATTTGTCGACATCAGCAGTTCATCCAGTGATTCTGGGAGTAGACGATTCCGCGAAGGGTTGTGAACTGAGATTAGTCTATGACGACCTCTTCTCAGTTGGAGCTCAATGCCCACGGCTTCCGTGCCATGTAACTGATCCGAGTCAATGCCGAATTGTACGTGAGGAAGATTACGTTTGACAAAAATACCAACTCCTTCTCCAGCACGTCCAACGCGTTCTCTGTGGTAAAAACGGTAGTTTGGAAAACCATAAAGTTCATTGTGCAGGTGGGTTTCTTGCACCAGTGCAACATCGATGTTTTGTTGTATTAGAAAATTTTCAAAATCTAATTTCTTGTTTGAAATACTGTTGACATTCCAAAATACAACCTTAAGAGAACTAGGCAATGTTGGTTGTCTAGTCATTAACAGGTTCCAGTTAGCACGTTGGTGTTCACCGTAAACATCTTTTCGAGTACAGGGAACTGAATGAAGAGTTTCTCCATCTGGTCCAGAGCGAAACAGATGTCACTAACCTTCGACGGGCGGGGACTACTGGGCGCCTCGGTCGGCCTGGCGGAAGTGTTACCGCTCTTGGTCGCTCCTGCGTAGCTCATTCCCGAGCAGCTACACTGATCCTCCTGCGAACCCTGGGGAACTCAGGACAACCGCGGTAGTTTGCAGTATGCACACCCTTGCAATTATTGCATTTGGGCGGATCTGCTCGTGGCTTCCTGCACTCACCTGAAAGGTGTCTGCCGGCGCATTTGACGCAAATGGGAATAGCTAGGCAGTTCCGTTGGCTATGCCCGAACCACTGACATCGGCGACACTGTCCTACTAGTGTCTTTTGGTGTTGGGGCTTAACCTTATCTTTAACGTTTAGGAGATCCCGGACGTCATAAATATGCTTCTGATTTTGGTTCACCTGAACCAAAACCAGGGGGAGCGGTGGATTTCTTCGCATCATCCTGGTGACGGCATCAAGGCTGAACCTTGATGCCGTCAGCCATGTTTACTGCCTTGGTAAAGTTTACTTTATGGAAGGCAGCCAGCTTTGTGAATTGAACCCACTTGTCCTTCTAGCGAACGACAATTGGGGGAACGCGTGTTTCTCTGGTGCTTTGGGGCACCTCAGGATGCTGAGGGAGAGAGCAGCTAGTTCCCTGATCGTTGGGGTTTTCAACCTGATTTAGATTTTGGGATAACTGTTATGGGCCACCCTGTATAGTCGAAATCGATTTTTCAGACCTATTGTCGTCAACCAACATTTCATTGTCACCTTCAATGGAAGACTCTGTTGTTGAGAGTTCTGACTCTGAAGTGTTATTCTTGGCTTCGTCCCGGAGCTTTGACATCTTTTTAGCCACTTTTTTGAGCTTGTTGCCGGTATTTTTGTTCACTGGAGCGACTGATTTAGATGAAATAGAAGGAAACTCTTCTGGAAGACGACGCTTTTTTTGGCTGGTTGTCGTTGTTTGTCTCAGACTAGGCAGAGAGGTGATGCCGACGGGAGTATCTCTGGAGGATACATTCCGTGACGGACGCTCGAAAAGCTCCTTGGCCCCTGGTGGAGGGCAAGAGGCCTCCCGAACTGCCGCAACGGGGCTGCCCCTTAGCAGCTCTCATGGACTCAGGCCCAGGCGATCAAGCAGTAAACCCATGAAGGTCATTACTTCACTCCAGTCACGGGCCATCAGGCTGTCAAGCAGTTCCTCCATACTGCTGTCGAAAAACTCACAGCCGTTGATATCCCAAGGGTAGGCGATGAAGAGTTCCGTGAAAGTGATAGTTTGAACGCACTCACCAGAAGTCTGGAGGGTCCTTGCGCACTACAACCAACGCACTCACTAATAGGAGAGATGTAACTACTGGTGAATGGCTGATCATCCTTCAGAAATAGTCGTATTTGTGGAAAAAAACTTCGAAATTATCGCAGCGAAAAATATTATATACGTCAGTTTAACAGCTAACGTCAGTTTTGTAAATAAAAAAACCAATACCATATTTGTGTTCAGTCATGAATACGACATGTTACATTCAGAAGAGAAGAGTTTGAAACTCAATCTTCTAGAATGTTTAGAAATCAATAGTTTCACGAATTCGGGTGATTTACTGAATGATAAATTAGAATTGAAATATAGGTACTTCAAACTGTAAAATTACGTATATTGAGCATTCAATATGTAGAATATAGTTAGTGAAGACACGCCCGAAAAATCCATTGTATGGGGAAACATGTGTTGCGTTTAGTGAAAATCTCACAATAAAGTATTTTTGAATACGTCAGTTATCGATTTTCATCAAGTATTGGCCAAATCCAAACTATATTTATTGAAATTGATGACCCAGTTGGTTGTGATGAACAATTTTGAATATAATTCCTGTTGAAATATATTTTCTTTATTCAGATTTTTTAATATGCATATGGCAAATTCAATACATTGATCGCTTATTTCACAGTTGTGGTCACGGGGTGCAAGAATTGAACTTGGTTAACGATGCCATCAAGGCCTGACAAGCAACCCTCTTTCAGGTGAATCTGCTCATCGACAGATGTATAACGTGGGACTCAGTTTGGTGTAAGCGTCAACTCTATATGGATTTGATTGATTACCACAAGACATTCGACACAACATGTCTTTCTAAACCCGACTCAATAGAGGGATACCTTTAATAATTGATACCATCCTGAAATACTACCTTTGCCATAATATCTGGTCACGCTAAAGTCTAACTAGAGCTGGGCAGTTTCAGAAGGGGTATATTTCAAGGAAATATCCGCAGTCCCTTTTTTCGATCTCACTATTGCTATTATGCGTTGCTCTCAGAAAGAGCTGCAGAGTTTGAAGACATCGGCCCATCATTCATTTTATGAAGATTATCTCAAACTCAATGTCTCTGGAAATAGAAATTATCTTTTGGACTTCAAGAGTACACGCCTGCTATTGCTATGGAATTCGGAATAGATAAATGTGCAATTGTCCATCTCAGGAAACGATCCTTTAGGTACAGATAGACAAGCTAATATGCAGCTCCCATACAGCTTCGAAGTAGATAATACAACACCACACACCACTCATAAGAAGAGACCTGTCTGAAGAATTGTCTCCTCGGCAAGTATAAGCAGAAGCTGACTGATTTGGTTATCGGAATTGTCGGGAAAAAACAAAGTTTATACTACAAACATGATTAGCCTCCCGATTTCACTTTTCTCCTTTAGAGTAATGGAGTGAATTTTTAAAGACTTTTCATCAACATTGAATATATACCCGAAATAGATCCATCTCCATAGTATTTCACATAAAAAATAGCCCGTTTCATTGTATAGTATTGAATGAAGTCTATATCGTCTTCATGAATTGGGATCCCCTTTTCTGCATGGTCTGAGAACGTAGGAGAGTAGAAATTGTTGCATCTACTTAAACAGCTGATCTACTAAGTTGATTTCAGAAATTCAACGAGGTGATCACATCAAGACATAATCCGTTTAGCAAAAGTTCCACATAGAAGCCACACAGATAATTCCACTTCTGCTGTAGCCCAAGGGTGAGCTAATGCATATGATGTCCAACAACTTTGAAAATCTCAGCTCATCAAAACATTTGACCAATCATATAACCTTTGCTGAGAAGTTAGAAACTGAGGGATCCATCATAAAATGCCAGAACACAGTACTCTCTTAACTTAGAGTAGTCATGTGATGGGTATGAGATTCCTGCCTTGTTATGGATTTGCTGTAGGTAATTCAGCATATGCGGTCTCAGTTTATATCCATCGATATATCGCAGTTCTATTAACACCTTGGGCATTTCTGCGATATTACCGAGACGTCAACGTTACCTTACGGTCAGTGCGATGAACAATTTAATGTGACGAATGAGAAGTGGCGAAGTTATTGAAAATATCAATTTCCCATTCTGAGGCTTTCATAAGTTAATTATTCTTAATCATAAAATAGACGATGTTTGCGCGAGTATCATCCGAAAGTAGGAGGAATAATGATGGAATATCGAGATTAAATCTTCGAACTCTGAACATCTATTCAGATCACTCTTGTTGAAATGGTTTTTTAATTATTGGAGTCCTTTGTGAAATGATGACATGCCTACTCTGAAATCACAAAATTATACTGGGGTTGCTTCAATATGACAGAAATCTTGGCCTGAAAACTGTAGAAATATGTCATTCTTGGATCATTGCGTCTACTCAGGGTACATGGTTCTTGTACTCAATCATAGCTCTTCTCACGATGGAGTGATAACTAGTCATTGCTTTTTCACTAGGTTGGACTTCTATCGTCTAATATATAAAATGATTTGAAATTCCTGAAACAACTAAAAAAGGAGAATTAAAAATGAATAGCTGAAAAAAACAATTATATTAAGCAAAATTAACCTGAAATGAAAGAATGGTGAAATAAAGTACAAGTAACAATAGAACGATTGAATAATAAATAAAAATAAAGTATAAAAATTATATAGAAATAAAATGGAAATAAAAATAAAAAGTTAAGATATTCCAAGCCACGTTAGTTCACGACGTTTCGATTGTTAGTATCTATACTACTTCGGGTGATGACTGGACTGATTCCTCCGAGAAATAACTATTTATAATAATAATAATAATCGACTTTATTATTTTCAAAAAATGTGTAAAAAACAAGATTGAGGAAATACACCAACAGAAAATTTTTGAAAATAAAGGGCGAAGTTCAGTTCAGTTCCTGAATAAATTCAACAACTGAACTGTTCTTCCACTCAACCCTGAAAAATACCTCTCTATTGAATTTTTTTTAAATAATACAAAGACAAAGGAAAAATATACAAATTTGTCCACACTACGGCAAGTAAGTTTACAGAATTAGGAGCAAAACGATGTGAAGTTCTGAAATCATATCACTGACGTGTATTGAATGAATTATCAAATCCAATAAGGTAGCACATGTCCCTGTTATTCTTGTGGGAGAGTCAATAATTTGATTTAAACCAAAAGAGTCAACAATGACGGAACATTTTATAACATTGGCAGACTTGCATTCCAACATGTTAATATTAAAATCACCAGTACAAATCAGTTCATCCACTGTCGGATAAATTAGGCTTAGACAATCTTCAAAATCATTCGAAAAAGTGTTAATATTTTGATCTGGTGGATTGTAAATGACACCCAAACCATAATGTTTTGAATTGATTTTAATTTTGACTCCGAACTCTCAATAATTCCGCTATGAAACTTATCAGTGACGTAAATCAGTTAACCTCCACCCCTAAAACTACGATCAGCCCTATACAATCTAAAACCATCTAGTTTCACAGTTTCATCAGTAATATTGTTATTGAGCCAAGTTTCACAAATAGAAAAATACATCATAATTATTTTCGATGAGTAACTTCACATCTGTTAAGAAAGGAATCAAGGATCTTACATTCAAGCTTCCTAATCTTAAATTGGTATACATGAAAAAAAAAACTCAAAAAAATCTTTGAATTGAACAGTTAGTGTTTTCAAATGAAAAAATTGACAGGGAAAAAAAGGAGGAAAAATTGACAAGAGTGTTTATTCTCGATACAAGATGAACTACACCAAATGCTGCAATTTCAATCCGAATTCTACTTAGATAATTCTGGAGATCAGCATTGAAAATAATACATTTCAAAGATCATTGATATCGTCAAGGGTCAAAACTTTAATAATTCCAATGGCTTCACTGAATTTCAAAAAATATTACCATGATTTGTCCAGACTTTTCCATTGGTTCCAACTTTTATCAGAGCTTCCTCCACTAATTTGAGTTGTGATGTGGTTAAATCTTCAAGAATGAGAATACCACTGCGCCTCAATAACTTCTTGATTCCAAAAATTTTGTTCTTACAGGACATACTGATTAATTTAACTATAATTGGTCTGGCTTTATTTCTTGTGAGTTTGCCAATTCTGTAACATGCCTTAATATTAGTATCATGAATATCTAAATTCATTCTGCCTTTGAAAATGTTTCTTACTGTTCCAATACAATTTTCCTGTGAATTTCCATCTATTCCAAGAACCAAAATATTTCTTATCCTGAATTGTTGGTCCGGTCTTTTTTGTTTTTTGACCAAGAAGGCAATTATGACTCCTTGTTCCCATATTTTTGTTTTCATTCTATCATTGTCTCTCGTCAACGCTTCTAATCGATTCGAGAATTGTTTCTCAACAATGAGAGCTATAGAATTGGAGAGTTCAGTTAGAAAATCTTCGGATGTACATAGAGAAGTAACTAGATTTTTAATTATTGGGTGCAGTTCGTCCTCACCCTTTTTATCGTCACCTCTTTTATTTAGAGAACTCATTATAGGGATAATTAAAATGAACTCACAAAGCTACAAAATGAATCAAAGAAGAATTCAAGTTTCAAAGGCAAACTAATAATCACCTTCATTTCCACTAGTCCAAGTTTCAAAAATATGGCTCCAGAATATCTCGGTAAATTTCACTATTCAGCACCAGGGCACAGATACGCGTGTCTACTCCAACGACATGAGAGGTATATGGGTATGGGAGAGGTATGGGTCGTTCGAGTACTTTCACTTATCCCCGCTTTCCATTTTTTCCGCTTCAATGATCCAGTGGGAGATGACCGTTTGGCGGGAGTTGGCCAATTTTCGCTTGATGCTGGGTTTCCATATGTTGCGTATCTCTAAGCTAGCTTGGATGAATACGTTGTTGGACAACATGTATGCGGCTTCCTTGAATTTTCTCCTAAACCAATGTTTCTTCTCGTGTATGATCTCAGCTTGGGACCACTCGATGTTGTGTAAATGGGTCCAAACATGGTCTGCTATTCCTGATTTGTTGGTTTCCCCTCGCTGTGTGTGTTTCTTATGCTCGGCAATGCGAACATTCAATGGCCTCTTAGTTTCACTAATATAGGATTTTCCGCATTCACAGGGTATCCGGTAAATGCAATTCTTGGAATCGCAGTCTGCGTCTGATGGCCTGGTTGTCGAGAGGCTGGTTGAGAGAGTGTTACCGGATCTGAAGCAGGTTCTAATGTTGTACTTGGAACCAATTCTTCTCATCCTCTCCGATAATCCTCTGATGTAGGGAAGTGCAAGCACTAGTTGTGAAGATATCTCTTCCTTGCGAGGCTCCTGCTGTTTTTTAGCCAAAATATTTTCTACCATCGCTTTGGAGTAGCCATTCCGTTGAAGACCATTTTTGATGATGTCTAGTTCCTTCTGGAGACCTTCCTTCGTATCACAGAGCCCGAAAGATTGGTCTAATATAGTCTTGATGATTCCTCTTTTAGTCGATTGATGGTAGTTCAGATACTGTCCCATGTGAGTGGGTTTCCGGTATACAGATGTACGGTATACAGACCAACACTCAGTGTCGGTCCTCTTCACCAAAACGTCTGAGAATGGCAATTCTTTGTGGATTTCCTTCTCCATTGTGGAAGTGATGGAAGGTCTCATGCTGTTGATTTTTTTCAGGAAGGCGTCTAGTTCAGTATTCCCATGGTTCCATATAATGAAGGTGTCGTCAACATATCTCAACCAGACTCGAAGTTTCTTTTGTGCTTCATCAACCATTGAACCACATTGATTGACAGACAAATTTTCAAATTAATACATATTTTTCACATTGAAATATTGGTGAACCATCAATCGGAAAAAAGTAAGTATCCCATACTATTATCATCTGCATAAAAAGTATATTCGATACAATTCATATATATATATATATATATATATATATATATATATATATATATATATATATATATATATATATATTTCAAATCATTGTCAGTAAATATTCCCTAATATTTTGTTCAGAGTTGAATTCTGAAAGATTTTTGGAATATGATGTGGATGGTAAGTAAAATATTTCCTTCTCATAAACAGTCAAGAGTCGATTGTTGAATGAATAACTACTTGACATTTTGAAAAATGAGAATTGAAACTTACTTCATTTTTATACCACTTGATGTTATAACTAATAATACTGCAGTATTGTCATTTTTCAAAGAACACAATAAACTCCAGTTCAACATATTGTGTTTCGTGTGTTATTGTACAAGTGGTCTAAAAACATAGAAAGTTTCATTCATTATTTTCACGGTATCTACTACCACGACATTTTGGAACTGATATAATGTCGTGGTAGGACGAAACTGCAGTAACGTTACTTAAGTAATCCAAGTGGTATAAAAACAAAGAAAGTTTCAATTCATATTTTTCATGATGATCTACCACCATGTAGTTATGGCTACATCCATCAATTTACTTGGAATTTTGTAATTACTTTCTGTTCAACTTTTCGTTTTACAATTTCTTTTTCTTTGTTATAAAAGTTCGAAACATTGAAAACTATGGAATATTAAAAAAAATTCACACAAAAAGTTGAAGAAATTGATGAAATATAGAAGAATATTATGATAAAAGTCAGCATCTAAGTTTCATCCCGTTCACTCTTTCGAATGCTGCAAGTTTTCATTCGTTAGATGCACTCCTTGAAATTGACTGTCGATAAAAATGTTCATTTTTATTTTCCTTTTCCTGCACAGACTTGGCAAGTAACGAGTTTCGAGCGAAGTGATGACATTGGGTGTCATAGTTAAGGGCACTCCATCGAATATACAAGATGGAAGATACAGCGCGACACAAGTTTGATGGCGAACAATGTAATTTGCATTCAACACTTTATGAAACGGAAATACCGACAGTAGACTGCCATGAAGGTTCGATAAATTTATCTAACAAGAACTTATCGAAATTGACTATTCACTTCTGTATGTAGAATTAACAAAAAGAATGTTTCTATAACTACGAAATCAAAATGACATTTCCAGATCAAGTCGTAATATCGGGTCAATGATAGATGACCTAGATTAGAGCAGTTTGTCTATCGACACTCTCATCTACTAAAGTAGGAAATTTGAGCCGGTTCTAAGCCTTCCCCCACCACTATGACGTATTAATTGCTTTTTTATTGGTTGTTGTTTGGTGAAGTCAAGGTGATGTGACCTTGAAGGGTGTGGTGTATGGATCGTTCAGAAATTTTTTCCCGGTTCTAATCCTCCCCCCACCAATACGACGTGTTATTTGCTTTTTTTTGTTGTGCAGTGAAGTCAAGGCGTTGTGACCTTGAAGTGTCTGGTGCATGGATCGTTCAGATTTTTTTTTCATATGAGATTTTGTGTGTGCATGTGTGTGTGTGTGTGTGAGTGAATGCACGGTACAGGGTTTCATCATGTGCTTGTTTGTCTATGTACAAACATACGTCTGCATACTTCGAATATCCTTCAAGTAATGAATGCTCCATCGGTGTGAGGGCACCAAGTTAGTAGTGGAGTGACGTCACAGCAATGACCGTTCAACGGCTAGAGAGCGACATGTTCACTCCACGACGTGTGGCAGAGTAATGCGTATTCATCGGTCTGCTCTCACCTCCCTCGATGTAGTGAAGGATGTGACGTAGCGCATCGCCCCAGACTCGCCATCAATGGTGACACGCAGGCGGGCGAGGACTGTGCTAACGTCTGTCCTCTCCGAGAGCGCAACGACAACTGCTTGTTCGTATCGCTCTCAAAGCAGTGAATGATGTGACGTAACGCATCGCCCTACCCTCGCTATTGATGGTGACACGCAGGCGGGCGAGGACTGTACAAACGTCTGCACTCTCCGAGAGCGCAACGACCACTGCTTGCTCGTACCGGCAACTGTTATCGCATCAAGTTGGAAGATAGGCTTTGCTGTGACGTAAGGCATCTCTAGTGGATGCATCGATGTGTCCTTACCTACCCTCACTCTCGACGGTGATGCGCAGGCAGCGTGGACTATGGTATTTAAGAAGCGGGTGAGTGTTGGTTATGTCAGTTTCCATCGAGTGAGTTAGTGAGAACAAATCATAGAAATCTTTAGTCGTAGTGACAACCTTCGTCGTCATCAGCTCCAGTGTTGCCAAGAAAGTCCATCAGTGAAACGAGTGAGATTAGATGACGCTGCAGCACCTATGTACACATGTAATTGTTGTAATGTGATGATTCCATTGACTCAAGTGAATTCTCACAATAGAACTCTACAACATAAGAATAATACATGTGTTCAATTCAGTGATGGTGTTCAAAATATAAAGAGCGCCTTCAAACGTCGGATTGCGACATACAGGGTGCAGAGTTCCATTGTTTCCACCGATTACATGTTATTCTTTAATGAAATCAGGCAGAAAGTTATAGAATTATTGGAATCGGCCATAAGGGTTCACAAAATCATCAAAGTGAATATGGAAGTATTTGGGAGTTATATTCTACAAACACAAGACCTGAAGGAAACCAAATCATTTAATTCACAGAATAGAACAGTTGATCAATCTACTGATTTGAATTCCTTATTTGATGGATTTCGAAATGGGATTATCGCTCAAACTACAGAATTCCAGGAACGTGATTAAGGTAAGCATTTCTACCAAGTTTTAATTGAATGGATTAGTAATTTTGTTTTGTATTGAAGGTTGGACTTGTGAAAAAAATCATGTTTCTGGAGTTGAACATTAATAATACAGCCCGCTCAGTGGATGTTCATATGTGAAGCTACCTGAATGTATCGAGCGTAGGAAGGCCGTGGTTAATGTCCGTAATGAAGATCAGCATTGTTTTGCATGGGCTATCACTTCAGCACTACATCCTGCAATCGATAGAACGTCAGAAGTTTCATCGTATCCACATTTCAGTACAGTCATAGATGTAACAGGTATGAATTTTCCGGTAAAGTTGAAGGATATTGTGAAATTTGAAGACAAGAATTATATTTCAGTTAATGTGTACGGTTTAGAAAGTAAATTCGAGAAGGGTAAAATAATGTATGAAATAATTGGACCAATACGTTACTCTCAGGGAAGACTTAGAAGACATGTCAATTTGTTACTTATCACAGATGATTTCGGTAATAATCATTATTGTTGGATCAAAGATCTTTCAAGATTAGTTTTAAGCCAATTAACGGCAAATGAACATAAGAAATATTTTTGTGATGGCTGTCTGTTATATTTTTCTAATGAACAATTACTATTACGTCATAAGATAAATGATTGTAATCACTTTAGTACTACAACACCATCAACCAATTTCAAAGTCAATAAATATGGGAAAACGGTACCTGAAAATATACTAACTTTTGAAAACTTTGAGAAACAATGAAGGTACCATTTGTAGTGTATGCCGATTTTGAATCAGTACTGAAGCCGATTCAAACCACTAAACCAAATCCTGAATACTCGTATTCGATCAAGACATTCAAACATGAGCCTTATTCATTTACTTATTTGATTAAATGTTCATACAATGATGATTTATCAAAATTTGTTTCGTATAGGGGTGTGGATGCAGCCCAGAAATTCGTTAGCAGAATCGAAGATGATTTGAAAAATATTTATGAAAATCATCTCAGGTTTCCTATTCCTATGGATGTACAAACTCCTGAGGAAGAGGAACAGCTTGCTTCTGCCACAAATTGTGGCATTTGTTCTGAACAATTTAATGATGGCGAAGTCAAAGTGAGGGATCATTGTCACCTCACAGGAAAAAAAAAATTCCTGCTGCTCATTCATCTTGTAATTTGAATTTTAAATTACCAAATTTCATTCCTATAATTTTTCACAATCTGAGTGGATATGATTGTCATTTATTCATAAAGGAAATGTATAAAAACAAAGATAAAGTGGATGTCATCCCACAAACTAATGAGAAATATATATCTTTTACAAAACATCTCTTTACACACTCCTATACGGATAAAGATGGTAGGGTGAAGAAGAATTATTTGAAAATGAGATTCATTGATAGTTTCAGATTCATGCCTAGTTCTTTGGAGAATTTAGGTGCAAATTTAACAACTGATCAGTATATCGAGATGCGCAAACATTTCCCACAAATTGGAAATTTCAATTTGATGAGAAAGAAAGGTGTATTTCCCTATAGTTTTGTTGATGACATCGAAAAACTGAATCATCCAAGATTTCCAACCAAAAATCAATTTTATGATAAACTCAATTGTGAACATATATCAGATAATGATTATGGGAGAGCTCAACTTGTTTGGAATTTATTCGAATGTCAGGATTTGGGTGAATATTCTGATTTATATTTAAAGTCAGATGTGTTACTATTATATCACATTTTTGAAAACTTTAAAAATATATCTGTTGATAAATATAAATTGGATCCGGCACAATACTTCACTGCACCCGGATTATCGTGGGAATTATGTTGAAATATACTAATATTGAATTCGAATTACTAACTGATATTGATATGGTTCACTTCTTTCAAAAAGGTATTCGTGGTGGAATAAGTCAATGTAGTGAAAGGAAACATAAAGCAAACAATAAATTTTCACCGAATTATAATCCAAATGAACCATCTTCATTCATTTCATATTTGTATGCAACAAATCTATATGGTCATAGCATGTCGCAACCATTACCAACAGGTGAATTTTCATGGTTAGCACCTCATGAAATTCTCAATCTTGATATAATGAATGTGGATATTGATAGTCCTTTTGGATATGTATTGGAAGTGGATATACATTATCCCCAAGAACTTCATGATAAACATTCCGATTCACCATTCTTAGTTGAACGTTTGATACCTCCATATGCAAAATCGAAAGTTCCCAAATTAATTCCAAATTTCAACGACAAAAGAAGATATTTCGTTCACTATATAAACTTACAGCAAGCTGTCGATCATGGTTTGATAGTGATGAACACACATAGAGTATTGAGGTTTAAGCAATCATGTTGGATGAAGCCTTATATATATTTGAATACTGAAATGCGTAATAGGTCTAATAACAAATCTGAAAAAGATTTCTACAAACTAATGAATAATGCAGTCTATGGAAAAACAATGGAAAACGTAGACAATAGAATTGATGTTAGACTCATTACACATTGGGAAAATATAAAAAGAACTATAGGTGCTAGTTGTCTCATATCGCGACCAAATTAAAAAAAAAGCTCTATTTTTACAGAAAATTTTGTTGCCATTCAATTGGCTAGAGTAAAAGTTCATTATGATAAACCACTATATTTAGGATTTTCCATTCTAGAATTATCTAAAACAGTTATGTATGATTTTTTCTATGGATGTATCAAACAACAGTTTGGAGAAGATGCGTCCTTACTCTACACTGATACCGACTCCCTTATTATCAAAGTAAATACAGACAATTTCTATGAATTTATCAAAAATAATATAAATAAGTTCGATACATCTAATTACAAAATAGGAAACCAATTCAATATTCCAGTGACGAAGTCATTTCTGGGTAATTCCAAAGATGAATTCCTAAATGATCCAATAATCAGCTTTTACGGTACAGGTGCTAAAGCGTATTACGTGAAATCTGTTGATGGTGAACTGAAGAAGGCCAAAGGTGTGAAACGATCTGTTATGAAGAATGAATTGACATGTGAAGACTATGAAAAAATCATTGAAGAGGGAGGTATGATATTCAGGAAGATGAACTCGTTCAGAAGCGTATTGCATGATATTCACACTGAATTGAAAAATGAAGTCGCTTTATCGTATCATGACGACAAGAGATTCATCATTCCAAATACCACTCGAACTCTTCCATGGGGTCATAGCGATATAGAGTTTTATCGAAATGATCCTAATGATAACATTCGTTGGGTGTCTGAAATCGTTCATTCTTTTTCTCAAGAGAGCGCCTTAGACCAACTAATTAATTTGTTGACTGTAGAGATGAATAATTGAATTATAATTAGGAGTATTATTGCTTATTTCTTCAACCCGGAACATTCTTATTTGTGATTATTGTATTATGTATTGTATATGTATCACTTTTACCAAGTTACTTAGATGAATAAAAAATGATAAAAATATTATTTGTTTCATTTCTATTTTCCTAACCAATTACTGCAAAGTATATAGCATAATATAAATGAAAGAAATATCAGTTTGAAAAGAATCATCGTAGAGTGCACAATGTCTAAAACAATCGATAAGTTTGGTAGAAAAAGAAAATTGGGTGGTAATGTCATTCGAGGTCCTCCCGGGATTGGTTTTAAATTAACAAAAGATGGTCATTATGACATGCAAAGAAAAATATTGAAAAATACAAGTGAGCCAATTGACAAGAGTGATTGTGTAACTGTATCATATCTTGAGGGGGAAATTAACGGAACAAAGGAGGTTATACTTCTAGCCCTACAAGCTGCAATACAATCTACAATAGGCAATATTGGTCGCGATGCCCGTCATTTGATGATAAAATTGATGATAAAATGATAAAATGATAAAATTTGATGATACTCGGAAACTCTTGAAGCATTAGATGCCAAGATTGCATTAGCGAAGGTTGAATTGGCTAGAATGTCTAAAGATGCTGATGAACTCCGTTCAAAAATTGGTAAAGATAATCAATTCCATCAACGTTCAAGGATGCAAGCTCAGGCTGAGCTTGAGGAGTCGACTAAGCTTCATGAGACGGCATTATCAGTGAGAGATAATTGGCAAAAAGAGTTGGATACTGCATTTCAAAGTGACGGCGATTAGTTTTGGGAATGATAATGTGTTTTCAATATCGTGAGTTGAAAAATATAAGCGGGAATGGAGTATATAATTAATTTGGTTTGGTATACACAGAACGTTGCGAATGGCTGGGGCAACGTTTACCGCTGCGATATTTTTCAATTCACATACTTATAATTGAAATGAAAACAATAATGAACTTTAATATTACTTCATTCATAAATACACTATCAGATACATTCAAACCATATTTGATTCATCAATCCAAGAATTTTGTTCGCTAGGAAGGCCTAACCACTTTACATATACTTCATTTTTTCTTCTCTTCAACACCTTCTCAATCAGATATACGTCAGGATTCTCGGTTCGTAATAACTCTTCTTCGTAAAAACATCCTCTAATCGGTTATTCATTCATATCTTCAAGATTATAAGTCGTTGGGGTGGTTTTATTAATTTTAACAATCTTGAAGAGCTCCGTGGTAAAATTCGCAGTGTAAGACTTTTCAAAAATATTTTTGTATTTGCTTATACGAACAATATCATTCAATTGGAATTTGGGTTTACTTTGTTTTCCTCCAATTCCATTGATACCTTTGAATTTCAATTTTGTTGTTGAATCAACATTGATGGGTGCCATACCTATTGTACGATGAACTTTATTGTTTGGGGGATAATTTGGCTTCCTTCAGTACATATTTCATTACATTAGTTATTGTACTTTTTTATCTTTAACTGGCATAGTCCACAGATATTTTGAGTAACAATCAATTACTACAAGTATATATCAGTATCCTTTATTACTTTTTGCATAAGGTTGTAGTTCAGCTAGATCTATTTGCCATAGATCTGCAAAACCTTTGATGGTGGTTATTCTTCTACGAAAATTACGTCTTGCAGGTCTATATAATTCATTGAAAACTTGTCGTTTGATATCACTTATTTCATTCGTCATTCTATTACAATATGATTAAAGAGGAAAAAAGTGATTATGTTACTGCACTGAATGATGATGTGACAGTGATCATTACTTATAGATATATATCAATATATTATACCTTCTTCACGTAATTCTTCAATTATTGAAATTATTTCATTATCATGTCCGGTATGTCCAGCTGACTTTGAAGCTACCAATAGTCGTAAGCGAGCTACTAACTCTTTCGGTGAATTCCAGTACACATAATTCACAGGTTTAGAATTATATATTTTCTCCATTTTCACTCGTTTTAGTGCTCCACCAATTTTACTTCTACTTCTTATTGGATATTGTCGTGAGTCTAATAGAGGTTTGATAACTTCACGAAATTTTTTAGAATTTGTATTTTTAAAACCATTCTTCAGATTATATTTTTCATATGGAGCATTCGTTATTTTCAATATTTTGGAATATACTTGACGAGTTTCTTTATTATCAACATCTTGTGGATTCTTCAAAAAGATCATATCATACAATTCTGGACTACCTGCGCATTCATATTTTTTCACTTTATTAGCATCCCAAAATGAAATGTTTCCATCTTTGAAATGTACCACTAGACTTCCCATTTTCAGCTTTTGTGTAATAGGATCCATACGTACGCCAAATGTTCCATCATATGCTGGATTTCTAGATTTTACATTATTCGAATGTTTCATCAAAACATCTTCACCACTTTCATACATATCAGGTGAGGTGTCAGGATCCGAGGAATCGATGTGGGACGATGATGGTGTTTCGAATAGAGTTGTTCTCATATCATCTTGAAGTGTGCTCGTGTCACTATTCACAGATGATACACTATCAAAAGATTGTTTTCTTCCTATTGGAGTACTCATGGGATAATTTGAAGTAGATTGAACAGTTCCATGACTTGGTGATAACACTGGTGATTTAGAAATAGCGTTTGATGATAAAACATTCAATGGTTTCATTATGGGCTCATATTATCTTTCAAGTGTCGTACGATTTTCAATATTATCATTCTTGATAGAGTTGAATTTCTGCCTGACAGCTTCTGTTGTCTCTACTAATTGACGTTTCAAATTCATTCCATTGTTTTTATTTTCAGAATCGTTTTATGTATTCATAGTGCCCTTTTTTGAATTATAGCTTAATTCGCTGATGAAGTGACCTCTACAATATTCAGTGATCGAATAAGTTTCAAAAACAAGATCATGGGTATATAAAACTATCGAATCCTTTGCGATATCTACCTTCATCTATTTTTCTATCCTTATCAATGACTAGAAATCCAATTGGTCCTCCCAGCATTTAACACACATCAATTGGAATTGTTTGAATGTTACATCGGGTGAAACATGATCTGAATGAATGTGATGTAAATTCGTCTCATCTTGTTTGAACATTATAATGAAATTGGTATTGTCACGCACTAACTGTTTGGGTACCCGTGAATATGTCTGTGCTAGATAAAAACAATCAACATCCTTATGACGTCACATACAGAAATATGATCTAATAATATCTTGCTTTTCACATATCACATCATCGAAAATGAAAACAGAAGTAGGCTTAGCGTCGGAGGGTTCCACTATTTCTGCATTATTGCTGAATGTATAAAAACCTAATCCATTTATAGGTTCCAAAACACTTCGCAAGTACTGATATTTAGGTTGATTGAGTGATTTCGAATAGAGATACACATTTCTAAATCTCAGTCCTTGTGGATGTATTAATAGTGATATCATTGCATTCGTCTTTCCACAATTTGAAGGTACTATAATGAGTCCTCGAACTGATGATGGAAGTAGTGGACCATGTTTGAATACCCTTTGTCCATTCAATCCACACCCAAATTTCTCATCTAGATTATCAACAGCAAACTTTTCTTTCTGTTTTACAATGCGCATCGTGCCGTGGTTGGAGACTATATAAATGTTATTAGCTTATTCATTTCAATGTGTACCGTCAAACGATACGGACGTATTGAAAGTGATCGTAAAATTAAAAGAGGTTGTGGTTTTGTTAATGATTTAATCAACAAACTTCCTTTCGAATTACATCTACCCGGAGGTTATCAAAACTGTGGACCGGGTACAAAATTGAAACAACGTTTAGCTCGTAACGATCCTGGAATCAATAATTCAGATATTGAATGCAAAAAACACGATATTCAATATTCTAAGCATCCATCCGATCTTGCAGCAAGACATTTAGCCGACAAAGAACTTGAATACAGCGCTTGGGATAGGGTTAAATCGAAGGACGCGAGTATTGGGGAAAGAGCAGCTGCATTACTTGTCACCAACATTATGAAAGCGAAAAGACATATGGGCATGGGTTGTAGTACCAATAAGAAAAATGTATGAGGAAACAAACGAAGAAAAATAAAATTAAAAAAGTTGCATTTGGTGCTGGGATGGTCCATAAAGTGCGAAATGTATTGAAGAAAGCTGGTGGGAATCAATTTGTGAAGAATAATAGCAAAAAAGCGATCACTGTGGCATTGCAGGCAGCACGTAAATACCTCAAAGCTGCCGGTGGAAAGAAGAAAATCCGCACACCACACATAATTCCTGTTCCCAAGATCGGTGGACTTTTACCATTGATACCAATTTTTGCTGGACTATCCGCGCTAGGAAGTTTGGCGGGAGCCGCTGCTGGTATTACCAAGGCCGTGAATTCGGCAAAAGCCAGCAGAGCGGCTTTAATGGAAGCCAATCCTCACAATAAAACCATGGAGGCTGTAGCATTAGGCAAACGCGGAAGTGGAATATATCTCAAACCATACCGTAAAGGTTTAGGACTATATTTAAAACCATTCAAAGCCACAAACAAAACAAAAAACTAATTGAACCCCTACCTCAGAGGCCTCTTACTGATCTCGATCTCAGTTATTATGCACAAAAAATGAAAATTCCACATTTTCGTAGTGTTTTTATGCGTGATAGATTACCATCTTCAGGTCCAAAACAAAACGAGACAGCTATTGTTAATTTAGATGGAATAAGTGGACCAGGAACACATTGGGTGGCATATAAAAAATGTGGGAAAGAAGTCGCATATTTCGATAGTTTTGGAGATCTACCCCCACCAATGGAACCTTATCGATTTTGGAAGTGAAGAAGAGATATTCATTATTTTGGAATTGAAGAAAATCGAATAAATGTTGTTATGGGTTTCATTTATGATAGACAAAATCGCATTGAACAATCCCAAACGAGTTGCACTATCAAAAAGAAAGGTGTGCATAAAAAGAAGCTCATTCCACAAGTGTATGCTAAACAGTTAGCACATAACGCTCTGTCTGTGAGTGATCTTAAATTTTTGAAATCGATTGGATCGAAAGTGAGGAAATAACAATGGTGCTCGAAACAAACAGTGAAAAGTGGAATATACTCAATGAACCAGTGCTCGATCATTCTCTCATAAGTTTACATGAGCACACATATAAGCCCTATGGATCACCCCTATTCAGGAATTCGGATGAAATCAGAATTTCAATCAATAATCAAGATGTTATACTAGATATTGCCGAGAGCTTCATTTACATAGAAGGTAAATTCACCTCCAAAGATGTAGCGAAAACATGCTATCTCTCGAATAATGCAATTGCATTTCTCTTTGACGAAATTCGTTATGAAATGGGTGGTGAACAAGTGGCTGTTGTTAGAAAACCTGGGATAACATCTACAATGAAAACCATGATATCATTTGGACAATCTCATGCTAACACATTATTGACATCTGGTTGGGGACTTCCACAATTGAAGCAAGATATCTTGGATACAAACAGTCATGTTTCTAGTGGAAAACTACCACTGAAATATTTGATGGGTTTTGCTGAAGATTACAACAAAAGTATCTTGAATGCCAAACAGGAATTGATTTTGATTATCGCTCGATCATTCAAAAACTCAGATATAGGTGAGGTTGATGCTGATTTGAAAATGAATGAAATCGAATGGAAAATAAGACATATTGTACCAGATGATAAACACAAGCTCAAACTTTTAAGTAGAATAAACAAAAGCGGTCTGAATGCCAAAATCAAGTTGGCGTATCGTATGTTGGACCTCTATGAACTACCATCATTACGTGGGACTTCTTCAGACATATGGGCCATCAAAACAACTAACGCATTGGAAACTCCTCGTTTTGTCATCATCGCATTCCAAAGTACTACCACATCTGAAGATAGAACACAGGATATTACAAAATTCACAACTGCTGATATCAATAGTATTCGAGTATACTTGAATTCTGAAGTTTATCCATATGAGCGTTGGAATTTGAATTTCGATAAAAAACTTGATGCTTCTGCTTATTATGCTTTTGAGAGTTTCCAGCGAAGTTATTATGATAAAGATATGAGTGAACCTCTGATGGACATTGGACAATTTAGAGAGAATCCACTATTCGTCATCGATTATTCTCATCAACCGAATACAACAAAATCATCAACTATTGATATAGAGATTGAGTTTGAGACGAGGAAGACCAAGTTTCCAGACAACACTGAAGTATATGTATTAATTTTGCATGATACAGTTTTAACATACAACGCATTGGATGGTTCAGTTCATAGCAGATATTGACACTTTTTTTTCACTCTATCATGTACTGTTTTATGATCTTTTTTTTTATTTGTAACTGACTTATATCATGTATTGTATTTTATATCATATTTATTGTTTTGTAATCATTTTCTATTGTATTTCATGATATTTAAATAAATAAAACATGAAAATAATTCAAAGTTTTTTATTTGACATTATTTATGATTCACAGGAACATACAGACTATCTAAAATAACTTCTTCCTCATAATCATCATTTTTGCGACCATCTTCAATTTCCTCTCGATTTTCATCATTCAATTCAAAGTGATGAATAATCCATTCTGGCAAGTATGGTTGGAGGCTATACAGGAATCTCCTCAGGTTCAGTTCAATCATAACCTCACAAAGTTGCCGCAATTCCAATTCATTATCCAAAAATTTGTTACAAACTTCTACACCACTCCAATAGTTCTCAGCATCACGAAGGCATAATTCGATTTGTTTTTCATCATAGCATACACTCATATCATAATTGCTTGCATGTTCGGCTCCATCACGCAACACCTTCAATTTAGACGACAAATGTTGAACCGATGATTTAAGACCTACAACATCGACCCAATCTTGACTTGCGTACTGCATCCACATCTTTAAATGGTGGAACTGTAATCGAATAAAAAAAAACAATAAGCAACCTCCAATTTTTCAGTGATATAATACTCACATTCCCATTTTACTTGTAGTTACAAAGTGGGTGTATTCAACTAAGTTAGTAATGTTTATATCTCCATATAATTATCATCTAATATATGAATATTAATAAAACAATAAGAAATTCATTATAATTACTATTATTATTCAATCATATTGAATTTGACTAGAGTTACCGTTTTCACACCAAAAAATTTGTAAGCTATGACCTAAAGAAATTCACTATAAATTATTACTATTATTATTCAATCATATTGAATTTGACTAGAGATCGCGTTTTCATGCCAGCAAAACATTGTTGACTCTGTCCTAAATACATCATCGTATATTTACCACCTGATGAGTTGATACAAGATATATCGTCATCACTGAATTGCAACGAAATACGTTTTGGTAGCCATGTTTTGAATAATTTATCATTGCCCACATCTTGCAAAGTTGATAAAATTGATTTACCAAATCGTGTAGAATAAGTTGACAAATATTTAATTATGTACACTTCATCAATTGGCAATGATGATGAGGCCTTTTGCTCTAGTGTTTCAACCTCCTGTACAATCAAATTATTAATTTTATTCAAGTCTACTTTTGAAACGGACATGATGAAAATATATATGAAAATATAAACAATTTCCAACAGACAAATACACTCACCGTCTTCCTTCTATTACGAACTGAATAACACTCTACCAATTGCTAACTGCTGCAGATATATTCGTCTACTGATTTCATAGTGTGCCAGGCATTTCTTTTATATTAAACAGTGCGAGTCACCCCCACCATGAAACCGTGAAAGGTTCACATTGCTAGTTGCTATCCACTAGAGATGCCTGACGTCACAGCCAAGCCCATCTCCCAACTTGATGCGATAACAGTTGCCGGTACGAGCAAGCAGTGGTCGTTGCGCTCACGGAGAGGGCAGACGTTTGCACAGTTCTCGCTTGCCTGCGTGTCACCATCAATAGCGAGGGTAGGTCGATACGTTACGTCACATCATTCACTGCTTCGAGAGCGATACGAACAAGCAGTTGTCGTTGCGCTCTCGGAGAGGACAGACGTTAGCACAGTCCTCGCCCGCCTGCGTGTCATCATTGATGGCGAGTCTGGGGCGATGCGTTACGTCACATCCTTTACTACATCGAGGGAGGTGAGAGTAGACCGATGAATATGCATTACTCTGCCACACGTCGTGAAGTGAACATGTCGCTCTCTAGCCGTTGAACGATTATTGCTGTGACGTCACTCCACTACTAACTTGGTGCCCTCACACCGATGGAGCATTCATTACTTGGAGGATCTTCGAAGTATGCAGACGTATGTTTGTACATAGACAAACAAGCACATGATGAAACCCTGTACCGTGCATTCTCTTACACACACACACATACACACACAAAATCTCATATGAAAAAAAAAACCTGAACGATCCATGCACCAGACACTTCAAGGTCACAACGCCTTGACTTCACTGCACAACAAAAAAAAAAGCAAATAACACGTCGTATTGGTGGGGGGAGGATTAGAACCGGGAAAAAATTTCTGAACGATCCATACACCACACCCTTCAAGGTCACATCACCTTGACTTCACCAAACAACAACCAATAATAAAGCAATTAATACGTCATAGTGGTGGGGGGAGGCTTAGAACCGGCTCAAATCTCCTACTGACTAATAACGTCGCTCGATATGATTTATTCTACGGTTATATATGAAAATTGCAGTGTTATCAATCATTGATGTGGGAGAAGTATTTCGAAAGCATTCAGATTCCATTTTTATTGTGTTGATTCATCTTTCTCATTTGTCAGATCGTTGAACCTCAAAAAACAAGAGATTAACATCAACACCTCTACAAAAAAGTCATTTGAAAAATGGTTGTGGAGAATCAAATTCCAAAATCAGTAACAACTTTGTCAACAACTACTTTCACCGTTTTTTGCAATGTTTACAATATTTCAGAACTAAATAATAATAGTCAAAAAGCCGGATTCACGTGTTCTGTAGTATTTGAAAATTGTTACTATAAATCCTGCCTTACCGCTTTATTTATAGATGATTCAACTGATTTGAAAAGACAAGAATATAGTGTCCCCCAAGACACAACGAATGATGATGATATGATGATGATATGTCTTCAATGATATAAACAAAACAATAGATGGATAATGGCGCTCCATAGGTCAAAATAATTCAGAGGTCAATAATTCATATCGGATGATTTCAGGGAATCACCTCGGAGATAAAATGTGGAATAACACTGTTATTGGACAAACTTCCTCATTCGAAGTGACTTCCATATTATTAACTAGCTTAAGTTTTCTGAATATGGACGTCATACAAAAGGCTAACACTCTTTTAGAGAAATAAATTAGAAAAGTTCACTTACACCTTCAAGTGACACTGTATTGCGAAGAATCGCAATACTTATTTTGTTATACCATGCAGCTTTCTCAGGCGTGTTTATACTATTCATATGAATACGTTCACTTCAATATGTTATGGATTTACATAAAGTATCGGCCAATTCTAACACATTCTTCTATCACTTCGTCAAGCATATGCTTGAGGAAGCTATTGTATAGCGAAACATGTGTCGCGGTTTTTTAAAACCCTTCATAGTGTAGAATCATACCAATGAACTGTATTAATTAATTTTTTTATAGCTAATCATTTCGAGAATCCTAATGATACAACAAATAATATTGATGATAATAATACAAAATATAATAGTTAACCAAAGTTTGAGCCATATCAACTGAAAAGTATTTATATATTTTCTTTCCGACAGATGTGGAGTGATATACAATGCATAGTGAAAACCGCAATCATTTTTTTTTACAATCAGCCGCATGAACCTGATGGTTATTAGCTATTACAAATCATTAGGTAGTAGTTACAATTTCATAATGAGGGTCAAATCAGTTTAAAAGCAAATGAGATATAATGTAGTTATTTCTTTCTATTTGGAACATCGGACATTCCGTTATGATGTGTTTTACTGTGAGTAGCATTTCACTCAAATATTAATCCGTTTTTGAAATAAGCGCTCGCAAATAGTCAAACAATAATTGATTTCCTCTTGCGATTTCTTGCGTTGACGAATATTCTCATAATTTTTTTCTCAAATATGTTACAATTTCATAATATATACTTTTGCAGACTTCAATGCCAACTGCCACATATTCGGTTACCGAAATAGGAAACGGAATTGAAATATCTCAGGAGGAGGTCTAATTGGCGTATATTCGTGAATCAAATGTATTGAATGCTGATATTCTTGATTCATTTAACCTTCTTGAACTTCATTACCCAGTCGAATTCTCGTAAAATGATGTTTCACTGAACTTTCGTATAACTTCCCCGAATATGAACGGCTTCTCTATATGGATATTGAGTAAAATTATTGATCACTTGCACTTCCAACAGTGTTTTCGGATGAACTACAGTGTCGTTTTTTCAATTCACAATACGTTTCCTCTGATACGTGTTACAGTTTCCTTTTCTGTGTCCTGTCTTTTTGCAGCCATAACATTGGTGATTGCAGAAAGGAACAGTCTCTTATTAATGCACTTGATTACATATCCAGCATCCTTTCTTCGCAAAAACTGCATTGAGTGATGTCACAGTTCACTTTGTTATCAGTATATCTTTCTTAATATTCGGTACATGTTGACATTCAGGATTAACGGTTTGTTTTAGAGTGTTGCTGAATATCTAAGTCGCTGAGAGGGTTCAATATCATATTATATATTCAATATATTTTGATTTTCTTCTATGTTTGTGTGACTCTTCCATATATCAATTTGTTATATCTCACGTTTTATTGACGACTTTTATAAATGTCGACGTATTCATCTCACCTTGTGATCGTGAAGTATTCAATGGATTATTTTTTAACGCGCTGGTCAGGCCCTATCCCCCGAAGCCCCGATACATTCGGGAGGACGCGCTAGCATTATCAATCAAATACCACTCCTCAGGCCGAGAGGTAAGTGATCATTGGGTCCAAGAACCATGTGCCCTGAGCAAGCCCAATGAGCCAAGAATGACTGCCTTCTGCATCTGTCCGGCTAAGATTTCTGCCTTAGTGCGTCAAGCCGTTATGATTTCAAAATTCGAGAGTAGAGGGGGGTATCATTTCACCAAGAACTCTAATAATTAGAACAACCATCTTGACAGAGTGGTCTGTATAGAGTCTGCGGAGTTCGAAGAGAAAATCTCGATATTTTAGCGTTTTTTCTTTTCTTTGAGGCAAGAATGACAGCCTTTTGCATCTGCAATTCAAAAAAATGAGAAATAAAATAGATTTGCTATGGTGTTGATTTTAACAAAATTCTCAGTAAAATTTGTTCTCCTGTACTCCTGATTGGTACAGACAGTGTATATTCAATTATTCATAATATTGGTTCATTTGATAGAAAGGGATTGTTTTAATGCTGATCTACTTATCTACCTTGAGTGTAGTTTGACTTTGGCTGAATCAGAGATTTTTTGGATGCCTTGCTTGATCAACTGCTACTGCTGAAGTTGGGTATTAGCTAGTTTTTATAAACTCTATAATGATTTTCTGGATCTGTTCTACCATGATAGTTTCATTTCGACTAGTTCTTATTCAAAATCCTCGTCGTCACTTCAATTCAGGTATAAAGTACCATGAAGGTAAAACTTCGAGTACCATGAAGGTACTCGAAGTTTCAATGAAGTTATTAATTCATATTCAAAGAATGAAACTAGTGGTATATGTTTTTTTTTCAAGAGTCTCCTCTGTTTTCTGTAACTTTCAAAATAGCGTCTCAAATAACGTTTCGAAGTATCCTCTCCATGAATCAAATTTATTCCGAATTTTAAATGAATTCAAAATGGTACACCTACTGAATCCATTTATATCAATGAATGGAAGTTTTCTGGGTGTTTACTTTTCCTGCAATTTATAATATGTACTAGAGAAGTTAAAAATCTTTCATTCAACTCTCGGACCAACATTTAGTGCAATCTGAAGTCAGTAAACGTTCATGGTATCGTTTGCGCAGATACTCACCAAATATTTTGAAGTGGTATAGAAAAATTGTTTCATGATCTGTAGGTCGAATATGCATTTGACAACAGAATTCATGAGAGATGGAATTTGCTGATACTTGAGAAAGTATAGCGAAACACGTGTTGCGGTTTTGTAAACTGATCAGTAGAAATCTCACATTGCAAAGCGCAATAGCATAAACACTAAAAATGTGTACTGCAAAAAGTATGATGAAATATTTCATCGATATGCGCAAAAGCCTGTATTCAGTGTGACTTCTATAAATATCTGACACTGCTTTCTTTTATCAGAAATAGAAACAGAAAAGAATGTGTTCAGTTGAGCGATATAATGAAACATTCTAGGATAGTTTCAACCATCGATTATTGATAACCAAAAATTCAAATTGTGAATTATGCTTAATCGATAGATTGAACTGTCGGTTGAAAAAAACTATGTATAACTCCAGCGTCTTTTACCATATTCATCAGGGATTTCACAACCGGAATCTGTTCGTGAAACTTGTATGAGTTAAGTTCAGGAGATCATCAAAAAAAATAATATTTTCTTTACCTATACCAGACATGAAAACTCCACGAAAGTGTCTAAATAACACTCATTAGGAAAAATCAGATTGAATTGCGGATGTTTGTAAATATAAAACTTATTAGTGAGTTGAATACGAAACATTCGTGCATTTATTGTGGTACTCTACAATTATTCCTACAAAACAAGTTGAGCCAGTTTAATTTTTGGAAATATACCTGACACTAGAACTCCAATAAAAACCAATTTTTCAAATCTGCAATTCTTTAGAGATGATGTACTATGTACTATCATGTATTTTTATACATTTATCGATTCACCTATTTGTTCAGTTGCATCACATAAGTTCCGTTACCCCATGCAATCTTCATTACTTCAGTGACTACAAAATTCATTATTCAATGTACCAACCTATTCCAACATTCAAAATTTCCTAATCGGCTTATAAGTGGAACCCCTAAAACATAGTCCACTGTCATCTGATGAAAAAAAAACATTGTTTCATCACAAAATGAATTCATTCCCTCTGGTATACATATTTTCGATGTTGGCGATAATTGAAAAATTCAATATACGGGCACACATTCCCCACACGCTGATGCTCAACGAAAAGTTACAATTCATGAACAGGAGATTGAATTTGACAGTGTTTGATTAAACTAAAACCCGGATTATGCCTGTGTGTATGTCAACCAACTTCCTGTAATACTGGAGGTTGTTAGCACAAAATGTTCGGCGTTTGTTTGAAGGTGATTGACAATGTTTCGTGATGAATTTCACTAGTTCGGACTTCCATTGTCTATTATATAAAATGATTTGAAATCCCTGAAACAAGTAAAAAAAGAATAATTAAAAAAGAATAGTTGAAAATAACAATTATATTAAGCAACAATAAACCTGAAATGAAATGATAGTAAAATAACCTACAAGTAAAAATATAATAATTGAATAAATAAAAAAAAAATTAAAGGAATGCAAAAAGAAAATAATAAAAATAAAAAAGTGTAGAGATTCCAAGTCACGTTAGTTCACGACGTTTCGATTGTTGGTATCTACAATCGTCTTCGGGTGATGACTGGACTGAGGAATCAGTCCAGTCATCACCCGAAGACGATTGTAGATACCAACAATCGAAACGTCGTGAACTAACGTGACTTGGAATCTCTACACTTTTTTATTTTTATTATTTTCTTTTTGCATTCCTTTAATTTTTATTTATTCAATTATTATATTTTTACTTGTAGGTTATTTTACTATCATTTCATTTCAGGTTTATTGTTGCTTAATATAATTGTTATTTTCAACTATTCTTTTTTAATTATTCTTTTTTTACTTGTTTCAGGGATTTCAAATCATTTTATATAATAGACAATGGAAGTCCGAACTAGTGAAATACAAAATGTTCGAACTAAAACCGATGACACTGTTTTCATGTCATCATTAATTTTATATGACTGTAATGATCGTTTGCCAGTGGAATATTATGAGTTGTAAAAAATACCCTATAGACAATTTACCCAAAAACTCAGTAGATATTTCTAAAAATAAATATAGTTTAAAAAACTAAGTCACAGATTGAGACGTATATATCAAAAAACTTTCATCGTGAAAAAAAGTGTTTTTTCACAGTAAAAAAATTGTTTTTTCCACTGGCAAAACAATTCACAATTCATAGCAATAAGAGAGACCCACAGAATTTGCAGTTCGACCAGTTCGCATCGATATAAGGAAAATATTTGCATTTGAAGAAATTTTTGACCACTGTCATTTTTCTAAATGAGTTCGCCAAATTCAGGAGGTGGAAAAATCATTCAATTCAAGTGAACCAGTTTAACTGAAAGCTAAGTATTCTTAAAATATATCTTTAATATATGGAACACATATTTTGCTCATTTTAAACAATTTGCATATAAATATTACTGGATTTTTCCCAACACCAAATGGTTATTGAAAATAACGATTTGGTGTTTTCGAAGATTAAAATTGAGTTCTAATTTTCCTCTTTGAATAGGATCACTTGTTAATCGAAACACGTGTCGAGGTGTTAAAAATAACTATTTGGTGTTGGAAAAAAACTCCAGTGATATTCATTACTACACCAAAGGTTCCAAATAGTGCAATAAGTAACTTTCATATAATCATTATATTCTTTATGGTCAATTCCGTAGTTGTATATCATTCATTTCAATGACTGATAATGATGCCCCTTCTCTTGATAACAAATTCTGTAAAATTTGTGAAGAATCCTTTGAAACAACGAAAGGTCTCAAAATTCATAATGATAGAGGGTTCATAAAACTTCGAATACAAACTCTTCTTTGAATGAATCGTCTTTCACACGAGCTGTAGATTCTATTCTGTTGCCTCATTCTAATGAAGATGCGTCATTCAACACTACGTTTCATGAAAAATTGTCCTCATTGCAACGATCAAGTCACATTATAGAAAGGATTCCTAAATCTGCTAGAAATTGATCTGCTTTCGCCCTTTTCGAAATTACAGATGAATGTTTACATACAAACCCTCCAACAAGCTAGAAAAACTTGTTAACTCTTCCATATACTTTGTTCTTCATTCCACTTGCCAAAGATTATCGTAGATCTTCTCTCGCACCTCTTATAAAGAAAAACATCAAATCACTTAATTCCAATTTCATTCCATCTCAGATTGATAAAAGGAAATATAACCAAAACTTTTCTAAGCTTGTTTTGGGTAAAATAGCTGATGGTGACATCAGGTCAGCTATCAGAATCTTGAGCTCAAGTGATACGTTGGCCGAATACGATGAATCCACACTTTCAGTTCTTCGATCAAAATATCCCCAATCAGATTCCTTCAAACATTCTTTGGATTCGCAACCACCACACGATTTTTCAGAGTTTCTGATGTTTCAATTTTCAGAACATGAAGTATCGGAGGCAATTAAATCGTTTCGTTCTGGTTCTGCTGGTGGTTTAGATTATTTCCGCCCTAGCCACATGCAAGACCTCATTAGTCACAGCTCTGGAAATTCAGGACAGAAACTTCTTTCTTCTGTTACGAAATTATGTAACTTCATTTTTACTGGTAGGGTTTCTCCAGAAATTTTTCCAATACTTTTTGATGCTTCACTGTGAGCTCTCCGGAAAAAGGATGGAGGAGTAAGACCGATTGCTGTCGGTACCTTTTATCGTCGATTGGTAGCTAAACTTGGTTGTATGAGGATTGAAGACGAACTAGGATCGATGTTACGTCCACTACAGTTTGGTTTCGGTACTGCAGGTGGATGTGAAGCTGTTGCTCTTGCTGCTCGTAGATATATTAATCTTCACCCCAAATCCTGAAAATTGACTTCAAAAATGCATTTAACATGATTGATAGAAACATATGCTTCGTGAGGTTGAAGATTCGTTTCCAGGATTATATCCCTTTTGAAGTCAGTGTTATAAATCAGCTTCCTATTTGAGTTTTGGTGAGCCATATCAGGCTAGCATGGCGAATCCAGCAAAATTGCAAAACAAATATACCAATTTGTAGTTAAATAGTTTCAAATTAGTTGCCAAAACAACGATCCCTAGAAATCACAAATAATTCTATCGCGATATAACGGTAGCAAGGTAACTCAATAAATTATATACTTTTTGTTTGATCTTCACAGAAGATTCAGTTACTATTCAGTTGCTAAACCTTAGATGAAGCGGAAAAAATTTAAATAATTTTTTTTATTTTTTATGATCTTGCTATTTCGAAACTGGTTTTTCCTGGAATTAAAAATGTTCTAAATTTGTTGGTCACCAAGACTAAACTTGAATACACCCTGAGTATCAGCAACAAAATAGTTGAAACCGATCAGCCGATTTTCAATTTTTTTTTTATTTTTCACGTTCTTGCTATCTTGAAACTGGTTTTCTTTGGAATGAAAAGTGTTTGAAATTTGTTGCTCACCAGAAGTATACTCAAATACACCTTGAGTATCAATAACAAAATAGTTGAAACCGATCGACCGATTTTAAAAATTGTATTCCTTTTTCCTCGTTCTTGCTATCTTGAAACTGGTTTTCCTGAGAATAAAAAGTGTTTCAAATTTGTTGCTCATCAGGAGAGTACTCAAATACACTTCGAGAATCAGCAACAAAATAGTGGACCTTGATCGGCTGATTTTTATTATTTTTTTGAATTCTCACTGTCTTGGAATCGGTATGGATTTGTTGCTCGGTATGGATTTGTTGCTCACAAGGACGGGAACAAAATAGTTGAAACCGATCGGCTGGTTTTAAATTTTTTTTTTTCATTTTCGTCATTCTTGCTATCTTGAAACTGGTTTTCTTTGGAATGAAAAGTGACTTAAATTTGTTAATCTGTTGCTCATCAGGAGGGTACTCAAATACACTTTGAGTATCAGCAACAAAATAGTTGAAACCGATCGGCGGATTTTCAAGTTTTTTTTTTTTTCATTTTCCTCGTTCTTGCTAACTTAAAACTGGTTTTCCTTAGAATAAGGAGCGTTTCAAACTTGTTGCTCACCAGGAGTATACCCAAATATACCTTGAGTATCAGCAACAAAATAGTTGAAGTTGAAGAATTTCAAGTTTCTTTTTTCATTTTCCTTGTTCTTGCTAACTTGAAACCGCTTCTTCCTTGAAACAGAGTATTCTGAATTTGTTGCCCAACAGAAAAGTTCCCAGATACACTTGGAGAATCATTACCAAAATAGTCCGTACTGTTCGGTTGATTTTTTATTTTTTTTTCCTAATTTTGCTATCTTGCAACTGATTTTTTTTTCGAATGAAAAGAGCTGCACCTATATTTTTCGCCAAATTGATAAAACTGAAAGATATACATGACGAACCAACAACAAAATAAGTGGTACCGATGGGCTGATTTTTGCAATTATTTTTCCTAATTTTTCCTGATTTCGTCATCTTGTAACTGACTTCCTCTCGAACTAAAATATAATTGAGGCTATTGCTGTTGTGTAGAGTACTTATTCACCTTGTAAGAATCTAAAATGAAATAGTCGGAGTTCACCTATTCATTTTTGTAACCACAGTGATTCCATATAATGAGTACTATGATTCTCAGATGAATAATTAATCGATACACAAATTTTCAAACACACGATAATACCTCCATTTCGGTCTCGGAAATCCTTACGACTCCACTTCTTTTCTACAATAGGAATCACATTTCTCTGTGAAGCATGTCATATGTGTTTATTATTATTGATTTGATTGTCAATGTAAACACGATACTGAGAATATACAAGAATTTATTTTGAACTTAATTCATAATTAGTTAAATTTCCTTCCCTGTTTTGCGATTAAACATTTAATAACCGTAAATGTACTTGTGTACGCACTTTAGAAGCTATACTTCTTGGCATAATTTGGAAAACAAGTTTTCTGTGCATTCTATGCATTTTATTCATTACCAATGAATAAACTAACAGATAGTGAATACTGACGATGATAATTTCGAAAATCAAATGAAATATCAATAATTAAAATAAATTAAAAATTTCATAAATAGTTATAAATAGTGGAATGAAAGTACCAACACTATTAGCCAATCAAGTAAAAGTTTGAAGTATTGAGGTTATTCTATACAGTTGAGAAAATCATTGGAATATTTGATTAATAATAATCAAAGTGTAAGAAAATTATTCATTCTTCAAAATAAAATTTTATGTTATACATTTTAAACAGCTAGCCTCATTGTACCCGGTCATATTCTATATAAAATTCGTTGACACACTCTCACATGTTGGACAATTTTTCGACTGTTTGCTGTGATTCCAAAATCAAAAATGAATTAATATTCTTTATTGAACGATAAAAGTCTTTCAGCGTAGTAATATCAAAATAAAAAATATTGAATTGAAGGTTGAATTAGCACTTTTCAATAAACGCGTGTTATTGAAAATGAAGGAATGTCGCTGACATCAGAAAATTTCTAAAAAATTTTTCACTAATTAATCACAAAAGTACTAACAAGTGAGTAATTACAGATAAATCAACACATTTAAAAATTTATAAAAAATACAACCGTACAATTTACAATAATTGTTTCATTAAAACCGTCAACTCCTGATTAACTTTGTTTTTCACGATTCATACGTTTGATGAGAAGAGAAAGTAAATAATCCCTTGATTGATTTTGATCTTTGCCTCTGATTCACCTTTAACTCAAGAGACATGGAGTACATTACAAATACTCACGACTAATACAGTAACTATTTTTGTATAGCCGAAACTATCTGAAAAGACGACGAACTGACTAGCGTAACTTCCATCAGAAAATGAATCAGAGTTAATCCCTGGTCACGCCTAAAGTAGTTTTACTTCGAATATTTTAAAATCAGACGATCGGTTTCAACTATTTTGCTGCTGATTCTCTAGATGTATTCAAGTATTCTCCTGGTAAGCGACAAATTTAGAATATCTTCAATTTCAGGGAAAACCAGTTTCATGATAGCAATTACGAGGAGAATGAAAAAAATAAAAAATCGGCCATTCAGTTTCAACTATTTTGTTGCTGATACTCATCAGGAGTACTCTCCTGATGAGCAAAAAATTCAAAACACTTTTCATTCCAAAGAAAACCAGTTTCGAAATAGCAAGAATGGGGAACATGAAAAAAAATCAAATCGTGCGATCGGTTTCAACTATTTTATTGCTGATATTCGAAGTGTATTTGAGTACCCTCCTGGTGAGCAACAAATTCATAATACTCGCTATTCCAGAAAATACCGGTTTCAAGGTGAGCAAGAACAGGGAGAATTTAAAATAATATTAAAAATCGGCCGATCAAGGCCAATTATTTTGTTGCTGATTCTCAGAGTGTATTTGAGTACCCTCCTGATGAGCAACAAATTTGAAACACTTTTTATTCTCAGGAAAACCAGTTTCAAGATAGCAGAAACGAGAAAAAAAAATGACTGTATGTATTTGACTATACGTTTTTTTCCAAGGAAAACGAGTTTCAAGGTAGCAAGAACGAGGAAAATGAAAAAAAAAAAATTCAAAAATCGGTCGATCCGTTTTAACTATTTTGTTGCTGATACTCAAGTTATATTTGAGTATACTGCTGGTGAGCAACATTTTCTATTCCTAGGAAAATCAGTTCCAAGGTAGGAAGAACGAGGAGAATGAAAAAAAATAAAATAAAATAGGCCGATCGGTTTGAATTATTTTGTTGCTGATACTCAAGTTGTATTTGAGTATACTCCTGGTGAGCAACAAATTTGAAACAGTTTCTATTCTAAGAAAAACCAGTTTCAATGTAGCAAGGACGAGAAAAATTTAAAAAAAAATTTGAAAATCGGCCGATCAAGGCCAACTATTTTGTTTCTGATTCACGAAGTGTATTTGAGTAACTTCCTGATGAGCAACAAATTCAAAATACTTCTCCTTCCCAGTAACAAGAATGAGGAAAATGAAAAAAAAAATTTAAATCGACCGATCGGTTTCAACTTTTTTATTGCTGATACTCAAGGTGTATTTGAGTATACTCATGGTGAGAAGAAGATTTGAAACACTTTTCATTCGAAGGAAAACCAGTTTGAAGATAGCAAGAACGTGGAAAATTAAAAAAAATTGAAAATCGGCCGATCGGTATCAACTCGGTACTCGAGGTGTATCTAAGTTCACTCTTAGCGAGCAACAAATTCTGAACATCTATAATTCCAGGAAAAACCAGTTTCGAAATAGCAAGATAAGAAAAAATAAAAAAAAATCATAAAATATCTTCTGTAAACAGCCTGATAGGGCTGTTTTGGTGACCATCTGATTCTGTCTGAGGAAGGTGTTCAACAAGGTGATCGCTTAGGACCTGCTGTTTTTTGTCTGACTATCAACGAACTTACTGGAAGCTTATCATCCAAATTCAATTGTTGGTATTTGGACGATGGCTCAGTTACTGGCGATGATAATTAATTATTCAAAACATCATGGACTTGAACTAAATTTTGAAAAATGCGGGTTGATTACTCTTTCAACTCCAAATGGTATATGAATTTTGTGAAATTCTAAATGGAGTCTTCTGGGTGCTTCCTTTTCTAAAGATTTATTTTACTTTCAGAACATCTTCTAGAAAAAACGGGAATCACTCAAATTGCTGACCACCAGATTGAATGAACTTCCAAAACATGTTGCATTTTTTCTTTTGAAAAATTGTTTGGCAATTTCAAAACTCATGTACGTCCTCAGATATTTCCACACTTGGTCAAGTCAGTTAGAGCTTGACGAATTTGATAATTTACTGCACAATACGACGGAATGTGATACACAGAATCAACAATGATGATTCATGGCACCAAGCAACGCTTCCTGTAAACCTTGGTGGACTAGGGCTACGTTTGGCTTCTCTCTTAGCTTTACCAGCCTTTCTGTCATCAGTCAATAGTGTTTCTGATCTTATCGATTCCATTCTTCCTTCCATATTTGTCAATATCGAAGACGTGTTTTTTGCTGAAGGTGAATCACTTTGGCATTTCGCCACTAATATTGCTCCTCCTACAGATAAAAAGAAAATACCAAGTGCATGGGACTGACCTCTTCTGAATATCATAACTTAACCACAAGAGTATACGACAATGTTCGTCTGAAAGCAGCAATGATCAAGAAATCGGGTGCTTGGCTGAATGCTCTACCAGTTGCATCTCTTGGAACAATATTATACGATGAATCTTTCAGAATAGCAGTAGGACTTAGGATAGGTTCATCTGTTTGTGTTCCTCATACTTGTGTTTGTGGTAGTATAGTTGATGAGGAAGGTACACATGGTTTGAGCTACCAGAGAATTGCAGGGCGTATATCTCGACGTCACCAAGTGAACGACATATTGAAAAGAGCTATGTTGTCAGCGGATCTTCCTGCAATTCTGTAACCCTTAGGTATCCGTCGAGATGATGGTAAACGACCAGATAGTATATCTCTCATACCATGGAAATGCGGTAAACTAATGGTATGGGACTTAATTTGCGTTGACACGGTCGCGGCTTCCCATCTAGCCGGAAGTTCGAAGTCTGCTGGAACCGCAGCATTGTCTGGCGAAAAATTTTAAAGAAAAAAATACCAAAATCTTGGTAAAAACTATTGAAGCGGTTGAAACTTTTGAGATTTTTGTTTTTTGGTTCAGAGTCTCTGGTATTCGTTCATGAACTTGGAAGAAGAATAGGCCAAGTAACGAAAGATCACCGTTCTACCTCTTTTTGATAGAAAAAATTAGTGGTATCGCTATTCAACGTGGTAATGCTGTTTGGGTCCTTGAAACTATTTCTCCTTCATATAATTTTGATGAGATCATGCATTGCCCTAATTTCAGTACGAGCACTGAAAGTCCTACCACGTAAGGGGGTATAGCAGCCATAACCAACATCATAAATGCTATACTCAGACAGCAGCACTTCCCGTACCCGTTCAAAGAGGCAACGGTTATCCACATCCCAAAGCCCAAGAAGAACCACCTGTTCCCAGACAATCACAGGCCAATTAGCTTACTACCTTCCATAAGCAAAATGGCGGAGCGTGTCATCTTGAAGAGACTTGAAGATCAAACTAGAGAACTAGGAATTCTCCCGGATGAACAATTCGGCTTCAGATCAGAACACTCGACAGAGCTACAAGTCCTGCAGAAAAACTTTGGAAAACATTCCCATCCAAATTGGACTGGGAGTTCAAAAAGAAATTTCATGTAAGAAAAATTCATAGGCATGTTACTTTCCTCTTCAATAATATCAAAGTCAATTCCCGTATAGCACACCAGTGTTAAATAATATGTTTTTTATTACAAAATATGAACTGTCATCAACTATTTTGGCTGATATAGAAAATATTGAATAATTTCCATTTTGATTTTTGAATTTCAATACCTCATATTTTCGTAACGGAACAATCATGGATCATATTTATCATAGCGATCTATCATTATTTTTTCATGGTGATTCACATCCTAATGTGAGGATGATTCACATTAGATATTAATATGTGTAACATGTATACGCGTATAATATACATACGCGTATACATGTTACATGAAATTGTTATAAAATTTTCAGATGAGATTGACCAATAACTTTCAAATTGCCAAGACTCAACATTGACAACATGCACTACTCCCAGCGGTTACGATATTGGCTTTTCAGTTCTTATTTGAAAATAACACTCAATCACTCAACACACTCAATCTTCAAATGAAGATTTACTTGAATTCCTTGTGGATTTCCATATATAAGCCAATTCAAATAGGTATGGGTCAAATAAAAAATACTGAAAGAGAATTAAATATGGGAAGTACTTTGTGATATAATGGAAATGAGCGCTGATTGAATCGAACGAAACTATGATTTGAACACGCCTGAAAAAGCAACTGTATAGTGAAACAAGTTTTGCGATTCTGTAAACTGTTTAGTATGCATCTCATAAGGAAGTGTTACTTTATCGTTACGGAATATAGATTACCTTCTTTCATGACTGATTAAGTAACACATAACTATGAAAGTATTCTTTTGTATGATATCATATATCATGAGCGGAAGATAATGCATCCCATTATTTTTCTACGGAAGTAAGTTATTGGGAGAAGGTGGAAATAAAATATACATCAACGGGTATTATGAGTTTCAGATATTGTGTCAACCAAAATTAAAATATATTTCGAAGGCTCAACAGAAATGGCTAGGAAATTATTGAAAAGACACAGACGTATTTCAGATCTAGTTCTTCTCAATTTGACCACTTAACGTATTCAAAAAACACACTTCAATATGAAATCTCAGATCAAAGTTGCTTTCTGAGTACGTTATAATGGATTTCCATCAAGTATCGGTCAGTCCTATCATATTTTTGATAACTCAAGTTCAATTCAGTTCGACTGATTTCGTTAATATCATTACACTTACAACACTACTATATCGAGATACATAATTGAGGAAAAAATAAATTGAACAGTATCCAAGAATGCAACAATTCGCATTTCATTCATTCATAATGAATAATAATAGTTTCAATTCTATAAACTTTATTTTCAAATACGGGCGGTTTCCGTAGAAGTTTGGCCACGGTAACTCCCATTGAATAACCCCAAATCACGAGTTCGAATAGGGTCTACCTCTACAAGGGTGAGAGTAGAGAACAAAGGGATAGGAATTATTATGAAATTCGATGCGGGTTAGCAAAAACTGACTATCATTTCTCAAAGGAAGTTCTCTTACTTTGATCATTCCTCCCCTCTGATATTTGATACTGACTTCAACTAAGATATTTGAGACTTTCACCTCACGAATGTATTTTTGTATACCAGAATCATTTAGTTTTTTTCATAATACTATATTGATCATTCATTCGAGAAGTGCTTGAAGTATACTGTAATCATAAACGATAGACTGTTGTCGATAAAAAAGTACAAAAAGAAATTTCATGTTTCAATATTTCATGAAGATATTACCTTCCACAGTGTAAAACATCAATAAAGCCTAATCAATAGAGAATCTACTGAAGTGTGATTTTCCTGATTGAGAAAGGATGAATACCCCAAAAACAGAAATAAATTTTTATATTATATGAACAACTTCAAATCGAGAGATTGTATGATTTTGTTGTAGCCGAATGATAACATGAACTTTCGTATATGAGCTGAACTCCATATGCTGTATTTTATTCAAGAAAAACTGTCTGATTATAGACGATGAAGAATAGAATGGATACAAGTAACACTTGATTGAAAATTTTACTGACAAATTCACAAAACCGCATCATGCATTTCACTATGCAATAGCTTTTTATGACGTATTCGAAGCCTGAGTGTTGATTTAATATGTTACTACAGGCAGAGTTAAAGTCAACTACAGGCTGAGAATAAATATCATTCCGAAATTGTGTTCATGATAACTCTGTAAGACACTTGAAGGCATGAATCAGACACAACGAGTAGTTGCAACTTCACAAAAAAAAAAATGTACTACGTTTTAACCCTTTTTCTGGTGTTATATAAAATCGAAGACATATAGTTCTTCAGAATTCGTCAATATCAACAAAGCTTCTACTTTTCAAGAAGTATCTCATTGAACTCAAAATATATTTGTAGATTATTTAACTTGTCTTACATAAAAGTATTTGTTCATCTCCACAGAACGTGCAAGTTCATCTTCTACCCAAAATGACAAAAACATTTTTTGAATATTTACAGATCGGTTGTTACATTATAATGATAATAAAAGTTCTGGTGGAAGTTATGAATTAATATTTTCCAAAATATTTTGATTACTTGAATATCTCAAGGGATCATTAGTATGGTTTTGGGAAGCAAGGATCTACAGACTACAATTTTTCATATATTACCCATCTTTGTAGTAATTCAATTAGGAAAGTTTCGCGCGACGCTGCATGATATTTCCAAAGCCTTAGACTGTATCTATCTACTTTGAGGGTATACTTATTTGAAATTGACGTTACAACTTGAAAGATCGTTTCTTTTTGTGGGTCTCTAGCAATTTTCATGCTTCTCATTTGCACACATTCATCGGAAGTTCAGACTTGGATCCCTTCATCACTGAAGCTGGTGTGCCACAGAGAACCAAAATGTCTCCAATCCTTTTTTTAAGGGTTTTATTCAGCTTCCCTGTTTTTTGTTTGTTTGTTCATTCATTTGTTTGGGTCAAATTCAGTGATCTGTCTGTTTCAAAATGTGTTTTTCCGTTAATCAGCTGTCACACCCATACGAACGACAACTCTCAAAAGTTGGTAAACTTGTGCGAGCTAAGGACTAACGAGGTCTTATTTTTCAACGTGTGATTCCTAACACGACATATTGATCTGACAATTGGTACACATATTTGATTTCGACAGCTCGAGAGAGGGTCGGGGTGAAATTTTGTCATTTTATTATCACGTTTATTTTTGACTTCACGAGAAAATTTATGATGAACAAAGCTGTATAAAATTGAATTTTCTACGATTTCGACCCCATCAATTTTTTCATAAGATCGATATTTTTTCGATTTAAATCTGAAAAAAGTAGGGGGTGAAATTTTATTATGGAATTATCTCATTTATTTTCAATTTCACAAGAAAAATTACATTGATCAAAGTTGTATGAAATATAAATGAAAGACGAAGAATTTTTTTTCCACATTGTCTATTCAAAAATTACAAACTGCCTTCCAATACTACCCTTCCAATATCTGCCGAACTAATTTGAGTGTTTAGCTGTCGTCATCGTCTTCGAATTGAAATTAAGGGAAATAAATGTTGATTATGTCGTCATGTCGTCATGTCGTCAACTCCCTTCTTGATCTGCTTCTGGAGATCCTTCACACATTTGCTAATGAGGGCGACTTCGAGCCGGTACCGTTCCGTTGAATCACCCTTAACACGGTACTCCTCATTGACTCCATCTATGTCCTGACTTCCCCTTTCAATGTTGGTTCCTACCTCTGACAGTTCAGCCAGCAAACGCCTTTTCCGTTCGACTAGTTGTTCCTGTCGAACCACAAATCGTCGCTTGCGTGTGGCAATCTCTGCCAATCACTCGTCGCTGCCTCGGATCACAAGTAGCTTTGTCTTCCTCTCTCGGCATATTATGTCGAGTTCGAGCACGTCGTCGACTAAGTTGCAGCTCCTCTGCGGTGTCGGTAACTCCACCTCGCTGGCAGAGGGTGGGCCGGAAATTGCCCCCTGAACAGTTGGCACAGGCATCGGTGGCAGAGGTACTATGGATTCGGCTTTTGGTAGGTTATGCGGCCCGGTTGTGATCTCTAAAGATGTCGTGGTGGTGGTTGGCTCAATGTTTAATGCAGTAGATGGTATCTGCGACGCCGTCAGTGGCTGTTTTTCCGTCTTGACCATCTTGGACTTTCAAACGGTGGTATCCAACGTAGAAGGGGCTTGCCACAGAGTCGAGGTCATCTGCGGCTGCCGATAAGGATTCTCATCCCATATATTCATATATTTCCGCAGCTCCAACTGCTTTGGTTTCACGTTCGGCTCCACCTGCTTCGACTTAGCGGCAGACCCCCTCTTCTTAGTCGGTTGTGGGGCAGCAAACTCATCATCACTACCGCTCGCTGCCACTCTCTTGCTGGCACTCTTCAAGCCCTTCTCCGTATCTTTGCTGGTGCTGCTCGTTTCAGAAGAGGGTGTGATTGAACGAACATCCTCCATTCTGCTACATTCAGGTCTTGGAGTCGTCACCATCACAGCTTCTCCAGGAAGGGGGCTGAGTGGGGATTCTACTTGGAATTCCGTTAGGAAGTCCACGATATTCTCTGATAGCTCTCATCCCTGCACCAACACCACGTCTTGCAGGATATTCACCTTACCCTTCCCAGATTTACCGTTATAAGTAAAAAGAGACATAATGCAAACTAGGAATTCACAAAATAAATAGAATGGAATATAATAATAGACATCAATATATCTGAAGAATGATTGGTTGGGTAACATGATCAGTTCTTTCTCAAAGAAACAATTGTTTTCTTGCCAACGTTTCGAATTTATTTAAATTCTTCTTCAGGGCTCTGTAACAATGTAGTTTTATAAACATACCTCCCGCAAAAGTTATACGATAAGTATCGTTTCAATTGCTCACCGAAAAGTAGTTTCTCCGTGTTGATATAACTATTTTAAAAAACATTAGACATATCAGATACATTCAAAAAAAAAATAAAAAAAATGCAACAACTTCGACAGAACACCAACGCAAAGGGACATAAATGGAGAGACTCCAATTACTTTTGTTACAATGGAACTATTCACAAACAAATTGTTCGTGTTGATAATAGGTAACTGTATGTCAACCATTTGAGCAGATTTGGTCATGACAGAAATACAAAACATATGCATAAAAAGTTAACAAACAAAAACACTACAAGACATGCCTCTAATGTAGTATACAAATTGAACTGTGGAAGCTGTCACAAATGCTATGTTGGTCAAACCGGACGGTATTATAAAACACGAGTTTCAGAACACATAAGAGACTCCAAGAAACTGAATATAAAAATCTCCACAGCCCTGATTGAACATGAAAAAGAATATGCACACATTTTTTATTTTGATCATCCAGCTATTCTAGATGTTCAACCATATTATTTATCCAAAAGAGTCTTGAGCTGAGTGATACATATCCTCAAATGCGATAGTGCTTACACAGATAGTGTTAACACGGTTTTTAGGCCATGTTGATGGCCTAAAAACCGCCTATTTTAATTTGATAAGTAGAATACCTAGATAATTTACCCCTTTTTTTCACTGTTTCCTTCTGTCAGTGATAAAAAAACAGACATCACCTCATCAGAATCACAAATGAAACCATTCATCAGTTTCATGTCCCTTTGCGTTGATGTTCTGTCGAAGTTGTTGCAATTTTTTTATTTTATTTTCAAATGTATCTAATATGTCTAACGTTTTTTTAAATAGTTATATCAACACGAAGAAACTACTTTTCGGTGAGTAATTCAATTAATCTCATTATTTCTTATAAAATTGAAACGATACTTATCGTATAGGTTTTGTGAGAGGTATGTTCAAGAAACTACATTGTTACAGATCCCTGAAGGAGAATTCCAATGGTAGACTGCTACCATAAACCAATTTTCTCTGAGAGATTTTTGAATTATTTTTCAAAACATAACTTCTACAGTAAAATCAACATTATAAGGAATTTGAAATCAAGAGCAATTGCCATTTCCAATTCAGATTTCCATAACCAAAATCTCAAATTCATTGAGAATTACCTAGTGGAAAATTATTTTTCCAAAGCCCCCATTAGAAAAATAATGAGATGAAGAAGTTCCTCTTCCCAAAATACTGGGGTGAAACCCAAATATCACAAAATTCCATTTATAGAAAATTTATCTGATAAACTTGAAATGATAGTCATTACCAATTGAATCAAAGCAGCCTTCTCAAATGAAATTACAGTTGGAAAGCATTTTTTTTTTAATAAAACAACCAAAAACACCCCAGGACATGCAATCTAATGTAGTGTACAAATTGAACTGTGGAAACTGTCACAAATGTTATGTTGGTCAAACTAGACGGTATAATGAAACACGAGTTTCAGAACACATGATAGACTCTAAGGAACTGAATATAAAAAACTCCACGGCCCTGACTGGACATGAAAAAGAATATGCAAAAAAAAAAAATATGCACACATTTTTAAGTTTTATCATTCAGCTATTCTAGATGTTACACCATATTTATCAAGAAGACTCTTGAGCAGAATGATATATATCCTCAAATACAATAGTGTTAACACCAGAAGAGATGTAAATGGCCGCATATTTCAATTTGATAAGTAGAATACCTAGATAATTTACCCCTTTTTTCACTCATTTCCCTTCTGTCAATGATAAAAAAACAGACCCCACCTCATCAAAATCACAGATGAAACCATTGATTTGTTTCATACCCCTTTGCGTTGGTGTTCTGTCGAAGTTGTTGCAATTTTTTTATTTTTTTTAAATCTATCTAATATGTCTAATGTTTTGAAAATAGTTATATCAACACGGAGAAACTACTTTTCGATAAGTAATTTAATTAAACTCATTATTTCTTATAAAATTGAAACGATAATTATCGTATGAGTTTTGTGGGAGGTATGTTTATGAAACTACATTGTTACAGAGCCCTGAAGACGAATTTGAAACGTTGGCAAGGAAACAATCGTTTCTTTAAGAAAGGAATATATCCTGTTACCCAGCCAACCATTCTTCAGGAAAATTGATGGTTCACTAAAATTAGTTAACTGATTAATAATATACTTACAGTTCCGATTCGAAGACGATGACGACAGCTGAACACTCAAAATAATTTGGCAGATATTGGAAGGTTAGAAGAAGCAGTTTGAATGATGATAGCTTCCGAGCAGTTACACTTTTTATATCCAAACCACTCCTCAATCCCTCCACATAACACCTCTAATTCACCTGATACGGGGACTGAGTACTTCACACGAGAAGAATTGTGATCGACAACGTAGTATAAAATTGAATTTCCTACAATTTTGAACTCTATAATTTTTTTTTTCGTAGGATCGATATTTTTCGATTTAAACCTGATAAAAACTTCGTCACATTACAATCAGAATAAATCTCGTCTTTTTCACATATCTCGCTTCCCCACAGAAGTTAATATGATTCTTGTGTGTATTAAACATTCATACTCACGATGAAATAATCGTGAGTCAAATCATAATGATCAAAATTGAATGAAATTGAATTTTCTACAATTTTGAAGGAATAGGGACTGACAACAAAGAAATGAAGTATATTCCCAAGCTTTTTTCCATCCTGTCTTATTTCCATGTTCACAAATTTCAGGAATCAAATTCATGAAAAATATTCTTTAAATGAGTAGATACCCATGGAGTTCATGGAAATTCATTAACAGAAACAAGATACCCAATTCCATTAGATTAGCAGTACTAGATTAGCATACTAGCTTCCATTATAATAAACATGTGATGTTATTAGACCCCACCTCAATGGGATTCTGTCTCCAGAAAAACTTTTCCATACTTCCTATAGCATGTACACGAATATTTTTTTCAATGGATCCAACATCCAATCCGTGAAAGAATACATAAAATGCTAATTTACGATTATGACCACTGATAAATAAGGCGATTTATGAGACGGGTGGCACATCTACCTGCCGAAATGCAGTGGAAAAATTATAGAGTTCAAAATTGTAGGAAATTCAATTTTATACTACGTTGTCGATCAAAATTCTTCTCGTGAAGTATTCAATCCCCGTATCAGGTGAAGTAAAGGTGGTATGTGGAGGGATTGAGGAGTGGTTTAGATATTCAAACTGCTTCTTCTAACCTTCCAATATCTGCCAAATTAATTTGAGTGTTTAGCTGTTGTCATCGTCTTCGAATCAAAACTGTAAGTATATTATTAATCAGTTAACTGATTTAGTGAACAAATAATAACATTTCTGAAGAATGTTTGGTTGGGTAACAGGATCAATTCTTTCCTTAAAGAAACAATTGTTTTCTTGCCAACGTTTCGAATTCTTCTTCAGGGCTCTGTAACAATGTAGTTTCATGAACATACTTTACACAAAACTTATACGATAAGTATCATTTCAATTTTATAAGAAATAATGAGGTTAATAGGATAACTCACCAAAAAGTAGTTTCTCCGTGTTGATATAACTATTTTATAAAACATTAGACATATAAGATACATTAAAAAATAAAAAACAAATAAAATGCAACAAAAGGGGTAAATTGCAAGAAAGGGGAAAATTATCTAGGTATTCTACTTATCAAATTGAAATATGTGGTATTTAGGCCATCAACATCAATTCTGGTGTTAACACTATCGCATTTGAGGGTATATATATATATATATATATATATATATATATATATATATATATATATATATATATATATATATATATATATATATATATAAATATGGTTGAACATCTAGAATAGCTGGATGATCAGAATAAAAAATGTCTGCATATTCTTTTTCATGTTCCAATCAGGGCTGTGTGGATTTTTTATATTCAGTTTCGTACTCTCTCATGTGTTTTGAAACTCGTGTTTTATGATACCGTCTAGTTTGACCAACATAGCATTTGTGACAGCTTCCACAGTTCAATTTGTACACTACATTAGATTGCATGTCTTGGGGTGTTTTTGTTTGTTTTGTTCAAAAAAATGCTTTCCATCTGTATTTTCATTTGAGAAGGCTACTTTAATTTGATTGGTAATGACTATCATTTTAAGTTGATCAGATACATTTTCTATTAATGAAATTTTGTGATATTTGGGTTTCACCCCAGTATTTTGGGAAGATGAATTTCTTTCTCTCATTATTTTTCTAATGAGGGCTTCAGAAATTTTATTTTTCACTAGGTAATTCTCACTCAATTTGTGCTTTTTGTTATGGAAATCAGAACTGGAAATGACAATTGCTCTTGATTTTAAATACCTTATAATGTTGATTTTATTGTGGAAGTTATGTTTTGAAAAATAATTCAAAAATCTCTCAGAGAAAGTTGATTTATGATAGCAGTCTACCTTCAAAATTCTCCTTCAGGGTTCTGTAACAATGTAGTTTTATAAACATACCTCCCATAAAACTCATACTTATGAAATTCAAACGAAGTGTCGATTCAATTTTATAAGAAATAATGAGGTTAATTAAATTACTCACCGAAAAGTAATTTCTCCTTGTTGATATAACTATTTCAAAAAACATTAGACATATAAGAAACATTTAGAAATGAAATGACAAAAATTGCAACAACTTCAACAGAACACCAACGCAAAGGGACATGAAACAAATGAATGGTTTCATCTGTGACAGAAAGAAACAGAGTGAAAAAAAGGGGTAAATTATCTAGGTATTCTACTTGTCAAATTGAAATATGCGGTATTTAGGGCTTCAACATCTCTTCTTCTATCGCATTTCAGGATATATCATTTTGCTCAAGAGTCTTTTTGATAAATATGGTTGAACATATAGAAAAGCTAGATGATCAAAATAAAAAATGTGTGCATATTCTTTTCCATGTTCAATCAGGGCTGTAGGGATTTTTTTATATTCAGTTTCTTAGAGTCTCTCATGTGTTCTGAAACTCGTGTTTCATGCTACCGTCCAGTTCGACCAACATAGCATTTGTGACTGCTTCCGCAGTTCAATTTGTACACTACAATAGATTGCATGTATTGGGATGTTTTTGTTTGTTAACTTTTTATGCATATATTTTGTAGTTCTGCCAAATCTGCACAAATGGTTGACATACAATTACCCATTACCAACCCAAAAAATTTGTTTGTTAATAGTACTATTGTAACAAAAGTAATTGTAGTCTATACATTCATTTCCTTTTGCGTTGGTGTTCTGTCAAAGTTGTTGCAATTTTTTTTATTTTATTTTTAAATGTATCTAATATGTCTAATATTTTTTGAAATAGTTATATCAACACGGAGAAACTACTTTTCGGTGGGTAATTGAAACGATACTTATCGTATAAGTTTTGTGGGAGGTATGTTTATGAAACTACATTGTTACAGAGCCCTGAAGAAGAATTTAATTGAATTCGAAACGTTGGCAAGAAAACAATTGTTTCTTAGAGAAAAAATTGATCCTGTTACCCAACCAACCATACTTAATATATATTATCAATGTATATTATTATCTTGCATTCTATTTATTTTGTGAATTTCTAGTATGCAGTATGTCTCTTTTTACTGATACCGGTGAATTTGAGAAGGGTAAGGTGAATATTCTGCAAGACGTGGTGTTGGTGCAGGGATCAGAGCTACCAGAGAATATCGTGGACTTTCTAACGGAATTCCATGTAGAACCCCCACTCAGCCCCCTTCCTGGAGAAGCTGTGATGGTGACGACTCTAAGACCGGGATGTTGCAGAATGGAGGATGTTCGTTCAACCATTCCCTCTTCTGAAACGAGCAGCACTAGCAAAGATGCGGAGAAGAGCTCGAAGTGGCAGCGAGCGGTAGTGATGAGGAGGTTGCTGCCCCACAACCGACTAAGAAGAGGGTGTCTGCCGCTAAGTCGAAGCAGGTGGAGCCAAAGGTGAAATCGAAGCAGTCGGAGCTGCGGAAATATATGAAAATATGGGATGAGAGGAATCCTTATCGGCAGCCGCCGATGACCTCGACCCTGTGGCGAGCCCCTTCTACGTTGGATACCACCGTTTCAAAGTCCAAGACGGTCAAGACGGAAAAACAGCCACCGACGGCGTCGCAGATACCATCTACTTTCATGAACATTGAGCCAACCACCACCACGACATCTTTAGACACCACAACCGGGCCGCTTATTCTACCAGAAGCCGGATCCATAGTACCTCCGCCACCGATGCCTGTGCCAACTGTTCAGGGGGCAATTTCCGGCCCACCCTTTGCCAGCGAGGTGGAGTTACCGACACCGCAGAGGACCTGCAAGTTAGTCGACGACGTGCTCGAACTCGACAGAATATGCCGAGAAAGGAAGACAAAGCTACTGGTGATCCGAAGCAGCGACGAGAAATTGGCAGAGATTGCCACACGCAAGCGACGATTTGTGGTTCGACAGGAACAACTAGTCGAACGGAAAAGGCGTTTAGGCGTTTGCTGGCTGAACTCTCAGAGGTGGAAACCAACATTGAAAGGGGGAGTCAGGACATCCTCAGAGTCAGTGAGGAGTACCGTTTCAAGGGTGATTCAACGAAACGGTACCGGCTCAAATTCATCCACATGAGCAAATGTGAGAAGGATCTCCAGAAGCGGATCAAGAAGGGAGTTGACGACATGACGACATAATCAACATTTATTTCTCTCAATTTCATTTCGAAGACGATAGCTAAACACTCAAATTAGTTCGGCAGATATTGGAAGGGTAGAAGCAGTTTGTAATTTTTGAATAAACAACGTGAAAAAAAATTCTTCGTTTTTCATTTCTATTTCATACAACTTTGATCATTGTAATTTCTTTCGTGGAATTGGAAATAAATGAGATGATTTCATTATAAAATTTCACCCCTTAATTATTTCAGATTTAAATCGAAAAAATATCGATCCTATGAAAAAATTGATGAGATCGAAATTGTAGAAAATTCAATTTTATACAACTTTGTTCATTACAAATTTTCTCGTGAAGTCAAAAATGAACGTGATAATACAATGACAAAATTTCACCCCCACCCTTTCTCGAAAAATATCGATTTCATGTAAAAAAATTATAGGATTCAAAATTGTTGAGAATTTAATTTTATACAACTTTTGTCATAACTATTTTCCATATAAAATTGAAAATAGATAAGATATTCAATAAAAATGTATATTTTTAGTCGTAATCCGGTGTCATATGCTAATGAAAGACGACACTCTGAAAAGAAAAGCAAAATTGAAGCTACAGCTGCGATTTTTTCGAAATTCATCTCTATGCGCTCTCATGTACTAAATGACGACGTTCACGATCACAACTCGTCTTTTATATGATTCGGTTGTGGTCATGGTAGCGCCTCACACTATTCTCAATGTGACGTGGTACAAGGGTGTGACGTAGGTGAAGGTTATTCAAGGTCGAATTCAACACACTTCTCCAAAGTCACCTTGTCGACATCATGTGAATTTGTAAAGGTCATTTCAAAGTCAAAATAACCACATGAATCAGAAGATCGTGAAAATATGGGAACTGATTGAATGTCATTCAAGGTTAAATCCAAAACACTACTTCAAAGTCACATTGACCGCATCACCTTCTGACGTAGTTCAAGAGTGTAACGTAGGTGAAGGTCAATCAAGGTCGATCTCAAAATACTTCTTCAAAGTTACCTTGTCGACATCATGTGACGTATGTAGAGGTCATTTCAATGTTAATGTAACTCGAGACAGACTAAAATCTCAAGGTCAACCCGAAGGTTATGCGACTTTGAACATTGTTCAAAATATCTGAAAATATAAAGTGTGATTGAGAGTCATTCAAAGTCAAACTCAAAAAACTACCTCAAAGTCGCCTTGTCCGCGTTACCTTGTGACGTAGTTCAAGGGTGTGACGTGGGTGAAGGACGTTCAAGGTCGAACTCAAAACACTTCTTCAAAGTCACCTTATCGACATCGTGTGACGTATGTAGAGGTCATTTCAAAATTGAAAGTATCTTCGAAATAACCATGTTGATCAATGAAGGTTCGTGAAAATATGAAGAGTGAATGAAGGTCATTCAAGGTTGAAGCAAAAACACTACTTCAAAGAAGCCTTGTTCGTGTTACCTTATGACGTAAGTCAAGGGTGTGACGTAGATCAAGGTCGATCAAGGTCGAAGCCAACTCGATGCGTCGACCACAGGCGCTCCCCCACCACCACCAATTCCAACTCGATGTGTTGACAGAAGGCGATACAAAGAAACAGTGGTCGTTGAAACTTCACGGAGTGCAGACGTGTACACTCTCTATCACGATGGGTACCGTCTAAACTGGTGAAGAAGGACCGCTCATCAGTCGGTGGAACTTCGTAATATGCAGACGTGTGCTTATTCTGTACAAACTGGTACGGAGTACACATAAAGGACAATATCAAACCATGTATGCCATCTAGTTCCCTAATCTCAAAGATGAATTCCATGTTCAATGTCATGTTTCATGAACATAACTGAAGGACGTAAACTCTGTACCGTGCATTCTCACACACCATCCAAATGTAATTACGTCATTATGTCACACACACACACACAAAATCTCATATGAAAAAAATTCTGAATGATCTATGCACCAGACACTTCAAGGTCACATCGCCTTGACTTCACTGAACAACAATAAAAAGCAAATAATACGTCATATTAGTAGGTGGAGGCCCAGAAACGGCTGTATACCTCTACTGATATTACATCATTCAAGTTGGATTATATTCCCATTTGATGTGGACTGTCTACTTGGAATACATAACAAATCCCATATTTTGCTTCGCTACAATAGTACATTGTAGCGAAGCAAAATTCATTGCCAGAAAATTAGCTGCCTATGCATATGTAACAATAGAGATAATATCCCTATTCAGATCTGAAAAAAGTATAATACGTTTTGTTGGATGTCAAATAGGATTTTTTCAGTTCAATCACTTCTCTGAAATGACAAAGTCAAACTTTCAGGGCCTCTAATGAAAATCTCTTTCTTTTACTGAAATAAAAACACTGTCTTTCAACGCCCGTTTCCCCAACCAAGTTAGGATCATCAGGATATGACAAAGTGAATTCCACAAATAAGTTGGTAGTATTGGATGAATTCCTAGTATCAGTTTTTTACATCCTAATCAAACAGCGAGTTGTTTGTCCCAAATCAAACAACGAGTTGTTGGATTTGGCAAATTCCACATTCCTATTTTGGACCGTCTACTTTAAAATTTTTATGATATTCGATAAGGCGAATTCCTTACATGGATCACCCACTCTCAAAACGATGCCACGGAGAAAAATGAAGGATTAGTTGTAACGATTGTTATTTCCAAAACCTTTGACCATATATAGCATGAGGAATTGTAAACAAGTCTCACGCCATCAGGTGTTCTGTCGGAAAGGCACCATTCAAGCTTGTTCCTACGAGGAATCTATATTGACTCCGATATTTTTTTTCATTATACGCCAAGGATTCATTGGAAAACATAATGAAACCCATATTTTGCTTCGCTACACAAGCATATTTACCTCTTGTCTGAATTCAGTGGCAGCTGCCAATGCATATGTGACCACAGAGACAATATCCCAATTGAGAACTGGAAAAAGGATCATTCGTTTTGTTGCGTGTCAAACGAAAATTTTTCAGTACAATCACTTTTCTGAAATACCAACTTCAACCTTTCATAGCCTCTAATGGATACCTCTTTCTTATACTAAACCGAAAACAATGTCTTTCAACGCCCGTTTCCCTAACCAAATTAGCATCCTCAGGACATGATTTGAAATAAATTCCACAACTAGGTTGGTAGTAATGAATGAATTCCTTGTATCAATATATAATGTCCTAATCAAACATCAACATTAAAAAAAAGTCAGAATAAAAAAACAAACTTACACAATAAATGATATCAGTAACTAATTCGAAGTGATTTATTCCAAGGAACGACGAGTTCAGTTGGTGCTGATATCTGCCGCAGTGCAGCAGACGAAGCGTTTGGTAGTTGAAGTTCAATTCGACCACGGTTTACCAGCCCGAATTTTGCATTCTTCAGTTGTACAAGATAGTATCTGATTTTTTTATGCTGTTTTAATGATGCGCTATAGGTTAACCCAGGTGATTGGCGTTACGAGAACAGACTCTTTTTGAATCTATTGTAGGCAATAGCATATCTCAGTGCAACAGGCTATCAATTGAGCCCTAGATGGTGGTAAAGACGTTACTAGTGAAGTGATTATGTCAGTTTTGAATGTGGCCAAGAACTACGATTAGGCTTCGCTTTGGATACAGGATTCATCTGAGAAGATAAATGGTAGTCTGTTGGAGACCCCGACATCCGGTAGGTTGATATTCATCGAAGTTGGGTGTATGAAGAAACGAAAGAAATCAAATATAGTCACAAGGTTGAGGAGAAAGAATATGCTCTGAACCTCCTTCCCGTGTTATGCTGTGAATAACGTTACTGACAATTCGAAGAGTTCTGGCAGAGTTTTATGATACAAAATATAAATAGACTAGAGGATAGACGATATATGAGTAGTAACTGATAGTGGTTACCGAACCTTTCGAAAATTTTGTTGTTGGGTAAAATCTACAATATCATGACTGAATCACGAAAAATCTCCTATAGTTTTATTTCACAAAGAGTAAGATATAGACTAAAAGGATACCATAAAGTACGTACGTACATTGTACTGAAAGTATGAGAGGAATAGCAAAGAATAAAAAAATTGAAAACTGAATTGATGATTGTCAAGTGTGAGAAGAAAACTTCAGATGAAATTAAATTTTTATTTGAGATTTTTCATCTCTACATACTTGAATGATCAAGATATTGTGTGATGAAAGTAGGAGATTTGCGCCGGTTCCAAGCCTCCCCCCACCATTATGACGTCAAGTGGGGTGGATAACCTAGACCGACTCATGTGACCTTGAAAAATATGTCTGGTGCATGGCACCAGGCATGAAAAATATGTATGGTGCATATGACCTTGAAAAATATGTCTGGTGCATAGGTGGCATGTGTACATCACAGATTACAGCCGATTCTGGGCTTCCCCCCACCACTATGACGTATTATTTGCTATTTTTTTGTTGTTGTTTAGTAACATCAAGGCGATGTGACCTTGAAGGGTCTGGTGCATGGATCGTTCAGATTTTTTTTCATATGAGATTTTGTGTGTGTGTGTGTGTGTGGGTGTGACATAGTGACGTAATTACATTTGATTGGTGTGTGTATGAGAATGCACGGTACAGGGTTTCATCATGTGCTTGTCTTTGTACAAACATACGTCTACATACTTCGAAGATCCTTCAAGTAATGAATGTTACATCGGTGTGAGCCCAGCAAGTTAGTAGTGGTGTGACGTCACAGCATCAACCGTTCAACGGTAGGAAAGCGAGATGTTCACTCCACGACGTGCGGCTGAGTAATGCGTATTCATCGGTGTGCCCTCACCTCTTTCGATGCAGTAAAGGCTGTGACGTAACGCATCGCTCCAGCCTCGCTATCGATGGTGACACGCAGGTGGCCGAGGACTGTGCTAACGCTGCCCTCTCCGAGAGCGCAACGACCACTGCCTGTTCGTATCGACATCCAGTTGGGAAGTGGGCTTGGCTGTGACGTCAGGCATCTCCAGTGGGTAGCGAAGTAGGGTGAACTGAAGAGAGTTAAATAACGTGCATCTGTATTGATAATATTGAAGAATCTCGTGAAGGATTGATCTGAAAATTATCAACTTGAGCTGTGCCAAGGTATGGTTAGGGCGAATTGGATAAATATAACAATTGACAGAAATTCTCCCTATTATAGCAAAATTTTATCTCACATTTTCGCTTTGAAACCTCATTGAACTATTGAGGCCTGCGTCGGACTGCAAAGTTAAAGGTTATAAAATAATTAGAGATAAGTTCATTGCATGTATTCAAATGATTCAACATGAAACAAACCAATAAAGCACGAGTGAAAAAAAATGAAAGTTCAGAGAGTGAATTCTTGTTGCTTGTAACTATCCAATGGAATTTAGGATCTGAATATTGTGCAATGTTATATTCATGATGACGAATGAAAGAACAGTTATTATTTAGGTCTATTTTATGTACGGAAAACACTGAAGAGAGTGAAATCGAAGTACAGAATACATATTCGGAAGAGAAATAAATATAGTAGGATTTGGAAAAATCTTGAGGTTTGGTTAGAATTTAGAAATTGACAATTGAGTTGAAAGAGACACATGCTTTGATGAGCCGATTTTCTATAGTTTGTGCCTGTATTTCTCGGTCTCGCATGACAAAAAGTTCCTTCCTGGGGTGTTTTTGGTCCCGCATGACCAAAAACACCCCAGGACATGCAATCTAATGTAGTGTACAAATTGAACTGTGGAAACTGTCACAAATGTTATGTTGGTCAAACTAGACGGTATAATGAAACACGAGTTTCAGAACACATGATAGACTCTGAGGAACTGAATATAAAAAACTCCACGGCCCTGACTGGACATGAAAAAGAATATGCAAAAAAAAAATATGCACACATTTTTAAGTTTTATCATTCAGCTATTCTAGATGTTAAACCATATTTATCAAGAAGACTCTTGAGCAGAATGATATATATCCTCAAATACGATAGTGTTAACACCAGAAGAGATGTAAATGGCCGCATATTTCAATTTGATAGGTAGAATACCTAGATAATTTACCCCTTTTTTCACTCATTTCCCTTCTGTCAATGATAAAAAAACAGACCCCACCTCATCAAAATCACAGATGAAACCATTGATTTGTTTCATACCCCTTTGCGTTGGTGTTCTGTCGAAGTTGTTGCAATTTTTTTATTTTTTTTAAATCTATCTAATATGTCTAATGTTTTGAAAATAGTTATATCAACACGGAGAAACTACTTTTCGATAAGTAATTTAATTAAACTCATTATTTCTTATAAAATTGAAACGATAATTATCGTATGAGTTTTGTGGGAGGTATGTTTATGAAACTACATTGTTACAGAGCCCTGAAGACGAATTTGAAACGTTGGCAAGGAAACAATCGTTTCTTTAAGAAAGGAATATATCCTGTTACCCAGCCAACCATTCTTCAGGAAAATTGATGGTTCACTAAAATTAGTTAACTGATTAATAATATACTTACAGTTCCGATTCGAAGACGATGACGACAGCTGAACACTCAAAATAATTTGGCAGATATTGGAAGGTTAGAAGAAGCAGTTTGAATGATGATAGCTTCCGAGCAGTTACACTTTTTATATCCAAACCACTCCTCAATCCCTCCACATAACACCTCTAATTCACCTGATACGGGGACTGAGTACTTCACACGAGAAGAATTGTGATCGACAACGTAGTATAAAATTGAATTTTCTACAATTTTGAACTCTATAATTTTTTTTTCGTAGGATCGATATTTTTCGATTTAAACCTGATAAAAACTTCGTCACATTACAATCAGAATAAATCTCGTCTTTTTCACATATCTCGCTTCCCCACAGAAGTTAATATGATTCTTGTGTGTATTAAACATTCATACTCACGATGAAATAATCGTGAGTCAAATCATAATGATCAAAATTGAATGAAATTGAATTTTCTACAATTTTGAAGGAATAGGGACTGACAACAAAGAAATGAAGTATATTCCCAAGCTTTTTTTCCATCCTGTCTTATTTCCATGTTCACAAATTTCAGGAATCAAATTCATGAAAAATATTCTTTAAATGAGTAGATACCCATGGAGTTCATGAAAATTCATTAACAGAAACAAGATACCCAATTCCATTAGATTAGCAGTACTAGATTAGCATACTAGCTTCCATTATAATAAACATGTGATGTTATTAGACGCCACCTCAATGGGATTCTGTCTCCAGAAAAACTTTTCCATACTTTCTATAGCATGTACATGAATATTTTTTTCAATGAATCCAACATCCAATCCGTGAAAGAATACATAAAATGCTAATTTACGATTATGACCACTGATAAATAAGGCGATTTATGAGACGGGTGGCACATCTACCTGCCGAAATGCAGTGGAAAAATTATAGAGTTCAAAATTGTAGGATATTCAATTTTATACTACGTTGTCGATCAAAATTCTTCTCGTGAAGTATTCAATCCCCGTATCAGGTGAAGTAAAGGTGGTATGTGGAGGGATTGGGGAGTGGTTTAGATATTCAAACTGCTTCTTCTAACCTTCCAATATCTGCCAAATTAATTTGAGTGTTTAGCTGTTGTCATCGTCTTCGAATCGAAACTGTAAGTATATTATTAATCAGTTAACTGATTTAGTGAACAAATAATAACATTTCTGAAGAATGTTTGGTTGGGTAACAGGATCAATTCTTTCCTTAAAGAAACAATTGTTTTCTTGCCAACGTTTCGAATTCTTCTTCAGGGCTCTGTAACAATGTAGTTTCATGAACATACTTTACACAAAACTTATACGATAAGTATCATTTCGATTTTATAAGAAATAATGAGGTTACTAGGATAACTCACCAAAAAGTAGTTTCTCCGTGTTGATATAACTATTTTAAAAAACGTTAGACATATAAGATACATTAAAAAATAAAAAACAAATAAAATGCAACAAAAGGGGTAAATTGCAAGAAAGGGGAAAATTATCTAGGTATTCTACTTATCAAATTGAAATATGTGGTATTTAGGCCATCAACATCTCTTCTGGTGTTAACACTATCGCATTTGAGGGTATATATATATATATATATATATATATATATATATATATATATATATATATATATATATATATATATATATATATATACAGGGTGTCCCTGGACTTCCTCTTTTCCTCTCGGGAATGTATAGATGGGGTCAAAATATCACCAGTACTTCATATAACTTTTTTTCCTAAAATCCTTCGTTACCAAGTAACGGGCCCTCGAAGTTACAAAATGAAAAATGTTTTTCTTTGATAACTTTTTAAGTGAATATTCAAAATCATCCAAATTTTGGTAATTGACTAAACAAATGAATTCCTTCGATGAGCTTTCATGCAGGAGTCAGTCGTTTTGCTACAAAGTCAGGAACGGACTACCCCCGATGGTCCACACCCCAAAACTTTGAAATGACAGATATTTTTCAATATTTTTCAACAAATTAAGGTTACTTGGACAATTTTATGAATAAAAGTACTCGTGTGGAAAGTCGATCGGAGCAACGAGTCTTGATAAAAATGTAGTTTCACTCGACGACATCAAACCCGCTCGTCCACCATTATTTGAAATGAATAATTATCAAAGCAGAAATAATAATGATAACGTTAATTCAACAACATTTATCCTGAGATGTCTACCATTATTCGAAAATATTAGTTTTTAAGGAAAATGGAAATGATAGGTAAAATGTTCATAACGAATTTTTATAATGCAAACACGTTTAACTAACGAAACTCAAGAGCCTCAAGAGCAAACAGAAATGAAAAATCCGCTACAGAAACTGCTCGATATGACCACCTTCTCTCTCTATACATTTTCTTAGTCTGCGAAGACACCCTCTCTGTACTTGAAATAGCATTCCAGGGTCGTTTCGTATGGCTTCACAATGTAATGTTATTCTATTCAACAATGCATCTCTTGTGTGAATAGGTGTAGCGTAAACAAGGCTTTTTAGATGCCCCCCACAGAAAGAAATCCAATGGATTTAAATCCGGAGACCGCGATGGCCATGAATATGGCCCACCTCTACCAATCCATCTATTGTGGAAAATATGGTTCAGATGGTCACGCACAATCAAACTAAAATGAGGAGAAGCGCCATCATGCATAAACCACATATCTCTTCGGGTTTGCAATGGAACATGTTCCAAAAGTCCATTCAAATCGTTCTGAATGAACTCCAAATAACGTTCTCCATTCAATCGGTCTGTAGAACGAATGGTCCTATAAGATGGTTTCCTATGATACCAGCCCAAACATTCACGTTGAATTTCCGTTGGTGTTTGGTTTGCAATATCCCATGGGGATTTTCTTCGGCCCATATATGGAGATTATGAGAGTTGATAACTCCATCTCTACAGAAACCTGCTTCATCAGTGAATAAAACTCGATTAATAAAAGTCATATCCTCTCTTTGCCTATCCATGAACCAATTGGCATATTCCAGTCGTGCTGGAAAATCTTGAGGTGTCATGGCATGTAACTTCTGGATGTGAAATGGGTGGAGCAGTTGTTCCCTAATTATTCTATGAATAGTGGACTTGGATGTATGGAACTGTTCTGATAGATTTTTGATGCTCATTGAAGGATCATCAGCGACGGCTTCCAAAATATTTTCCTCCAATACAACGGTACATACAGTCCTAGGAGCGCCCTCACCACCTCGTTTTGGCAAAACTGTACCTACAATAATATCGAAATGAAACAAAGTGCTCAAATTAATTATCAATTATCACATACCTGTCTCCCTCAAGCTGCGATCGACACGCTCGAATGTTTCTCTTGACGGTACCGTTCGATTGGGAAAATGCTCGGAATACATACGACGAGCTTCTGCAGCATTACAAAATGCTCGTCCATAAAATACATGCATATCTGCATATTCATTGAATGTAAACTGTTCGGCCATATCAAAAAAATTCAAAATATCCTATAGAATATTGACAATACAATGATAGTCATATGACAACGCACCACTCAACAAAACAAAATCGCATTCCAGTTTCTCATTTTTTATTAAACTTTCTAAAAGGTTTTTTTGTCAACATCTGTGAAAGAAATGGAACATAATTATTTCCTGGATATTTTTCACCTGATCATGTGCAGCCGTTTTTGTAGTTCATTCGTTTGCTTTTTATTAGTATAGTAAATATTTTTTCCGATGTGCGTTTTTTCAGCTAAATTTAGATTCGTGTTAAAGAATTTCTTCCATAAAATTATAATTATCAGTGAAACTCCTCAACAGTTTAGCTGTGAAGAAAAATTTGAAACATTCGAATGTTGAGTTTCATGAGATTCAGATAACTGATCAACACGAAACGTGATTATTCCACACGTATTATGTACATACAAAATATGGAATGAATTCGATATTTCATAGTAGAGTAGCTTGTTAGTTTAAAAACACCACGAATCTACAGAACTTGATATTTCTTTTGAAAAAATATCTGCTATCACAATTGTGACTTAAACTTCCATATAGGTACTTTTCTTTTTGTTTACGACTCCATTTTAGCATACTTTGTATTATTCCTGTTATAAATGTTGTTGAATTAACGTTATCATTATTATTTCTGCTTTGATAATTATTCATTTCAAATAATGGTGGACGAGCGGGTTTGATGTCGTCGAGTGAAACTACATTTTTATCAAGACTCGTTGCTCCGAACGACTTTCCACACGAGTACTTTTATTCATAAAATTGTCCAAGTAACCTTATTTTGTTGAAAAATATTGAAAAATATCTGTCATTTCAAAGTTTTGGGGTGTGGACCATCGGGGGTAGTCCGTTCCTGACTTTGTAGCAATACAACTGACTCCTGCATGAAAGCTCATCGACGGAATTCATTTGTTTAGTCAATTACCAAAATTTGGATGATTTTGAATATTCACTTGAAAAGTTAACAAAGAAAAACATTTTTCATTTTGTAACTTCGAGGGCCCGTAACTTGGTTACGAAGACTTTTAGGAATAAAAGTTATATGAAGTACTGGTGATATTTTGACCCCATCTATACATTCCCTAGAGGAAAAGAGGAAGTCCAGGGACACCCTGTATATATATATATATATATATATATATATATATATATATATATATATATATATATATATATATATATATATATATGTTATATTAGAAAAATCAATGCACCCTTTGTCCAAGGATTGCACCATAATAAACAAGCATTGCATCAGCCACTACGCAGTTACCCAGGAAATGACTCAGCATATTCAGCACATTTCCAAGGTTTTTCTAGAACATTCGAAGAAACGCATATCTACATCAGCAGTTCCTGATCCTATAAATATGGGAAAACAAGAGGACGCCTCATTCTTGAACCACTTCGCGACTATCCAAGTTCGTCGATTTCTTGAATCATTTTTGTAACATTTTATACTTTATTGTAAATATTATATTCAATAAAGTTTGTTTTTAAAAATATAAATTCAGTGTGAACCACATAACAAATTGGCGCAGTCGGTAGGATCTTGAGAAACGCTGATATCCAAACAGCGGTAGTCTCCAGACTTTCGACAAGAAGAAGAACAAGCACCAACCCCAGTGGACAGGACGGTCTCTTCAGCAACAAGAAACCCGCATAAGTCGTCGTCGTTGCCCATCCGTTGTGAAGAAATCACTCCAGGAAACACGCGTAAGTCGTCGAACGCTGCTCATCTTGCTGTAGCCAGAGCTCATGAAGTAGGATTTCATCCCGCCACACCAAGCAACCAGAAGCCACAACGAAAAAGAAAAACAAAGAAGAATAGAATAAGAAACTAGGATAAGGAAAAGCGTGAGTACACTTTGAATTATCATCACAATTGAGTTGAAATTTTGATTAACCCTTGTTCAAATTTTGAATAATAATTTAAAAATGGCTGAAAATGATCCAATTGAACCCTACAAACTTTCTGAAATATTTTCAATTGTTCCCGAATACGATGGTGATTCAATTTCGCTAGGAAATTTCATAAATGCTTGCGATCATGCCGAACGTATGGCCGTAGATCAACAAAAAACTTTACTCACAATACATATTAGAAATAAATTAAGAGGAAAAGCTGCTCAATTGATAAATTCCAGAAACCCAGGAACTTATCAAGAGATCAGAGGTTTATTAAATTCTCACTTTGGTGATACGCGAGATCTAACGTCACTAATTCAAGATCTACAGAGAATAAAACAAGGAAATGGAGAAAATGCACTGACATTTTTCTCAAGACTACAAAGTCACAATGCAAAAATGTTATCTTGCATACAAGCTTCAAACTTGACTCACGAACAAAAATTAGCACAATCAGCATTAATCGAGTCAATGATATTAAATACTTTATTGACAGGACTAGAACCCAAACTAGGTCACATAATACGAGCAAGTAATCCAACAACGATGTTAGAAGCATCAATCAGAATAAAACGTGAGATACAGCTCTCATACTTTGAAAATCAAAGATTAAATACACGTTTACCCCCAAATCAAAGTCAGAACAAACCAAGACAAATGGCAAACACCCAAAATAATTTCCAAAGAAATTATATGCAAAGCCAAAATCCAATAAGACCCTTTGGAAATCAAAATCAAAGTCAAAGCTTTCAACAAGGTTTTCAAAGACCACAAAACTACCAACAATCATATATTCCAAGACCCAACTTTCCAGTACAACAACGTACACAACCTAATCAAACAAACCAATTCAGACAACAGAATTACGGTCAATCACAAAATAGGCCCACAGTAATTCAGAAAAATCCAACAAATAATAACATGAGAACCCATTATCTTGATTATAATGATTATAATTACGATAATGAGTATGACCAAAACGAATATTTTTATAATGACAACCAAGACGAATACAGTTCGGAAAATAATTCATTTTATGATGAAAACAATTATTTTCAAAATCAATATGAAGAAGAACAATTCTATGAGGATTTTCACAATACCCTGTCTTTAGACAACCCTCCTATAGACAACCCTCATATAGAGAACCCATGTATACGAACTACCAACAGTCATTCAGACAATATCAAGCCCCAATTACGACAAACCCAGTATACAGACAAGCTATTAATAGACCCATCATGCGTAGCACAGCCGATAACCTAGAAATTTGCGGCAGTCATCAAGACGAATATCAGTCCCGTTCGAACAATGAACAAAGAACAATTATTCGTATAAGTCCGATCCTAAGCAATCTTTATTACATAAACAGTCTAAGTAACTTTAAAATACTAATTGATACCGGTGCAGGAATATCAATTTTCAAAAAGAAAACTGTAGAAAATTATTCAAAACGATTTAAAGAAAATATTCAAATAACAGGAGTAACTGAAGGAAAAGTAACAATTATTACCATTTGGAAAAAATAGAGTTGAACACAAAGTTTATATTCACGATTTAGATATCGATTCTGACGGAATTTTAGGATGTGATTTTTTGGAACATTTTGAAGGAGTTGTAGATATAAAAGATCAACAATTAAAATTAAATTATGGCACAATCCCGCTAATAAAAGCAACAGAAATGATTGATGACCAAAAACCTAAAGAGAAACAAAATCAAAATAAAGTCACTCTTAACCCTGAAACATCAATGGCTGAAATAAATGACATATTTGAGTATGACCCTGATAATTATTTTTTCGAAAGTAAATACGACTATTACAAATACTTAGAAGATGAAATTCCCATCAATAATATAAAAATCGAACCAAGAGTAGAAAAAGTTTTTTTAATTAAAATCAAAACTTAGAAATACAGAAGCTATACTGTTAGCTGCTGAAAAAGAAAAAGTAAGACTTCCAAATGCACTTGTAAAAATAAATGAAAAAGGAGAATTTTTAGTAACAGTTGTAAATGGAAACGCAATTGAAAAATCCATTGATTTCCCAGACTTACAATTTGAAAAATTCAATGAAAATGAAATTCAAAATGATTTTAGTGAAATTTTTCCAAATCGTTCAACAGAAATAAAAAGTTTGCTTCGCTTAGAACATTTGAATGAAGAAGAAAAAGAATTAATTGAGAACCTTTGCTTAGAATTCTCAGACATATTCTATATAGAAGGAGATCCTTTAACATTCACGAGTGAAATAAAACATTCTGTAAAACTAAAAGAGAATGCCCAACCCATCTCAACAAAATCTTATAGGTATCCACACATTCATAAAAATGAAGTGAAAACTCAAATTTCAAAACTATTAGAACAAAACATAATACGACCATCAGTCTCACCTTGGTCAGCCCCAGTTTGGATAGTACCTAAAAAACTTGACGCATCTGGAAAACAGAAATGGCGCGTTGTAATTGATTACAGGAAATTAAATGAAATCACAGTAGACGATAAATATCCTCTACCTAATATCTCAGACCTTTTAGATCAATTAGGAAAGTGTCAATACTTTACAACACTTGACTTAGCATCAGGATTCCACCAAATTGAAATGGATCCTAAAGACATAGAAAAAACTGCATTTTCTGTAGAAAATGGCCTCTACGAATTTCTGAGAATGCCATTCGGGATGAAAAACTCACCCTCCACCCTTCAACGAATTTTAGACCATATATTAACCGGACTCAGAAACGAAAGATGTCTAGTCTACATGGACGACATAATAATTTATTCCCCAACAATTGACGACCACTTGCAAAATTTAAAACTAGTATTCAAACGCTTAAGAAAAGCTAATTTAAAAATACAACCCGACAAATGCGAATTTTTAAGACAAGAAATTGCATACTTAGGACACCTTATAACCAAAAATGGAGTAAAACCAAACCCAGAAAAGGTGGATTGCATAATAAACTTTCCAGAGCCTATAAACGTTAAAGAAATAAAACAATTTTTAGGTTTAGCAGGTTATTATCGAAAATTTATCCCAAATTTTTCCAAAATATCTAAACCAATGACACATTTATTACAAAAAGATGTGAAATTTAATTTCGACAATGAATGTAAAATTGCATTTCAAGAATTGAAAAAAGCATTAACGTCAACCCCAATTTTAATATATCCTAACTTTGACGAACCCTTTATTTTAACAACAGACGCATCTTCCTTTGCAATAGGAGCAGTATTATCTCAAGGACCCATAGGAAAAGATTTACCTATAGCCTATGCATCTAGAACATTATGTCCAGCCGAGACAAAATACTCTACCATAGAAAGAGAATTATTAGCTATGGTATGGGCAGTTAAACATTTTCGTCCCTATCTTTATGGAAGAAAATTTAATTTTATAGTAGACCATCGCCCTTTAACGTGGTTATTTTCAATTAAAGACCCTGGCAGCCGATTAGCCAGATGGCGATTAAAATTAGAAGAATACCAATTCAATGTAATTTATAGACCCGGAAAAATACACAAAAACGCAGACGCTTTGTCTAGAATAAAAGTAAATTATTTCAAAGAATGCGCAAAATTTCATTCAAAAATTTTCGCAATCGAAAATGAAAATCAAAATGAAAACGAAGAAATTTCAGATACTGAAACTGAAATAGGTCAAGAAACAATTTTTGAAGAATTGAAAAACTTCACAAAACTGTATGAATCAAAATCACTAATTGACTATTCTAAATTCATTTTTACCAATGACCAATTTTTAGACAAAAAACATAAAGATATAATTGTTTTTCTGCAAAGAAACAAACTCACAGAAATCCATGACAAAATACTCGAAGACATTTTTGAAGAATATCCCGATTTCTTCTACAACAAAATCAATGTTGTGTCCAGCAAAACAGTGAAAGATCGAAAATATTACTTGATCCCATTACCTTTTGATCATGACGGAGCAATAGAATATTTGTTTAGCTCTCTATATAAAGACCAAAATTTATTTGTACCAAACAAAGTATACCAACTCGAAACAAATGTAGGATTCCCAATACAAGAAATGTTATCCTATATTTTAGCTGACAAAGATGACATAAAATTCCAAATATGTCAAAACATTGTAACGACCCCTGACAAAGATCAGATTCCAATAATATTAGACCAGTTTCATAACGGTAAAAACAATTTACACCGTGGAATAAATGAAACTTTACGAAGAATAAAACAAAAATACAACTGGAACGGTATAACAAAAGATGTTGAAAATTTTATTAAAGCCTGTGAGGTATGTCAAAAAACAAAAATTTGCAGGAAAAACTTAGAAAATCCGTTAGTAATCACGGAAACCCCCAAAACAGCTTTTGAAAGAATAAATATAGATATTTTAGAAATTCCAACAAAGAATTATCTCCTTACAATTCGAGATGAACTTACAAAATTCACTCAAGCATACCCTATATCTGATAAAACAGCGAAATCAGTCGTAAACACATTATTACTATATTTCCAACATTATGGAACACCACTAAGAATCCATGCCGATTCAGGAAAAGAATTTAACAATTATCTACTAAAAGACATATGTTTACTCTATAATATTAAATTAACATTTTCCAGCGTTGACCATCCACAATCAAATGGCTCACTTGAAAGATTCCATGCCACTTTAATGGAAATGATAAGAGTAAATCTAGCAGAAAACCCTAAAGACCACCCATTTTCTATTATACCCTATGCTGTTATATGTTATAACAACAGTATTAATAAAACCCACGGATTTAGTCCTTATGAATTAATATTCGGACACACATCCGGTAGACCCCCAGAAACTTTATATAATCAAAAAGACCTTATGACGAAGTATGTCAGAGATCTTAATAACCGTATGGAATATTATTACAAAGTAGCACGCACAAATACTGAACGAAAGAAAGAAAAAGCTAAAGTAAGATTTGACAGTAACTTACATCATGAACCAAAAACTTATAATATAGGTGATAAAGTATACGTAAAAGAGTCCCAAATCAAAAATAAGTTAGAAAATAAATTCAATGGACCTTTTGAAGTAATAGAAATTTTCAAAAACTCAGCATTACTGAGAAATCCTGAAACTAACCAAACAACAAAAGTCAATTTCGATAGACTGAAACCAAGTTTTGTTTCAGATCAAGAATGATTCTTCTACTGGCACTAACGATTCAAATAATCAACGCCCAGTATATGCTAGTACCTGTGAACAACACTATAGGTATTTATTACCATGAAACCGGAAGCATGAAAATATCAAATGAAAAATGGACTTTATTAGTTGTAAAAGACATGGCACCTGTAAAACAAGCCATTGCCCATAATCGAAACATTTTAAGTAATCTCATTCACCTACTTGAAACAAACAATTTAAGAATGAAAACTTTCAGTTCAGAGATAAGCACACATATTAGCCTTTTAAATAAAGTAGCTGATTCAGTAGAATTGAAATATGAAGAGACGCAAATAGACGCGAATGATTACAATAAGAATAATAAGCGATATAAACGAGGACTTTTAAATGGAATAGGTTCCGTATGGAAAGCAATAACCGGCAACCTTGACGCCAGTGACGGCGAATATTTTAATGAATGTATTAACAAGATTTATAAAGATGAACACCAAATTGAAAATTTATTAAAAAACCAAATCTCAGTCACAACCTCTGTAATTAAAGAATTTAATACTACAATACGACAATTACAGGTTGATGAACAAGCATTTAATGAAGATATAGTTCAAATTGAAGCATGGATATATACGCTATCCGACAGAGTATCTTTAATAAACGCAAGGTTGAAAGCCATCCAAATTTGCGAACAACTTTTAGAAAGTTATGTATTTCTAGAAGATTATTTAAATGATATGCTGAACGCAATTACTTTTGCCAGACTTCATATCATTCACACATCAATTATAAAGCCAAACGATTTAGTTTCGTCCCTTCAGGAAATTGCTCAAACACTACAAAGAAACAATTTACCTTTACCAACAAGACTTTCTTCAATATCAAAATATCTTGACATAATTGAATTACAAGCTTTTCAAGCAAATTCAAGACTTGTCTTTATTTTAAAAATACCACTAGTAGAACCTGAATTATATACTGTTTATAGATTGTATCCCATTCCAATTTTGGATAATCGAACAGGGTTACATCACATTTTACCCACAAACAAGAAATTTATAGCAAAAGATGATGATTCAATGCTGTATGCTGCATTTGAAAATCTAAATTCATGTAAAAACTTAAACTATAATATTGATATATGTCAAAATGTAATTTCGTACCCAATTGATAGTAACGCAATGTGCGAAGCTCAAATTTTGAGACCACTTTCAGAACTTCCTAGAATGTGTTCAATTTCACTTTTATTTGCAAAAGATTACAATGTCTATGAAATACAAAGTAATACTTGGCTAATTGCATTATCAGATCCCTTAGCTGTAACAATAAATTGCCAAAAACGTGAGGTTGAAACACGAATTATAAAAACCAATTCAATCTTGAAACTTCAAGATAATTGTAATGCTTTCATTGGAAATACAAGAGTGTATTCAAAAATACTTGCAAATGAACAGAATGTAACTTATAAAAGTCATCCAATTTTAATACCATATCAATGTTGCAAGGATGTACCAGAAAAAGAAAGTTTACCACACTTAAAACCTTTGAAATTGAGTAAATTGAATGTAGACAATCTCAATATTGCTCAACATAAATTAGATCAATATTCAGATCAGTTGGACCAAATTATAAATGAACCATTCGTAAACCGACATGTTTCATGGTTTACTATTTTCACAATTGTAATAATTGCAATAATAATAATACTTTACATATTTTGTAAATGTAGAAAAAGACGTTCTATGCAAATTGGTATAATGACATCAAGCAATGATGATCAACCACCTGGACCCAGAAGAACTTTCGCTTCACTACGAAGACTACTCCCAGCTCCAGGAAGAAGACCCAGTATCCACCTAGAGGAACCCATTGAGGAAGAAATTGAGTTAAGCTCAAATAAAACATTTGCTTGACTGAAAGTTGCAGCACCGCATCAACTTTCTTTTCAAGGGGGAAGTTGTTATATTAGAAAAATCAATGCACCCTTTGTCCAAGGATTGCACCATAATAAACAAGCATTGCATCAGCCACTACGCAGTTACCCAGGAAATGACTCAGCATATTCAGCACATTTCCAAGGTTTTTCTAGAACATTCGAAGAAACGCATATCTACATCAGCAGTTCCTGATCCTATAAATATGGGAAAACAAGAGGACGCCTCATTCTTGAACCACTTCGCGACTATCCAAGTTCGTCGATTTCTTGAATCATTTTTGTAACATTTTATACTTTATTGTAAATATTATATTCAATAAAGTTTGTTTTTAAAAATATAAATTCAGTGTGAACCACATAACATATATATATATATATATATATATATATATATATATATATATATATATATATATATATATATATATATATATATATATATAAATATGGTTGAACATCTAGAATAGCTGGATGATCAGAATAAAAAATGTCTGCATATTCTTTTTCATGTTCCAATCAGGGCTGTGTGGATTTTTTATATTCAGTTTCGTACTCTCTCATGTGTTTTGAAACTCGTGTTTTATGATACCGATATATATATATATATATATATATATATATATATATATATATATATATAAATATGGTTGAACATCTAGAATAGCTGGATGATCAGAATAAAAAATGTCTGCATATTCTTTTTCATGTTCCAATCAGGGCTGTGTGGATTTTTTATATTCAGTTTCGTACTCTCTCATGTGTTTTGAAACTCGTGTTTTATGATACCGTCTAGTTTGACCAACATAGCATTTGTGACAGCTTCCACAGTTCAATTTGTACACTACATTAGATTGCATGTCTTGGGGTGTTTTTGTTTGTTTTGTTCAAAAAAATGCTTTCCATCTGTATTTTCATTTGAGAAGGCTGCTTTAATTTGATTGGTAATGACTATCATTTTAAGTTGATCAGATACATTTTCTATTAATGAAATTTTGTGATATTTGGGTTTCACCCCAGTATTTTGGGTATTTTTCTAATGAGGGCTTCAGAAATTTTATTTTTCACTAGGTAATTCTCACTCAATTTGTGCTTTCTGTTATGGAAATCAGAACTGTAAATGACAATTGCTCTTGATTTTAAATACCTTATAATGTTGATTTTATTGTGGAAGTTATGTTTTGAAAAATAATTCAAAAATCTCTCAGAGAAAGTTGATTTATGATAGCAGTCTACCTTCAAAATTCTCCTTCAGAGTTCTGTAACAATGTAGTTTTATAAACATACCTCCCATAAAACTCATACTTATGAAATTCAAACGAAGTATCGATTCAATTTTATAAGAAATAATGAGGTTAATTAAATTACTCACCGAAAAGTAATTTCTCCTTGTTGATATAACTATTTCAAAAAACATTAGACATATAAGAAACATTTAGAAATGAAATGACAAAAATTGCAACAACTTCAACAGAACACCAACGCAAAGGGACATGAAACAAATGAATGGTTTCATCTGTGACAGAAAGAAACAGAGTGAAAAAAAGGGGTAAATTATCTAGGTATTCTACTTGTCAAATTGAAATATGCGGTATTTAGGGCCTCAACATCTCTTCTTCTATCGCATTTCAGGATATATCATTTTGCTCAAGAGTCTTTTTGATAAATATGGTTGAACATATAGAAAAGCTGGATGATCAAAATAAAAAATGTGTGCATATTCTTTTCCATGTTCAATCAGGGCTGTAGGGATTTTTTTATATTCAGTTTCTTAGAGTCTCTCATGTGTTCTGAAACTCGTGTTTCATGATACCGTCCAGTTCGACCAACATAGCATTTGTGACTGCTTCCGCAGTTCAATTTGTACACTACAATAGATTGCATGTATTGGAATGTTTTTGTTTGTTAACTTTTTATGCATATATTTTGTAGTTCTGCCAAATCTGCACAAAGGTTGACATACAATTACCCATTACCAACCCAAAAAATTTGTTTGTTAATAGTACTATTGTAACAAAAGTGATTGTAGTCTATACATTCATTTCCTTTTGCGTTGGTGTTCTGTCAAAGTTGTTGCAATTTTTTTTATTTTATTTTTAAATGTATCTAATATGTCTAATATTTTTTGAAATAGTTATATCAACACGGAGAAACTACTTTTCGGTGGGTAATTGAAACGATACTTATCGTATAAGTTTTGTGGGAGGTATGTTTATGAAACTACATTGTTACAGAGCCCTGAAGAAGAATTTAATTGAATTCGAAACGTTGGCAAGAAAACAATTGTTTCTTTGAGAAAAAATTGATCAATGTATATTATTATCTTGCATTCTATTTATTTTGTGAATTTCTAGTATGCAGTATGTCTCTTTTTACTGATACCGGTGAATTTGAGAAGGGTAAGGTGAATATTCTGCAAGACGTGGTGTTGGTGCAGGGATCAGAGCTACCAGAGAATATCGTGGACTTTCTAACGGAATTCCATGTAGAACCCCCACTCAGCCCCCTTCCTGGAGAAGCTGTGATGGTGACGACTCTAAGACCGGGATGTTGCAGAATGGAGGATGTTCGTTCAACCATTCCCTCTTCTGAAACGAGCAGCACTAGCAAAGATGCGGAGAAGAGCTCGAAGTGGCAGCGAGCGGTAGTGATGAGGAGGTTGCTGCCCCACAACCGACTAAGAAGAGGGTGTCTGCCGCTAAGTCGAAGCAGGTGGAGCCAAAGGTGAAATCGAAGCAGTCGGAGCTGCGGAAATATATGAAAATATGGGATGAGAGGAATCCTTATCGGCAGCCGCCGATGACCTCGACCCTGTGGCGAGCCCCTTCTACGTTGGATACCACCGTTTCAAAGTCCAAGACGGTCAAGACGGAAAAACAGCCACCGACGGCGTCGCAGATACCATCTACTTCCATGAACATTGAGCCAACCACCACCACGACATCTTTAGACACCACAACCGGGCCGCTTATTCTACCAGAAGCCGGATCCATAGTACCTCCGCCACCGATGCCTGTGCCAACTGTTCAGGGGGCAATTTCCGGCCCACCCTTTGCCAGCGAGGTGGAGTTACCGACACCGCAGAGGACCTGCAAGTTAGTCGACGACGTGCTCGAACTCGACAGAATATGCCGAGAAAGGAAGACAAAGCTACTGGTGATCCGAAGCAGCGACGAGAAATTGGCAGAGATTGCCACACGCAAGCGACGATTTGTGGTTCGACAGGAACAACTAGTCGAACGGAAAAGGCGTTTAGGCGTTTGCTGGCTGAACTCTCAGAGGTGGAAACCAACATTGAAAGGGGGAGTCAGGACATCCTCAGAGTCAGTGAGGAGTACCGTTTCAAGGGTGATTCAACGAAACGGTACCGGCTCAAATTCATCCACATGAGCAAATGTGAGAAGGATCTCCAGAAGCGGATCAAGAAGGGAGTTGACGACATGACGACATAATCAACATTTATTTCTCTCAATTTCATTTCGAAGACGATAGCTAAACACTCAAATTAGTTCGGCAGATATTGGAAGGGTAGAAGCAGTTTGTAATTTTTGAATAAACAACGTGAAAAAAAATTCTTCGTTTTTCATTTCTATTTCATACAACTTTGATCATTGTAATTTCTTTCGTGGAATTGGAAATAAATGAGATGATTTCATTATAAAATTTCACCCCTTAATTATTTCAGATTTAAATCGAAAAAATATCGATCCTATGAAAAAATTGATGAGATCGAAATTGTAGAAAATTCAATTTTATACAACTTTGTTCATTACAAATTTTCTCGTGAAGTCAAAAATGAACGTGATAATACAATGACAAAATTTCACCCCCACCCTTTCTTGAAAAATATCGATTTCATGTAAAAAAATTATAGGAATCAAAATTGTTGAGAATTTAATTTTATACAACTTTTGTCATAACTATTTTCCATATAAAATTGAAAATAGATAAGATATTCAATAAAAATGTATATTTTTAGTCGTAATCCGGTGTCATATGCTAATGAAAGACGACACTCTGAAAAGAAAAGCAAAATTGAAGCTACAGCTGCGATTTTTTCGAAATTCATCTCTATGCGCTCTCATGTACTAAATGACGACGTTCACGATCACAACTCGTCTTTTATATGATTCGGTTGTGGTCATGGTAGCGCCTCACACTATTCTCAATGTGACGTGGTACAAGGGTGTGACGTAGGTGAAGGTTATTCAAGGTCGAATTCAACACACTTCTCCAAAGTCACCTTGTCGACATCATGTGAATTTGTAAAGGTCATTTCAAAGTCAAAATAACCACATGAATCAGAAGATCGTGAAAATATGGGAACTGATTGAATGTCATTCAAGGTTAAATCCAAAACACTACTTCAAAGTCACATTGACCGCATCACCTTCTGACGTAGTTCAAGAGTGTAACGTAGGTGAAGGTCAATCAAGGTCGATCTCAAAATACTTCTTCAAAGTTACCTTGTCGACATCATGTGACGTATGTAGAGGTCATTTCAATGTTAATGTAACTCGAGACAGACTAAAATCTCAAGGTCAACCCCGAAGGTTATGCGACTTTGAACATTGTTCAAAATATCTGAAAATATAAAGTGTGATTGAGAGTCATTCAAAGTCAAACTCAAAAAACTACCTCAAAGTCGCCTTGTCCGCGTTACCTTGTGACGTAGTTCAAGGGTGTGACGTAGGTGAAGGACGTTCAAGGTCGAACTCAAAACACTTCTTCAAAGTCACCTTATCGACATCGTGTGACGTATGTAGAGGTCATTTCAAAATTGAAAGTATCTTCGAAATAACCATGTTGATCAATGAAGGTTCGTGAAAATATGAAGAGTGAATGAAGGTCATTCAAGGTTGAAGCAAAAACACTACTTCAAAGAAGCCTTGTTCGTGTTACCTTATGACGTAAGTCAAGGGTGTGACGTAGATCAAGGTCGATCAAGGTCGAAGCCAACTCGATGCGTCGACCACAGGCGCTCCCCCACCACCACCAATTCCAACTCGATGTGTTGACAGAAGGCGATACAAAGAAACAGTGGTCGTTGAAACTTCACGGAGTGCAGACGTGTACACTCTCTATCACGATGGGTACCGTCTAAACTGGTGAAGAAGGACCGCTCATCAGTCGGTGGAACTTCGTAATATGCAGACGTGTGCTTATTCTGTACAAACTGGTACGGAGTACACATAAAGGACAATATCAAACCATGTATGCCATCTAGTTCCCTAATCTCAAAGATGAATTCCATGTTCAATGTCATGTTTCATGAACATAACTGAAGGACGTAAACTCTGTACCGTGCATTCTCACACACCATCCAAATGTAATTACGTCATTATGTCACACACACACACAAAATCTTATATGAAAAAAATTCTGAATGATCTATGCACCAGACACTTCAAGGTCACATCGCCTTGACTTCACTGAACAACAATAAAAAGCAAATAATACGTCATATTAGTAGGTGGAGGCCCAGAAACGGCTGTATACCTCTACTGATATTACATCATTCAAGTTGGATTATATTCCCATTTGATGTGGACTGTCTACTTTGAAATGTTATTGATATACGCTAAGGCAAATTCTTCACACTGGTCACCCACTTTCGAAACAATGCCACGGAGAGGAATGGAGAGTGGGTATGTTGTTACGTTTGGTATTTCCAAGACCTTTGCATAGCATGAGGGATTGTATACAAGTTTCCCGCAATCAGGTCTTCTGTCGAATACAAACATCATACAGTTTATCCTTTCCGGGAGGCCATATTGACCCTAATATTTTTTTTATTATATGCCAAGGATTAATTGGAATACATAACAAATCCCATATTTTGCTTCGCTACAATAGTACATTGTAGCGAAGCAAAATTCATTGCCAGAAAATTAGCTGCCTATGCATATGTAACAATAGAGATAATATCCCTATTCAGATCTGAAAAAAGTATAATACGTTTTGTTGGATGTCAAATAGGATTTTTTCAGTTCAATCACCTCTCTGAAATGACAAAGTCAAACTTTCAGGGCCTCTAATGAAAATCTCTTTCTTTTACTGAAATAAAAACACTGTCTTTCAACGCCCGTTTCCCCAACCAAGTTAGGATCATCAGGATATGACAAAGTGAATTCCACAAATAAGTTGGTAGTATTGGATGAATTCCTAGTATCAGTTTTTTACATCCTAATCAAACAGCGAGTTGTTTGTCCCAAATCAAACAACGAGTTGTTGGATTTGGCAAATTCCACATTCCTATTTTGGACCGTCTACTTCAAAATTTTTATGATATTCGATAAGGCGAATTCCTTACATGGATCACCCACTCTCAAAACGATGCCACGGAGAAAAATGAAGGATTAGTTGTAACGCTTGTTATTTCCAAAACCTTTGACCATATATAGCATGAGGAATTGTAAACAAGTCTCACGCCATCAGGTGTTCTGTCGGAAAGGCACCATTCAAGCTTGTTCCTACGAGGAATCTATATTGACTCCGATATTTTTTTTCATTATACGTCAAGGATTCATTGGAAAACATAATGAAACCCATATTTTGCTTCGCTACACAAGCATATTTACCTCTTTTCTGAATTCAGTGGCAGCTGCCAATGCATATGTGACCACAGAGACAATATCCCAATTGAGAACTGGAAAAAGGATAATTCGTTTTGTTGCGTGTCAAACGAAAATTTTTCAGTACAATCACTTTTCTGAAATACCAACTTCAACCTTTCATAGCCTCTAATGGATACCTCTTTCTTATACTAAACCGAAAACAATGTCTTTCAACGCCCGTTTCCCTAACCAAATTAGCATCCTCAGGACATGATTTGAAATAAATTCCACAACTAGGTTGGTAGTAATGAATGAATTCCTTGTATCAATATATAATGTCCTAATCAAACATCAACATTAAAAAAAAGTCAGAATAAAAAAACAAACTTACACAATAAATGATATCAGTAACTAATTCGAAGTGATTTATTCCAAGGAACGACGAGTTCAGTTGGTGCTGATATCTGCCGCAGTGCAGCAGACGAAGCGTTTGGTAGTTGAAGTTCAATTCGACCACGGTTTACCAGCCCGAATTTTGCATTCTTCAGTTGTACAAGATAGTATCTGATTTTTTTATGCTGTTTTAATGATGCGCTATAGGTTAACCCAGGTGATTGGCGTTACGAGAACAGACTCTTTTTGAATCTATTGTAGGCAATAGCATATCTCAGCGCAACAGGCTATCAATTGAGCCCTAGATGGTGGTAAAGACGTTACTAGTGAAGTGATTATGTCAGTTTTGAATGTGGCCAAGAACTACGATTAGGCTTCGCTTTGGATACAGGATTCATCTGAGAAGATAAATGGTAGTCTGTTGGAGACCCCGACATCCGGTAGGTTGATATTCATCGAAGTTGGGTGTATGAAGAAACGAAAGAAATCAAATATAGTCACAAGGTTGAGGAGAAAGAATATGCTCTGAACCTCCTTCCCGTGTTATGCTGTGAATAACGTTACTGACAATTCGAAGAGTTCTGGCAGAGTTTTATGATACAAAATATAAATAGACTAGAGGATAGACGATATATGAGTAGTAACTGATAGTGGTTACCGAACCTTTCGAAAATTTTGTTGTTGGGTAAAATCTACAATATCATGACTGAATCACGAAAAATCTCCTATAGTTTTATTTCACAAAGACTAAGATATAGACTAAAATGATACCATAAAGTACGTACGTACATTGTACTGAAAGTATGAGAGGAATAGCAAAGAATAAAAAAATTGAAAACTGAATTGATGATTGTCAAGTGTGAGAAGAAAACTTCAGATGAAATTAAATTTTTATTTGAGATTTTTCATCTCTACATACTTGAATGATCAAGATATTGTGTGATGAAAGTAGGAGATTTGCGCCGGTTCCAAGCCTCCCCCCACCATTATGACGTCAAGTGGGGTGGATAACCTAGACCGACTCATGTGACCTTGAAAAATATGTCTGGTGCATGGCACCAGGCATGAAAAATATGTATGGTGCATATGACCTTGAAAAATATGTCTGGTGCATAGGTGGCATGTGTACATCACAGATTACAGCCGATTCTGGGCTTCCCCCCACCACTATGACGTATTATTTGCTATTTTTTTGTTGTTGTTTAGTAACATCAAGGCGATGTGACCTTGAAGGGTCTGGTGCATGGATCGTTCAGATTTTTTTTCATATGAGATTTTGTGTGTGTGTGTGTGTGTGTGGGTGTGACATAGTGACGTAATTACATTTGATTGGTGTGTGTGTGAGAATGCACGGTACAGGGTTTCATCATGTGCTTGTCTTTGTACAAACATACGTCTACATACTTCGAAGATCCTTCAGGTAATGAATGTTACATCGGTGTGAGCCCAGCAAGTTAGTAGTGGTGTGACGTCACAGCATCAACCGTTCAACGGTAGGAGAGCGAGATGTTCACTCCACGACGTGCGGCTGAGTAATGCGTATTCATCGGTGTGCCCTCACCTCTTTCGATGCAGTAAAGGCTGTGACGTAACGCATCGCTCCAGCCTCGCTATCGATGGTGACACGCAGGTGGCCGAGGACTGTGCTAACGCTGCCCTCTCCGAGAGCGCAACGACCACTGCCTGTTCGTATCGACATCCAGTTGGGAAGTGGGCTTGGCTGTGACGTCAGGCATCTTCAGTGGGTAGCGAAGTAGGGTGAACTGAAGAGAGTTAAATAACGTGCATCTGTATTGATAATATTGAAGAATCTCGTGAAGTATTGATCTGAAAATTATCAACTTGAGCTGTGCCAAGGTATGGTTAGGGCGAATTGGATAAATATAACAATTGACAGAAATTCTCCCTATTATAGCAAAATTTTATCTCACATTTTCGCTTTGAAACCTCATTGAACTATTGAGGCCTGCGTCGGACTGCAAAGTTAAAGGTTATAAAATAATTAGAGATAAGTTCATTGCATGTATTCAAATGATTCAACATGAAACAAACCAATAAAGCACAAGTGAAAAAAAATGAAAGTTCAGAGAGTGAATTCTTGTTGCTTGTAACTATCCAATGGAATTTAGGATCTGAATATTGTGCAATGTTATATTCATGATGACGAATGAAAGAACAGTTATTATTTAGGTCTATTTTATGTACGGAAAACACTGAAGAGAGTGAAATCGAATTACAGAATACATATTCGGAAGAGAAATAAATATAGTAGGATTTGGAAAAATCTTGAGGTTTGGTTAGAATTTAGAAATTGACAATTGAGTTGAAAGAGACACATGCTTTGATGAGCCGATTTTCTATAGTTTGTGCCTGTATTTCTCGGTCCCGCATGACAAAAAGTTGTCGATTTTGATATTGCACGTAGCTTTTGCATTCCGTTTCGAGCTTCACAGCATATGACATCAGCGTAACTATAACTGAAAAGTAGGATGTGCCATCACTTTGATCGAAAATAAATTCATTCACCTGTCATTGCCAGATTTACCCGGCAAGTTTGGTTTGACTTTGGAATAAATGCACGGTTATTATCTGCCCCGAAACAGATGCGTAGACTCAACACATAACATTTTACAGGAGAAAAGACTGACATTTCTCACGCAAATGCATGTCTAACATGAACTAGGTACCGCATACTTGATGATAATTCAAAATGCTACACTATATTTCTTCTTGAAATATAATTACATTACAATTTGGAGCAACATAGTGGATGATATTGACGTAACTTCAACTGAAATGTGGATATCGCCTCACTTTGGTCTCTTTTTTCCACACATTGGCAAAATCTGATGGTGAAGTTTGGTTTAACCTTGAAACTAAATACTAGGATTTTCTCGAGGGTCGAGTTTTCATGTATGCCGATGACACAACATTGTGACGTCCCCAGATCTGAATGAAATTGAAAATGAAACGAAACTAGTAATCAATGAATTCGAATGTTGGTGTAGAAACAATCATTTAATAAATAATAGAAATAAAACAACATTTATCAAGTTTTCAAGTTGGTATCAGCGCCCTTTCCAAATAAATCTAGGTTTCGATATTGAATTGTCTTTCAATAATCACAACGAATACTTGTGCACTTCTCTGAAAAACGTATTTTGCCTTCCTAACAATGAAATTGAATTTTTTGAGACATAATCTTATGGATATATACTATGGTCTAGTGTATTCTAAGCTTAATATAAATATTACCATTTGGGGACACTCATCAGAAATAAATAGAATCTTTATAAGGCAAAAACTCTTCATTAGACTGATTTTCGATCTCAAATACAGATAATCTCTACAAAATATTAAGCTACGTTCATATACATTCTCATTCGCTAACAAGAAATGAGGAAATTCACTGTCATTGAACGAGACGGAGAAATGATTTCCATCAGGAAAAAATTAACCATAATGAAACAAATTTTCTCATATTCAAGAAAAAAGTCAAAGACTTTTTGGTAACAAGTTGTTTTTACTTCCTGATAGAGTATAAAAATAATATGTTTGTGTAACATGTGCTGTTATTGATATAAGTGCTATAAGATAAAATATTTTTGGTGTTCATATAGAAGTATTTGTTTCGAAAGAATTTTTTTTCTTTCGTGTAATTCAATGTTTATATGAAAGTAGCTGTTTCAGGAGGACGTTCTTTCAGTTTGTGTCTGGAAGTTACTTCTTTGCATGATCTACACATCCATGTATAGATTTACTTATTTTCAAATTCATTACTTCCTTCCTTTCTTTGGAAGATTCTTTCATCCCTTTTTTTTGTATCACATGGAGTAGTAGAAAGCCAAAAACTTTCTTTCCCAAAAATTAAATCATTCCTAAGAATATAACCCCTTCAATTCAAATAAGATAAAATATCTTTTGTAAAATGTGATGTGTCATATATACATTCATGTATCAAAAATGATGACTAAAATTTGACTTTGACTTCTCCGCCAATGTCATGCTAGACGGAGATTTGTAGACATGTAGTGTCAACACTCACACATATGCATGCCCTACATGAACTTCCGCATGCTTAAAAATGATGTAATACTTTAAAATGTCACACTACGTTTTTCTTTTCGAAACATAATTGATTACAAATCTGAAGCCATACAGTAGATGATATTGATATGATTTTCACTGAGAAGCAGGTTTGTTCTCACATTGGTCTGTTTCTCCCCCACCATGTCAAGATCTGACAAAGCAGTTTGGTTTGAGCTTGAAACTGAACGCCCATGACATGCTAGACGGAGATTTGCGGAGTTTCCAAAATAGATGAGTAGGGTCATGCCATTTTGCAGTAGAATAGATTGATATTTCTCACACATGCATATGCTCGCCTAACAAGAACTTTCACGTATTGCAATACAATCTAATTATTTGAAATTCAACACTATATTGCAGTATCTGACGGTAGAGTGTGGTTTGACTGTGAAAATGAATACAAAGTTAATTTTTTGCGAAAATCATGCTAAACGGGGTTTGGAAGTTCTCCAAAACAATGTATACAGTCACAACACACCATTATGCAGCGAAGAAGACATATTTTTCACACCTAAATATATTCTCGACATAAACTTTTACATGTCGCAATACACATGAATTATATCGCCCGTTCCCATGTGAACCGCTGACCATGCTGAAGCAGAATCTCGCGATTCTGGGAAACTGATGTGCAAGCATTCTTATCTTCATGGGAAGAATACTTTTGTAATTCAGTTATAATTTTGCCCTCATACTGTTAACATCAATTTTTGTTAATAAAATTAATTTTTAAAAAAGGACTTTGACATCCGAAAGTTATATTTGGCGCAGTCGGTAGGATACTCGAAATTGAACGTATCGAACGTCCAGTTTTCGTTTCAACGATTTATCGGGTATCGAACTTGTTGTTTTGTCTCGTGGAGGTGTTTGTGAAGGAGTGGCTCTTCAAACCTCAAGAAACCCAATCCATCGTAGACCTTTAGCTACCCTCAACAGGCAAATCATCTGGGAGTGGAACAGAATCGCAAGAAAGTCTTTCTGGAAATCAAAAATCAAGGAACCAGTCGTCTACCTTATAAAGGATGCTCAAAGTTCTTAGAATTCTGATGTAAGTCGTAATTTTTAAATGTCTATTGATAACTTATCTCAAATTCTTGGAAAGTTGAATTTGAATAACGAAAACCCTTCAGCTGACTCTTCAGTTTCTTTGCCTAATTCTTCTAGTAGTTCAAATATAATTATGGCTAACCAATTCAACTCAGAATACCTTAGGTGTGTGCCTGAATTCGACGGCAACCCTAATGATTTAAATAGATATCTAGCAGTTTGTGATTCAATAATTAATACTTTTTATAATGTGGCTGAGCCGACAAGCTTTCAAAATGTTTATTTGCTGAACTGTCTCATTTCAAAATTATCAGGCAATGCTAAAGTAGTAGCCAATATACAGAATGTTTCAAATTGGAGAAAACTCAAAGATACATTAACCAGAAACTTTGCCGATCAAAGGGATGAACCTAAACAGAGACATGGTTATGCTTAGGCAATCCCCTGATGAAAAGCCTGTTGAGGCTTTGCCATCGATCACCAAGTTACCAATAGTGAACCAATCATCTTATCAGACTTGGAAGAGGGGAAGCCAGAGCTACCCAAATCAATAGGGATCCAACTTGATGACCTGAACCTGGACGAACTTCATTCAATAAAAACCGCAATAATGGAAAACGAACCGATTATATCTTTCAAAGACGTAGCACATATCCCAAGTTTTTGGACGATGTTCATCTACTTGGTCCTAGTATCAATCTGTTTGTACCTACTGCACAAGAAGATTGGCTTCAGAGGGTGCAAAACCATTGGACCATCCAAACCAAGTCAAGATATCGAGATGTCTAGGGTTCAACTTCCTCGCTGACCCTCCTACGTTGAATCTTCGGGGGAGGATTTATATCGCCCGTTCCCATGTGAACCGCTGACCATGCTGAAGCAGAATCTCGCGATTCTGGGAAACTGATGTGCAAGCATTCTTATCTTCATGGGAAGAATACTTTTGTAATTCAGTTATAATTTTGCCCTCATACTGTTAACATCAATTTTTGTTAATAAAATTAATTTTTAAAAAAGGACTTTGACATCCGAAAGTTATATTTCATGTTTCAATTTGAAATGTATTACTATCTTCTTCTTAGAAGCCAATATTATCCAAGATTCAAGCCAATATACCATATAACGTAAGTGTGTATTCAACTGAAAAGGAGGTATTTTCACACTTCAACCTGAAAACTGATTCCTCCCCTCCACCATTTCATGATCTGACCTTGAAGTTGAGTTTGATCTTCAACTTGACTACGTGGTCATTTTCTGTCGATGTCCAGCTATACTGGTTTGTGAGTCCCCAAATATTACATAATGCACACATTTTTCGTACATACACGCGCATGCTTTACACCATGCATGCTTATGCTTATGTTGTAGTATTTTTCGGCATATATGACGAAAGACGAGGTGATTTTATTTTTGAAATTTTTGAACCTCAAAATATATTTTCTCTCCATAGGTAATTTTGGTAGGCATTCCTTTTTCTTCGAGCAGTCTTCAAGGTGTTTCTCTAACATAACTTGCGTGGGAAAACAGTGAAAACACCTATGGCAAAAATATTTTTTTCTATTATGTTTGTCGAGTTGATTACTCACCAAACTAGAAAGACCTTCTATCCAAACAAAGTGTTTTCTGGTTGGTGACGTAACATCATAGACATTTATTGAATCCTCACATCTTTCATCGTAATACATGTTTCGAATCATGAGTAGATTCACATGTTTGCGTCTATTTTTTGATATGCTCAATCTTAGCGGTATTACAGTATACTTGGATTTAAAAAGTTTCAACGTGTAAACATTGACTGAGTGATCATTCACTCTCTTCGAAACTATTTATCTGAATAATTTTCTTCGGAAAGTGAATACCTTACAACTTCAGAACTTCTGAATAGTCAGGAGCGCCAGAAAATATTCCTCGAACAGTAAATTAGAAACAGCACTACCTAGCGGGAAAAACTTTGCGTTAGAAGTAATGTGACCAAATATGAATATGAATAAAATCTGCTATTGAGATACATTTCTTATGGAATCATACTATATCAGAAAACTGAATTTCTGTGATGATATATTAGTCTTAAACACTATATTCACAGGAACAACAGTAAAAATATTGACAAAAATGTTTATCACGCTATTACAGTACCCAATTCGATAGCGACAAGTTGCATGTATCTTTATTCATGCAGCAAGTAAATGTTCTGTTTCTGTTTAAAATATGTTTTTCCGTTAATCAGCTGTCGCCCCCATACGAACGATAACTCTCAGAAGTTGAGAAACTTGTGCGAGCTAAGGCTAACGAGGTCTTACCTTTTAACGTGTGATTTCTAACATGGTTGCAGAATCATCGCAGCTTCAAACATATAAATTCTCTCGAGAAAAATACTACAACATAAGCATAAGCATGCATGGTGTGAAGCATGCGTGTGTATGTACGAGAAATGTGTGCATTATGTAATATTTGGGGACTCATAAACCAGTATAGCAGGACATCGACAGAAAATGACCACGTAGTCAAGTTGAAGATCAAACTCAACTTCAAGGTCAGATCATGAAATGGTGGAGGGGAGGAATCAGTCTTCAGGTTCAAATGTGGAAATACCTCCTTTTCAGTTGAATACACTTTTATGTAGTATGGTATATTGGCTTGCATCTTGGATAATATTGGGTTCTAAGAAGAAGATAGTAATACATTTCAAATTGAAATATGTGTATTGCGACATGTAAAAGTTTATGTCGAAAACTGCACGTTCGATACGTTCAATTTTGAGTGTCCTACCGACTGCGCCAAATATAACTTTCGGATGTCAAAGTCCTTTTTTAAAAATTGATTTTATTAACAAAAATTGATGTTAACAGTATGAGGGCAAAATTATAACTGAATTACAAAAGTATTCTTCCCATGAAGATAAGAATGCTTGCACATCAGTTTCCCAGAATCGCGAGATTCTGCTTCAGCATGGTCAGCGGTTCACATGGGAACGGGCGATATAATTCATGTGTATTGCGACATGTAAAAGTTTATGTCGAGAATATATTTAGGTGTGAAAAATATGTCTTTTTCGCTGCAAAATGGTGTTTTGTGACTGTATACATTGTTTTGGAGAACTTCCAAACCCCGTTCAGAATGATTTTCGCAAAGAATGAACTTTGTATTTATACTCACAGTCAAACTACACTCCACCGTCAGATACTGCATATAGTGTTGAATTTCAAATGATCAGATTGTATTGCAATACGTGAAAGTTCTTGTTAGGCGAGCATATGCATGTGTGAGGAATATCAATCTATTCTACCGCAAAATGGCATGACCCTACGCATCTATTTTGGAAACTCCGCAAATCTCCGTCTAGCATAACCTGGGCGTTCAGTTTCAAGCTCAAACCAAACTGCTGTGTCAGATCTTAACATGGTGGGGGAGAAACAGATCAAAGTGAGAACAAACCTGCTTCTCAGTGGAAATCATATCAATATCATCTACTGTATGGCTTCAAATTTGTAATCAATTATGTTTCGAAAAGAAAAACGTTGTGTGACATTTTAAATTATTACATCATTTTTAAGCATGCGGAAGTTCATGTAGGGCATGCATGTGTGTGAAAAATATCAGTCTGTTCTCCTGTAAAATGTCAAATGTTGACACTACATGTCTACAAAACTCCGTCTAGCATGGCATTGGCGGAGAAGTCAAAGTCAAATTTTAGTCATCATTTTTTATACATATGACACATATGACACATCACATGACACATATGACACATCACATTTCACAAAAGATATTTTATCTTATTTGAATTGAAGGGGTTATATTTTAAGGAGTGATTAATTTTTGGGAAAGAAAGTTTTTGGATTTCTACTACTCCATCTGATACAAAAAAAGGGGATGAGAGAATCTTCCAAAGAAAGGAAGGAAGTAATCAATTTGAAAATTAGTGACTCCATACATGGATGTGTAGATCATGCAGAGAAGTAACTTTCAGACACAAACTGGAAGAAAGTCTTCCTTAAACAGCTACTTTCATATAAACATTGAATTATATGAAAGAAAAAAAATTCTTTCGAAACAAATACTTCTATATGAACACCAAAAATATTTTATCTTATAGCACTCATATCAATGACAGCACATGTTACACAAACATATTATTTTTATACTCTATCAGGAAGTAAAAACAACTTGTTCCCATAAAGTCTTTGATTTTTTTCTTGAATATGAGAAAATTTGTTTCATTATGGTTTATTTTTTCCTGATGTAAATCGTTTCTCCGTCCCTTTCAATGACAGTGAATTTCTTCATTTCTTGTTAGCAAATGGGAACGTACATGAACGTAGCTTAATATTTTGTAGAGATAAATGTATGGTAATGTGAAAAATTTTCTGTCTTGGAATGTTTTCTTACAAGATTCTCTGTATTTGAGATCAAAAATTAGTCTAATGAAGCGTTTTTGCCTTATAAAAATTCTATTTATTACTGATAAGTGTCCTCAAACGGTAATATTTATATTAAGCTAAGAATACACTAGACCATAGTATATATCCAAGAGATTATGTCTCAAAAAATTTAATTTCATTGTTAGGAAGGCAAAATACGTTTTTCAGAGAAGTGCACAAGTATTCGATGTGATTATTGAAAGACAATTCAGTTTCGAAACCCAGATTTATTTGGAAAGGGCGCTGATACTTACTTGAAAACTGGATAAATGTTGTTTAATTTCCATTATTCATTAAATGACTGTTTCTACACCAACATTTGAATTCATTGATTACTAGTTTCGTTTCATTTTCAATTTCATTCAGATCTGGGGACGTCACAATGTTGTGTCATCGGCATACATGAAAACTCAACCCTCGAGAAAATCCTAGTATTTAGTTTCAAGGTTGAACCAAACTTCACCATCACATTTTGCCAATGTGTGGAAAAAAAGAGACCAAAGTGAGGCGATATTCACGTTTCAGTTGAAGTTACGTCAATATCATCCACTATGTTGGTTCAAATTGTAATGTAATCATATTTCAAGAAAAAATATAGTGTAGCATTTCGAATCATCATTAAGTATGCGGTACCTAGTTCATGTTAGACATGCAAATGCGTGAGAAATGTCAGTCTGTTCTCCTGTGAAATGTTATGTGTTGAGTCTACGCATCTGTTTTGGGGCAGATAATAACCTTGCATTTATTTCAAAGTCAAACCAAACATGCCGGGTAAATTTGGCAATGACAGGTGAATGAATTCATTTTCGATCAAAGAGATGGCACATCCTACTTTTCAGTTATAGTTACGCTGATGTCATATGCTGTGAAGCTTGAAACGGAATGCAAAAGCTACGTGCAATATCAAAATCCACAAGTTTTTGTCATACGGCACCAAGAAATACAGGCACAAACTATAGAAAATCGGCTCTTCAAAGCAGTTGTCTCCTTCGACAATTTCTAAATTCTAACCAAACCTCAAGATTTTTCCAAATCCTACTATATTTATTTCTCTTCCGAATATGTATTCTGTAATTCGATTTCACTCTCGTCAGTGTTTTCCGTACATAAAATAGACCTAAATAAAAACTGTTCTTCCATTCGTCATCATGAATATAACATTGCACAAGATTTAGTTCCTAGATTCTATTGGATAGTTACAAGCAACAAGAATTCTTTCTCTGAACTCTCATTCCTTATCACTTGTGCTTTATTGGTTCGTTTCATGTTGAATCATTTGAATACATGCAATGAACTCTTCTCATTACTTATCTCTAATTATTTTATAACCTTTAACTTTGCAGTCCGACGCGGGCCTCAATAGTTCAATGAGGTTTCAAAGCGAAAATGTGAGATCAAATTTTGCTATAATAGGAAGAATTTCTGTCAATTGTTATATTTATCCAATTCGCCCTAACCATACCTTGGCACAGCTCAAGTTGATAATTTTCAGATTGATACTTCACGAGATTCTATAATATTATCTATACAGATGCACGTTTTTTAAATCTCCTCAGTTCACCCTACTTCGCTACCCACTAGAGATGCCTGACGTCACAGCCAAGCCCACCTCCCAACTGGATGTCGATACGAACAGGCAGTGATCGTTGCGCTCTCGGAGAGGGCAGACTTTAGCACAGTCCTCGGCCACCTGCGTGTCACTATCGATAACGAGGCTGGAGCGATGCGATACGTCACAGCCTTTACTGCATCGGAAGAGGTGAGGGCACACCGATGAATACGCATAACTCAGCCGCACGTCGTGGAGTGAACATCTCGCTCTCCTACCGTTGAACGGTTGATGCTGTGACGTCACACCACTACTAACTTGGTGAGCTCACACCGATGTAACATTCATTACTTGAAGGATCTTCGAAGTATGCAGACGTATGTTTGTACAAAGAAAAGCACATGATTAAACCCTGTACCGTGCATTCTCACACACACACACCAATCAAATGTAATTACGTCACTATGTCACACCCACACACACACACACACACAAAATCTCATATGAAAAAAATTCGGAACGATCCATGCACCACACCCTTCAAGGTCACATCGCCTTGATGTTACTAAACAACAACAAAAAAAGCAATTAATACGTCATAGTGGTGGGGGGAGGCCCAACACCGGCTGTAATCTGTGATGTACACATATCACCTATGCACCAGACATATTTTTGAAGGTCATATGCACCATACATATTTTTCAAGGTGGCATGCACCAGACATATTTTTCAAGGTCACCTGAGTCGGTCTAGGTCATCCACCTCATGTGACGTCATAGTGGTGGGGGAAGGCTTAGAACTGGCTAAAATCTCCTACTGATAAAAAAAGATTTCTTTGAAACAACTGAAGAGAATCACTGTCTTCCACGACCAGATCAGTGTGAAAATACATCTTAGACAATACAATAATGAGTTTCATTGGATTGGTTTCATGAATATTCCGGATGAGAAAAAGCCCAGCTCAGGCTCATTCCAGATCTCACATTTCGTCTCAGTTATAATATTCTTTACCACATAATATGAACTGGAATAACTTCGAAATTGCTAATGATATGTTACTGCTTCTCATCTTCAGAATTCACATCATGATTGGACTGACTCATTACTTGACGAAAATCAATGACACTGTCTATCATTATGGATAGTTCATAATTCACATTCTGATTACTGTTCAGACCAATGATAAAATAAGGATAGATGACAATTTATACCATTCCGAAATATTAATGTCAGTACCCATAATGATTGAATTCATCACATTACACCTTACATGCAAAACAAATTTAATTGTTCAATAATCCATTGGAATATATTCAATATACATAAAATATGAAGTTGCATTGAAATTTGTTCCATAAACTTTGTCTCATAATCTACGGTGGCAGGTTCTCCTTGATCTCTTTTCCAACGTCTAAGAAAATAAATTTGCCCTATATTTTTTAATAGCTTCATTTGTATTCTTTATACACACTTCAGGAGTTTACAACTTCTAGAAATCCCTGTTTGCTACTTCATCTTCGAATTAACTGCGAAAAGGCTGTTTTAACTCTAAAAACTTTGTTACTTTGCCAAACTGAGCTCATTCAGTATCATGAAGGGGATTTTGAATTAATTATAAACACAATGTTTTAACGGAAACCTCAAAGTCAAGTCAATTTATTGCCAAAAAAAATTGTGCAGAGTTGATAATCGATTTGTTGTTCATTTTCAGGGAGTTCAGAAAGTATAGATTAACATACATGACTTTGAAAATGAAGTATCTGTTAGAATCTGTTGAAACATTTTTTTTTCGGTAACCAGCCCCTTTACGAACGACAATTTTAAAAAGTTGAAACTTGTGCGAGCTGAGGACTGACGGAGTCTTACCTTCAAACGTGTAATTGCTAACACAGGTTGGACGATAGGAAGTGGAAATCGATAGTGCAACCTTGCGGTTTGAACCACCGATTCACACAGCGGTATGTGTTAATGAATGGCTTTTTTTGAACAAATACGTTCTCTTCAAGACAATCAAACTTTCATTGATGATTCAATGGATCTGAATGTTGATTCAAATAGTTCCTCAGGCAATGAAAGACTGGTCGAAAAGAGCAAAAAGAGGTCTGTGAGATCACCATATTTGTTTTCTGTGGACAATTTTTTCTTGGCTCACATGAAGTACCAGATCTTAAGAAACTGCATCAAGATTTGATCAATCGCGTTTGAGCTATATCGATGATGACTTCTGATAACACTGTAAACTACCTCATTAATTATTTATTAGATGTTTTTTATACTTATCAAAAAACAAATTTTGTATAAATTTCCAGTGATCATTCTAATAGTTTCAAGTTATTTTCAGAATATGCAAAAAATTAAATATTTCAAGACTGTTGGCCAAATCATGGAAATTAATTATTTGTACAAGTACATTATATACTATAATTTAGTAATTATATAGTATAGTTACTATATACTAAAGTGAAAATAAAATAACTAGTGGAAATTAGACAAAAGTATTTTCATTCATTTCAGTGAAATGGTCATGAATTTCCACAAAATGAACTATCCATCAATTACACAAATTATACTTACAGACTTGGGTTGGCAAGGTCTGGGTTTGATGATTTCGGGTTTTAAATGATAATTGAAGTGTGTTTGCGACAATTTGTTCTTCAAGATTTTAATGTGTGTAGTGTGCGAATTGTATATTTCTGAAAAATGTCTTGAGTTATTTTCTGATGAGTAGTTTAAACTTCGAAATATGGATGATTCTGCAAATCGAAATAATTCATGAATGCGAAATATAGTTCTGAACTGAAAATGATTTTCCAAAACAGATATGATAACTGAAATTAAATTCAAACGGTACTATTCAAAGATAGGATGATCGAAAAATATATAGAAATCCAACACTTTTCATTTCTATACATTTTAATTATTACATATGTGTCATTTCAATATGCAAAACTTCTCACATCAAAGAATCAGAAAAAATATTGGTACAATATCTAAAAAATCTCAATTTTGACCAAACAGTATGACTGAATGAAAATTGAGAGAATTTTGATTTCCTAAAGTTGTATTCATCTAGTCAATTCACATCATTAGCTATGTTAAAAAATTATTTCAATCGTACAATTCAACACCTTATATATTTGAAAAATGTTGTTTTGATCTGCTGTAACTCATGTCCCAAATCTATTCAGAGTGAGTCTCATTGATTTCCATCAATTTCAATAAAACAAGTATATTTAGCGATATAGCAATATGTTACATGGATATTATTTTAGTGAAGTAGTACCTTTAGTAGGTAGATAGTCAAGAGTAGATAGTCAGATAGCACATTGGCTTTCTTTGAACTCAAGAAATTGATTCTAGAGAACTTGCATATGTTTTTCAAGAAAATGGATGAATTCGTGAATATTCATTTAATTCTATCATTTTATAAGGAAGTTATTTATTCTTCACGGAAAAAAAATTTCCTCAGAATGTTTCAATATCGTATTTATAGGTGATCTTTATTCGCATTAGATTTCAGAGACTGATATATAATGTGTTATTCAATAGGGCTTTTCCTGAGAATTGATTATATCGAAAACGAAATATGAAACATATGGAGAATTGTAACATAGCCGATATCAATTTTGCTCAAAAGACACTAGAAAAATCAGAAATTGCAAAACGTTTTTGATTTCATGTTTCAGAATACAAAATCTTATTCTGGTAATGATATTAATATGTTGTAGTTGTAATCCTACTGAAAAACTGAAAATTTGTTTCAATTCATGAAGGAACTGCCTGTGAACCATAAGATAATTGTGAGAAAAAAGCCACTTATAGAGTAGTGGCTATTTTCCGAGTACATGTCTCTGAATTATAAATACGCAATCGATATTTATGACCTTTCTACAAGCATAGGTGTTCTCGAATGGTTTGTAATTATCAACCAATGGTCGAAGTTGATCGTTGCATGAGAAAATATATGAGAAAGGAAGTTTTTGGCTTTCTACTACTCCATCTTGATACAAAAAAAGGATAAGGGAATTTTCCAATTCTTTCCCAAAAATTAATCACTCCTAAAAATAGAACCCCTTCAATTCAGAGAAAATATACTTTCCCTATGAATTACAAAGATTCAATCTCAGAGAGCACTCATTGAAGCGATTATTCTTCCACGGAATAAACCATAATAATAAATACCAAATCAGTTTTTGTAGGAATGTTGCGTTTGAAAGTTTTAAATAGATAATGTTCCAACAGGTACTTTCATCCCTACCAGTTTCAGTGTTAAAATGTAAAAATAAGTATAATTTTTGTATCTCTTATCTTCTTGGTTGTTTATTGAAAACATGATGGGTAGAGAGGATTTCTTCGCAGATAGTCGTCTTACCAATTTCCACTGAGGAATATTTTTCAGGAAGTGTGACTTCAAACTGTTATGGCATTCGTTTCATCTAGTTATAACACCATGTTTGACCTTAGCTTTTGTTATGAGTTCAATTAAATTCATTATCATAATTTACCTTGACACTTACATCAATCAACAACACTACTGAATAGCTTTTGATAGCTTATATTCATGAAGAACAATCAGTAGAAACCATATCATATTATTTTTCTGTCGAAATATTTTGAAAGAAGGTAAAACATTCATTTTGAATATACAAAATGTTCACAATAAATTTGGCCAGCATGGAAAATCGCAATTCTTAGAGATACAAAGTCGGTTGAATTGAAGTGCGATACTTGAAATAACTTCATAAAATCAGTTTATTGGAATCAATAATGATTGAATATGAGTGACTTATCAAAAAAATCTGAAAAATGATTACGAAATTTCGTAGACGAAACTTCATTCAGAAACATTGAAAATGAAATATTCTATAACTGAAACGATCGCAACGAGAATGTGTTCCTTCTCAATATTTCCCTAAATGAAAAAAACTGAGGAAGAATTTGCGAATTTCGATCACTTTTGAGTATCTTCGAAACTGACCTAAACTTTTTGAAATATATTTTTTTTTCAAATGAGCTAGCTTCCTAATTCAGCTGAGTGTGAATCTCTCATGATTTCCGATGTTTCTTTTCTAGCCTTCCTTATCTTAGACACAAAGTAATTTCAATGAATTTTTTTCTGCACCAGTGAATCATAAAAAAAATTATTGTTTACATTAAGTCCTGTTCAGAACCACTACGAGTATAAAAACAAAATGGATTGGAGTCCAAGCAGTCCAACTGATGAAGCTAACGTGTAGCGAAACACGTCTTTCAAACAATTCATCGTGAAAACTCTATAAAAAAAGGCTCACGTTGAGTATTCTTCAGTTTTTTCTTCGATTATTCTTCATTCCTGATTTGTTTAAAAAAATTGTTCAAAATATGTTTTTTTCGTTAATCAGCTATCGCACCCCTACGAACGACAACCTTTAGAAGTCGATACTTTTGTAAGCTGAGGACTAACGAGGTTTTACCTTTCAACGTGTGACTCCTAACACGGGTAGGACGATAGCAAGTGAAAATCGAGCGTTCAGCCTGAGGCTTGAACCATCGACTTACACATCGAACGACTGACTGAGTGAACAAAGCACACACGTTGAACGACCCGGCTACTGACCAAGAACATTTCTTTTCCGAGAACATTTCTTTAGGCCAAAATTATGATATTGTAAAATTATAGTCTTTGTTATTGTTTGCTAGTGAAACTTTTCATTTTCATGTTCGATTTATGCAGAAATATCAATACAATTCGAACTAGCATTCGAATCACGGGTTCAAATATGAACGCTTCCAAATGTTAGAAAAATCTGTTTTACGATAATCAGCTGTCGCACCCATTCGAACAACAAGTTTTGAAAGTCAAAACTTGTGCGAGTTAAGAACCAACTCGACCTTACCTTTTACGTGTGACAATATCAATCATTCAATTAATGTTCAGCTTGTTGTACTTTATTTTTCATACCTGGGTGACTGACACCGAACCGAACCGGAATATCCAGAAAGATTAGGAATCAGAAGAGAAAACACTGAACTTTGAATATCTACAATGAATTACTACTTGTAATAAGTGACCCGTTTTGCTATTCTCATAGCTTTCTTTAACAATCATTGTTTCCAATCAAAAAATTTCAATTCGAAAATGTTTATTCAAATTTTGGTTGAAATATGTACATTATATTTGTGATAGTGTGTTTTGAGCCAACGTGAGATATTGAAAGTAACTGCGAATGATGGGTATTCACAGCGTAAGTTTTATCGGGACCGAAATTGACTCATTTTATATACTTGGCCGCATTTTTTTGATTTTCTTAGAATGTTAGGGAAGTTGTAATCGATATCATCACGTTGAAGATAGGAAAATATACTTAGATTTCGGAAATAATTATTATTTCATACGAAGATGTGTATGTATGTGTAAGAGCGAGAGACGCGTGTGACGTAGTCGAGGCAAAGAGTGATGGAGATGGTATCGAGGTTTTACATTCCTAGCGCAGCAGGTGTTGTCGGTTGTAAATCAAATCGTTGTTCATGGGGCAATGTAGCGCTGGTCTTAAAATTAGGCGTGAACGACTCGATTAAAATTGGAAGCGCAAAAGTAATATATTGATAATAATGAATCAGATTCAAGAAAAAATATAACAACCCATCAGTTCTTCAAATGTGTACGGGATGTCTCAAATACATCATTGAAGAAAAAAACATGGTGTCGAAGTAGACAAGGTGTGTACAAGTGTAAGAGACTGTAAGTTTTCAACGTGCGATCCCTCAATATGTTCAAGGTATCTCTGAATACAGCATTGAAAACAAACATGGCGTTAAAGTGTACAGCATGTATCAAAATACATCATTCAAGAAAAAACATGTCGGTTTAGAATATGATATCAATCTGTATACAGGGCGTTTCAAAATACATCATTTAAGAAAACAACATGCCTGTTCAATAGAAGTCTAGCGTTCCAACATGTCGGAAGGACACTAAGTGTCGTATCTCTGCCAACCAAGTTAACATCATTGAGAGAAGGAGGAGATGGCACCAAAGTTGTCGAGGAGTTATGTATTGTGGAGTCAACATTCAAAAATGGGGAAAGCGATCGTTTTACAAGTGCTACCGTTTTGCGTGAGTTTCATCGTTATTGTCGTAGTCGTTTTCATGTTTCAGTATGACAGTCATTTATCATTTAACGTGTTCTGCTAACCATGTACGGATCATCAGGAGATGACTAAAGTCCATGCTTTGTCATATGAAAGTCTATCTTGCAAATTTTCAGACTCCTGAACGGAATCTTGTAGGTCACACAGCCTAAATCGACAGACAAAAAACGAAGATGGGGAAGCACATCAAATGAAAAGGAAACTAATGCAGAATTCATCGACAGAGAAAAAACAATGATGGCGTAACATGTCAGAAGAGGAGATGGATGTCGGCTTTACGACTTCAACTGACCTCCCTGTGAATTTAGTTCAGGAACGAGTCTACAGAGGAAATGGATGTCGAGTTTACGACTCCAACGGACCTCACTGTAAATTTAGTTCAAGAGCGAGTCTACAGAGGACATGGATGTCGAGTTTACGACTCCAATTGGCCTCCTTGTGAATTCAGTTCAGGAGCGAGAGCTGCGGCGAAAAAGCCCTGCACGGCTGAATCTAAGGTATAGTCAGGTGTAGCTGACGTGCAAAAATTTTCTTATGGAAAGGTTGTCGTGGGTATCAAGGCGAGAATCTTGCAACTTGACTATCCGAATACCTCATTAATAGAGCTTATACTTTGTGCCTGCCCCGTTGGTGACCGAATCAGGTCTTTAGAGTTCGACAGAGCCGAACTCTTACCATCTGACCTAAAAGACCACTCACCATTCAAACCAATCGGCTTCGTTCGGAAGCTGGGTTTGTTTTTCCGAGTGAGAATAGGTGTGAGCCACAATAAACCCTTGCGGGTTGCGGTGTAGGGTCGAATAGACTCACTCACTTTGGACCTAACCTGACAACCTAACATATCAGAAGGACACTAAGATGTATTTTCGTTAACAGTAGTTTCTCCTCAATGTGCAGTACATCAAATGAAATGGAAACCAATGTAGAATTTATCAACAGAGAAAAAACAAATGAATATGATGTCAATAGAACACTGAGCCGTATTTTCGCTAATAATATTCACATTGTCATATGTATCACATCAAATAAAACGAAACATGTCAGAAAGGCAGTAGGCCACATATTCGTTAATGATAATGGGATCTCGACGTGCAGCATATTGAATGAAAGATAAACGAATGCAGAATTGATTGACGGAGAAAGAACAGAGATGTCAGAAGGGCACTAAGTCGTATTTTCGTCAATAATAGTTTGTTCTCAACGTGCAGCATATCAAATGAAATGAAAAAGTATGCATAATTCAACAACGAAGAAAAAACAAACAGAAATGATGTCAAGAGGGTACTGAGCCACATCTTAGTTAATAATAATCGCATCGTCACGTTCAGAATATCAAATGAAAGGGGAGATGTTGAATTTATTAAAAATGAAAAACAGAGAGGCAGCCAAAAGAGCACTAAACCGTATTCATTATCAATAGTCGAATCATCACGTACATCACGTCAAATGAAAGGAGAATAAATGCAGAATTCATCGACAAAGAAAAAACAACAATGCCGTAATTTGTCAGAAGCCGCATCTTCGTTATTAATATTTAAATCGTCATGTATAGCACGTCAAATGGAAGGGAAACAAATGCAGAACTCATTGACAAATAAAAACCAAAGATGGCGCAATATGTCAGAAACGCAATAACTCGAATCTTTGTTATTAATTTTCGAATCGTTATGTACAGCACGTCAAAATAAAAGGGGAAACGAATGCAGATTGTATCAACAGAGAAAACACAAATATGATGCAACATGTCAGAGGAGCACTAAGCCAGATTTTTGTTATTGATAGTTGAAACCCAACGTGCAGCACATCAAATGGAAGGAAAAGAAATGCAGAATCCATCGACAAAAAAAAAATTGAAGACGATGCCAAGAGGGCACTGAGTTGTTACTTCGCTAATAATAGTCGCATTATCACATGTAGCACATCTAATAAAAGCTGAATTCATGTGTTTGTTGACCTTCTCTATCAATAACCAAGGTCATATGGATCAATGTCGATGCTGAATCAACCATCCGGAGATACGCAGTTCTCAAGGCGACGAAACGATGACTTTTATTTTCTTTGTTTAATTTTGAAATATGTCATCACTCATACGTCCTGCGTGGCGAAATGAGTTAGTTGTACCAATTGAAATTGATACCAGTAAGGAGTGCACCGATATTCTATCTGAAAGTAAGTGTTTTCAAATCTGAAATATTTCTCAGATGAATTTATTCAAATGTAATTTGATCAAAAGTTGGTGGGGGTTGTTGAATTATCATTGATCCAAAATTTTTCTTAGTATATATTGGATGATTTCAGTCGAATGTTTTTCATACCATCGTTCGTTTTTTAATTTCTGGTTTCTTCCAGGTGTATTTCCAAAAATTCGAGTTCAGTGGTGGAGATGAAACCAATTAACAACAACTTTTCACCACACCGGGTGACAAAGGAATATCACCCACCATTTGGAAGAACTTTTCATCAGGAAATTCATTTGAAATTGTACGAAATCAAAGTTAGTACTACTTTCCCATTTTTTTCTGTTCAATATATGTATAGAGTTTGTGATTGTATACAATATTTTTTGTTCGACTTTCATAGATATGATCCGCATGAAGTAGTGTTTTCAATACTTTTTATGTGTTCAGTAATTGCAGAATATGTGTTTTGAATTTCTTGGTTTGAATGACAGTTGATTTTTTAAATTATAACTGTAGGTCACTCATTTTTCACAATCACTCCATGAAAGACATTACCCCCACTCTTGAATTTCATTTTCCTTTGATGTATGTTTGTATTGAAGATTGAATTCATTTCAGAACACTATATCAACGTGTGCAGTATCAGTTCAGAGTCATCTCAACAACCACATCCAAACCCGTCTCAGCAACCTTTTCAGAACGAACTCCAAATCTCAGCAACTTCCAGAACCATCTCAACAATCTCCACAGAACGAGCTTCAAATCGCAGCATCTTCCACAATACATCAACGTATGCAGTATCAGTTCAGAGTCATCTGAACAACAGCAGTCAAAACCATCTGAGCAACCTTTTCAGAACCAGTTTCAAATCTCAGCAGTTTACATTTTTTTTGTCTATGATTGCACACTATGAGACTAGCAGTCGTCGATATTCAGGGATTTGTTGTTGAGCAACAATAACACCCCAAGGAGATCACCATCGAGATTGGTAATCAATATAACACTTTTCTGCTTCTACCGCCGAAAGCATCCTCCTTCTTGAGCAAAGACGATAGAAAAGGCGTTGTGTATGCGAAAAAAAACATTCACGATTTGAATTATTCTTCAGGCTTCGTGGAATATCATCTACTGGATATCATTCTCAAGGAATATCTACATGATATTGATATCATTTATATGCGTGATCATTAAAAGAAAGCCTTTATGGATGACAGACTGTACCTATTCAGTATATACACAACCGTTGTGAATTTGGAAGACTTTGAAGATTCATGGTGGTGTTCCAAAATTGGAGAAAAACACTCTGTTCTGTATGGATCATTCCAAAGGAAATTCGTTCAGCTGCAGCCTCGATAACGTTGATATTTTATATGAATGGCTTTATAATATACTACCAAAATGAGTAAAATTCACGTCACACACATCTTTGTTTTGAAAATGGAAATTTATCTTATACAGGGAAGGTTGCTGAAAATATGCATTAACGAAAAATTATTTACGCAGGTTTATAGTGATGAATAGCCATTATGTTGGAAAATACAAGGTGGACAAAAAACAACTCACATATATAAGACATTTTGGAAATGAAGAAAATGAGTTTGTCTCTCAGTTCATAACCGTAGTGAATTTGGAACACTCTGAAGATTCATGGTGATGTATTCCAAAATTTAAGAAAAACACGATGCTCTGTATGGATCATTCCAAAGGAAATTCGTTTAGCAGCAAGCAGTCTCAATAACGTTGATATTTTATATAAATGGCTTTATAATATACTACCAAAATGAATAAAATGCATATCACACACATCTTCTTTCATAAATGAAAACTTATCATGTACAGGGAAAGCTGCCGACAATATGCAATAACGAAAAAATATATACGAGTTTATAGTGATTAATAAACATAATATTGGAAGATACAAGGTTGACAAAAAAGGACATTTTAGAAATAAAGGAAATAAGTTTGTCATTTTAAATTCTGATTCGTTGGGTCGTTTTATCAAAAAGTGGTATTTTATATCTTGATTTTCAATCAGGACATTATTATAGATGATTGATATTAGACATTTGATTTCAATTGAGATAAATATTACTGGAGTTTCTTTCCCAACACAAAATCGTTATTTTTAACACCTCGAAACACGCGTCGAGGTGTTGGAAATAATGATTTGGTGTTGGTAAAGAAACTTCAGTAATATTCATTACTACACCAAAGGTTCCAAACAGTGCATCATAAGTCAATTATGATATTTGTAAATCAATTTCGTATTGTAGTTTTTTCGAAATTCCCATTCTGAATAGTATCCGGATACCGGACGAGTCTATTATGTGTAGATAACTGCTCTCATTCTTATCAGCAAATCATTTCCTCTCGTCGAATCAGCATAGTTTTACGAATAATCGAAGTACTGAAACAGCTCCCTATAATTTTGATGAACACTTAATAACTTATTTTGACCGCAAATTTGAAGTATGCGGTTTGTTCATTGATTTCTCAGAAGCGTTCGATTGTGTATATCACGAGATAATAATTTTGAAAATGAATAGACTTGGGGTGAGGGAAATTGCTCAAGATTTGATAAAGGCATATTTTCAGGGTGTTTCTCAAGGATCCATATTGGGACCACTTTTTTTCCAAATTTATGCTAACGATCTAATGAAGTAACTTCATGACCTTACGATGGTGAAGTATCTTCATGACCTTAACATGCAGACGACACCAACCTTCTGATCGAATCAAACAATTCCATAGTACTTCCGGAAATAACTGAATTGGTCTATTAAAAAATAATAACATGGGCTAGTGAAAACCATCTACCACTCAACATCAACAAAACAGTGTTACTGAAATATTCGCTAGGTTATATGAATAACTCTCTAAGTATATTCAAATATAAAGATCTGGAGGTTACATCATGTTCAACAACAAGAATGCTTGGTCTCACTGTAGATCACAAACTTACATGGAACCCACATATTGACCTACTCTGCGATGAATTGAAAAAAAATTGTCACGCACTAAGATTCATGCGAAATCACTGCAGCAAGGAAGTTTTGTTCAGCCTGTACTATGCGACCATCAATTCTTATATAAGACACGGAATTCTAAATTGGGGGACGGGATCTTCTGCACAAAGAGTTTTTATACTCCAAAAATATGCAATCCGAATAATTGATGATCTAGAATGGCGACAGTTGGCGGTTGGCTCCTGTTGGTGACACCGTGCATATGTGACGTTTTTTTTTCCATTTTTGGTAACCAGTTGTTGTCCACCTTTGCAATTGGCTGCACCGCGCTGATGAGGCCAATAGCCAGAAACACGTGTCCGCGGTTTGCCTCCATATTTCTTGAGTGTCATGTCCACGAATTTCCTCCTTTTGATTTATATCATACACACTCAATAATATCTATATCTCTTTATCTATATCCTGGACCCGGAAGTCACGCAGGTAGCTATAGCTGCATACGTGGTGATGTTAGATGATGCCTGAGAATGCTGGGTCTTCTAATTGAAACCACAAATGTGCGGTTGGCTCCTGTTGGTGACACCGTGCATATGTGACGTTTTTTTTTCCATTTCTGGTAACCAGTTGTTGTCCACCTTTGCAATTGGCTGCACCGCGCTGATGAGGACAATAGCCAGAAACACGTGTCCGCGGTTTGCCTCCATATTTCTTGAGTGTCATGTCCACGAATTTCCTCCTTTTGATTTATATATATATATATATATATATATATATATATATATATATATATATATATATATATATATATATATATATATATATATATATATATATATATGGACATCGTGTTTTTCTTGAATTTTGGAATACATCACCATGAATCTTCAAAGTGTTCCAAATTCACTACGGTTATGAACTGAGAGACAAATTCATTTTCTTCATTTCCAAAATGTCCTATGAATGTGAGTTGTTTTTTGTCAACCTTGTATTTTCCAACATAATGTTTATTCATCACTATCAACCTGCGTATATAATTTTTCGTTAATGCATATTTTCGGCAACTTTCCCTGTATAAGATAAATTTCCATTTTCAAACAAAGATGTGTGTGACGTGAATTTTACTCATTTTGGTAGTATATTATAAAGCCATTCATATAAAAGATCAACGTTATCGAGGCTGCAGCTGAACGAATTTCCTTTGGAATGATCCATACAGAACAGAGTGTTTTTCTCCAATTTTGGAACACCACCATAAATCTTGAAAGTCTTCCAAATTCACAGCGGTTGTGTATATACTGAATAGGTACATTCTGTCATCCATAAAGGCTTTCTTTTGATGATCACGCACATAAATGATATCAATATCATGTAGATATTCCTTGAGGATGCTATCCAGTAGATGATATTCCACGAAGCCTGAAGAATAATTGAAACCATGAATGTTTTTTTTTTTCGCATACACAACGCCTTTTCTATCGTCTTTGCTCCAAAAGGAGAATGCTTCCGGCGGTAGAAGCGGAAAAGTGTTATATTGATTACCAATCTTGATGGTAATGTCCTTGGGGTGTTATTGTTGCTCAACAACAAATTCCTGAATATCGACGACTGCTAGTCTCATAGTGTGCAATTATAGACGAAAAAATGTAAACTGCTGAGATTTGAAACTGGTTCTGAGAAGGTTGCTCAGATGGTTTTGACTGCTGTTGTTCAGATGACTCTGAACTGATACTGCATACGTTGATGTATTGTGGAAGATGCTGCGATTTGAAGCTCGTTCTGTGATTGTTGAGATGATTCTGGAAGTTGCTGAGATTTGGAGTTCGTTCTGAAAAGGTTCCTGAGACGGTTTTGGATGTGGTTGTTGAGATGACTCTGAACTAATACTGCACACGATGATATAGTGTTCTGAAATGAATTCATTCTTCAATACAAACATACATCAAAGGAAAATATAATTCAAGAGTGGGGGGTAATGTCATTCATGGAGTGATTGTGAAAAATGAGTGACCTACAGTGATAATTTGAAAAATCAACTGTCATTCAAACCAAGAAATTCAAAACACATATTCTGCAAGTACTAAACACATAAAAAGTATTGAAAACACTACTTCATGCGGATCATATCTATGAAAGTCGAACAAAAAATATTGTATACAATCACAAACTCTATACATATATTGAACAGAGAAAAATGTGAAAGTAGTACTAACTTTGATTTCGTACAATTTCAAATGAATTTCCTGATGAAAATTTCTTCCAAATGGTGGGTGATATTCCTTTTTCACCCGGTGTGGTGAAAAGTTGTTGTTGTTAATTGGTTTCGTCTCCACCACTGAACTTGAATTTTTGAAAATACACCTGCAAGAAACCAGAAATTAAAAAACGAACGATGGTATGAAAAACATTCGACTGAAATCATCCAATATATACTGAGAAAAATTTTGGATCAATGATAATTCAACAACCCCCACCAACTTTTGATTAAATTACATTTGAATAAATTCATCTGAGAAATAATTCAGATTTGAAAACACTTACTTTCAGATAGAATATCGGTGCACTTCTCACTGGTATCACTTTCAATTGGTACAACTAACTCATTTCGCCACGCAGGACGTATGAGTGATGACATATTTCAAAATTAAACAAAGAAAATAAAAGTCATCCTTTCGTCGCCTTCAGAACTGCGTAGTTCCGGATGGTTGATTCAGCATCGACATTGATCCATGTGACCTTGGGTATTGATAGAGAAGGTCAACAAACACATGAATTCACCTTTTATTAGATGTGCTACATGTGATGATGCGACTATTATCAGCGAAGTAACAACTCAGTGCCCTCTTGGCATCGTCTTCGATTTTTTCTTTGTCGATGGATTCTGCATTTCTTTTCCTTCCATTTGATGTGATGCACGTTGGGTTTCAACTATCAATAACAAAGATCTGGCTTAGTGCTCCTCTGACATGTTGCATCATATTTGTGTTTTCTCTGTTGATACAGTCTGCATTCGTTTCCCATTTTATTTCGATGTGCTGTACATAACGATTCGAAAATTAATAACAAAGATGCGGGTTAGTGCGTTTCTGACATATTGCGCCATCTTTGGTTTTTCTTTGTCAATGAGTTCTGCATTCGTTTCCTTTCCATTTGACGTGCTATACATGACGATCTGAATATTATTAACGAAGATGCGGCTCAATACACTTCTGACAAATTACGCCATTGTTGTTTTTCTTTGTCGATGAATTCTGCATTTCTTCTCCTTTCATTTGACGTGATGTACGTGATGATTGGACTATTGATAATGAATACAGTTTAGTGCTCTTTTGGCTGCCTCTCTGTTTTTCATTTTCAATAAATTCAACATCTCTCCTCTCATTTGATATTCTGAACGTGACGATGCGATTATCATTAACGAAGATGTGGCTCAGTAACCTCTTGACATCATTTCTGTTTGTTTTTTCTTCGTCGTTGAATTCTGCATACTTTTTCATTTCATTTGATATGCTGCACGTTGAGAACAAACTATTATTGACGAAAATACGACTTAGTGCCCTTCTGACATCTCTGTTTTTTCTCCGTCAATCAATTCTGCATTCGTTTATTTTTCATTCAATGTGCTGCACGTCAAGATCCAATTATCATTAACGAATATTTGGCCTACTGCCTTTCTGACATGTTTCGTTTTATTTGATGTGACACATATGACAATGTGAATATTATTAGCGAAAATACGGCTCAGTGTTCTAGTGACATCATATTCATTTGTTTTTTCTCTATATATATTTATATTTATATATATATATATTTATATATATATATATATATATATATATATATATATATATATATATATATATATATATATATATTTTATATGTATATATTTATATATATATATATATATATATATATATATATATATATATATATATATATGTAGATATGAAATCTAGGAAGGTTAATGCAGTCAAGCTGCTGGAAAATCATTCCATGAAAATCAAAAAATAAACAGAGGAGTACTTTTTGATCATTCCCATATTGATTTCAATTCAAGAGCCACTGGTAGACAGCTGTTTCAGCCTATTGGGCATCGTCAGTACCGGACAGGCGGTCCTCGATTGAAAACAAAATGAGAAAAACCAAGAAAGTACTTGATAAAAATTGCTGCGTAAACGCAAGCGAAACATAAATGGAACCACCTATTGGTGTGACCCAAGTCAACTTGCCAAGTTTTTATGTCAGTGTTGGTGGTTTGACCAATCAACCGACAACTACGGTGGCAGAAATTTGGATAGCTAACCTGAAATGCCAACGGAAAACGAATCCACATGTTTCTAGAAATGATATGAAATCTAGAAAGGTTAATGCAGTCAAGCTGCTGGAAAATAATTCCATGAAAATCAAAAAATAAATAGATAAGTACTTTTTGACCATTCCCATATTGATTTCAATTTACAAGCCACCGGTAGACAGCTGTTTCAGCCTATTGGGCATCGTCAGTACCGGGCAGGCGGTCCTCGATTGAAGACAAAATGGAATTATTTTCTAGCAGCTTGACTGCATTAACCTTTCTAGATTTCATATCGAGGTAACTTGATAATTTCAGCCGCCACTATTGAAATCTCGTGCTATCGGCAGGAATACTGGAATATAAAGTGCGTATGTAAGGCGAGAGTGTCAACACATGTTAGTTGGCTCATTTGATGATACGCGGGAAATTTGTAGTGCTGGTTACTATTGATTGTGTAACGTTAAAATTGAAGTAAGTTTCATATATTTTTTGTATACCTGTATACTTCCTATCACACAAAAACCCATGTGAGTAATATAACACAGCCACATTTTTCTTTTCGAAAGAGACTAGTATTTCCTTGGACACCCTAACCTCTAAACATATATTTTGGCTTTTAGTAGCCAGTGGTGTAGCATTCTATTTTTCAATGTCATTCCATGGGCTACTTGAAAATGGTGCGAGTTTACAAAAGAAAGCCAGGAAGTCGAAAATATCGAGATTACGATGAAGAATCACTCCAGCGTGCGTTACAATTATATAGGCAAGGTAGCAACTTGAAAGATTCATGTGAACAATTCAATAATCCCTAGATAACTTCATATCGAAAAGTTAAGGGCTTGTACACAAAATCAGTTGGAGCCCAACCGGCCCTATCAGTTGAAGAAGAAAATCATCTTGCTAATGTGATAAATATTGCCGCAGACTGGGGTCTTTCGTGTGATTCAGATGACATTAAGGAAACCGTAAAAACATATCTTGACCGAATGGGAAAACAAGTGCAACAATTCCGGGACAGCCGACCAGGCGAAACCTGGATACAAAAATTTTTACTTCGCCACAAAAATCAACTCTCGAAAAGGCTGTCGCAATCCATTAAAGAGAGTAGGGCCGCAGTTTCTCCGGAAGTAATTATTAAATATTTTGACCATTTAACAGAGAGCTTGAAGGATGTTCTGCCTGATGCAATCGTCAACTACGACGAGACCAATTTCACGGACGACCCTGGCCGTGTAAAAGTAGTTGTTCGCAGGAGTTCTAAAAAAGCTGAGACGGTTATGGACACATCAAAGGCAGCAACTTCAGTGATGTGCGCATGTTCAGCTTCAGGGTTTATGCTTCCTGTCTACATTGTATACAAAGCTGATCACCTATGGAATACTTGGACGGAAAACAGACCTATTGATGTCAGATATAATCGTTCGCGATCTGGATGGTTCGATGCCAATATTTTCTGGTTCAACAAAATGATATTTCCATATTTTTAAACTCTACCACCAGGCCCAAAAGTTCTTATTGGCGATAACCTGGCTAGCCACCTGTCGTCTGCTGTTATTACAACATGTGGGAAAAATAACATTCGATTTATTCTTCTGGCGCCTAATAGTACTCAACTCGCACAGCCACTGGATGTCAGTATTTTTCGACCAATAAAGGCAGCGTGGAGAAAGATTCTACAAGAGTGGAGAAAACATAACCGTCAGAAAAGAAGTTTTTTCTCGCCTTTTAAAGCAAGCACTAACCAAAGTTTCAACCACTAATGAACAAAATATCAAGTCAGGATTTGAAGCGACTGGTATATGGCCAGTAGATAGATGCAAAATCCTAAATAGGTTGCCTGAAACAGACCAATAGAATTTGCAGCAAGCCACAGAAACTGTTGATTCACTAAAACCAGTGTTCGAAAAATCTAGGTTCAAAACCGCAACTTCTGTTGGCAGAAAAAAAAAGTTATTGGTTGAAGCTGGTAAAAGTATTACGAAAGGAGACCTTGCTGTCCCGATACCGTCCGAGTCAGGGACCAAAAAGAAGCAAAATAGAAAGGCAACTCATTTACCATCATCTTCTTCTGAAAGCGACATCAGTGAAAAAAAAATTACAGTTGACAGCGATATGGATTCAGACCCTGATACATTTTCTGACGTAGAAGAAATAGAAAAATCTACGAAATGAGAGGTTTTAATCCATTTACGTCGAAATGAAAACTCAAACCGGGACAAATGAACAATATGCCGCGAAAATTATAAACTGCGAAGAAAACGACACTTACATGTGAAGTTTCTTATGAATGAGCGAGAAGATTGAAGGTGCTTATATTTTTCCAAGGGTTGAAGATATTGGCAAAGTCGACAAAAACGAAATGAAGAAACGACTTCTAGAATACGAAGTTCTGAGAAGAAGACCAATACAATTTAAAGACTTGATTTAGAATCGTTGTAACAAGTTGTTTTTCTTCACTTTACCTAATAGTTTTCACTTAATTTGTTGAAAGTGATTGATTATTCAATAATTTGTTGTTTATATACTATGTATTTTTCAACAACGTAAATAAAATAACTATTTATGCCACAAATCCCATATTTCTTCATCAAGTTACTACCTGCGGGTTTTATTAAAACAATTTGCGTTTCAAGTAGCCTCAATTGTAGTCTTGTATTTTAGATGCGATTTTCAAACAAACATGACGTAGCCCCACAAAGGAGGCTACGTCATGTTTGTTTAAAAACACCACGAATCTACAGAACTTGATATTTCTTTTGAAAAAATATCTGCTATCACAATTGTGACTTAAACTTCCATATAGGTACTGTACTTTTTGTTTACGACTTCATTTTAGCATACTTTGTATTATTCCTGTTATAAATGTTGTTGAATTAACGTTATCATTATTATTTCTGCTTTGATAATTATTCATTTCAAATAATGGTGGACGAGCGGGTTTGATGTCGTCGAGTGAAACTACATTTTTATCAAGACTCGTTGCTCCGATCGACTTTCCACACGAGTACTTCCATTCATAAAATTGTCCAAGTAACCTTAATTTGTTGAAAAATATCTGTCATTTCAAAGTTTTGGGGTGTGGACCATCGGGGGTAGTCCGTTCCTGACTTTGTAGCAAAACAACTGACTCCTGCATGAAAGCTCATCGAAGGAATTCATTTGTTCAGTCAATTACCAAAATTTGGATGATTTTGAATATTCACTTGAAAAGTTATCAAAGAAAAACATTTTTCATTTTGTAACTTCGAGGGCCCGTAACTTGGTTACGAAGACTTTTAGGAAAAAAAGTTATATGAAGTACTGGTGATATTTTGACCCCATCTATACATTCCCGAGAGGAAAAGAGGAAGTCCAGGGACACCCTGTATATATATATATATATATATATATATATATATATATATATATATATATATATATATATATATATATATATATATATATATATATATATATATATAGATCTTTCTATCAAATTGGAGCCACTAGTTAAAACATTATATACTGAGCCACCCATTAAAATTTATTGAAAATGATATTTTGAAGATAATACTTCATTAATAAGATATAAGCCACCTATTTATCAAAATATACATGTGATCTATCAATTTCTTCAGATTTACTGAAAATTGAAATATATGTGCATTCTTTTCATACTATCTTGATCCACTAAGAATATCCATCAAAACTGAGCCATTTATATAACTTTATGGACCTGAGTAGACAAATCTGAGCCATACATTGTTGCCAAAGTGGATGTTCTTTTTATAAATTAAAGTTGAAGAATTATTAGGAGCATACTCGATGTGATCAGTGCTACACACCATTTAAAGCTACTAGATAATTCAAAGTGAAAATCTCGAAACGAATGATTTGAGAAATTATATATACGATAACCAAATATAGATCGATTGTAATTACTACTAGTTAGAAAGTTGACTGAACTTGTTTATGTAGATTTATCTTTCGAACATCTTAGAAGTAGATGGCCAGTTCATTCATATTTTTCCAAGGCATTTGATAAAGTCAACCATACTCGTTTATTACAAGAACTTGAACACATGGGAATTTGCGGCAACCTCTTATCTTGGATACAGTTATCTCAATAATTGGATACAGATAACTCGAGTTAATGGAAACTTCTGGAAGTTTAGTACCATCCGGTGTTCCCCAAGAAGCTTACTTGGGACCATTGCTGTTCAATGTTTTTATGGACGATATTCAGTACCTACTACTTTTCTAATGCAAAATTTCTATGCTTAGCAGGTGATTCGAAAGTTTACAAAGAAATCGATTCACCAGACGACTGTGTAGAATTCCAGATCAAGCTGAATCATAGTTTTCAGTCGTAAATGTTATCAACTTGAGTTGATATTGTGTGTAGCTATTTTTAATTTTCAAACTATATTGAGTGAAATAGGTCTTGAACACATAAATAAATGAAACAAATGAGTACAGACATCACAACTGTCGAATCATATTCATAAAGAACTCAACTAACGATTAGTCTTTTGCCTTTCAATCAAAACATTCCGAGTGGCAGAAACGAATAGATCAACAAAATTACCTGCATACTATTCTTAATTAATATCAACTCAATGAAACTTGGAAAATAAACTTTATTTCACTTATATAATTTTCATTATAAATAATTTTCATTGAAAAAAAGAAGTAATATTCACAACTCAATTGGCATATTCAGTTTGCCAGTATAGAAGTTGTACACCACAGCTTTTATAGATGTCCATTTTCTGTCTTCAAATGAATCAGGATATTCTTGTAGAAATATATCAACTTCCTTCTGTTTTGGAGCTGCTTTTCTCTTGATGTTATCAGCAAAATATTTTGCGATAATTTTTTTTCTGTTCCAAAGACCATGTTTGTTTAATAGAAGTCCATTTTGCTTTTTTTTGATAATACAAATTTGAATTTTGTTTCACTTCATCATTCGGAGTACTTTGTGTATTACTAGGTATTTGTTCTGTGATCATCTCCTCTACTTCACAATTTTCAAAAATAGGATTCAAATCGATATCTATATGATTTAAGTCCAAACCTTTATATTTTTCCAACCCGCCTTCACTTGCAAGAAGCAACAATTTTGAAAGTTTTGCTGTCTGGTAAGTATTATCAGAGAGCCTATAAAAATTGCAATGTGTTTGAAGGGTATGCCCCATAAATTTGGACAGTTGCTCTAGATCACTGTCAGAAAATTGCAGTAACTGAGTAACAGTTGCCAAATGTTTGCGCAATCTTGTAGCACTTATGGATTTCGGGTTTTGACTACCACACTTTTTGGCATGTTTATATAAAACTTTGGTTCCATCTAAAAAGTTTTTGCCTGTGGTATGGAAAATATAATCGTTGTTTTCAATGAAATTGCTCCTTACTCTTATGAAAAAATCAAATTGATTTTTCATACTTTGAGAGAGTAAAACAGGAACTCCCCGTCCTCTTTTTCCTCTTATTACTATTCGGCTACACGAATTCAATAAAATTTTTTCTGATTCGGTGAGACATTCTTCAAATTCTGTTTCTTGAACATTCAGATTGATGGATTTATATGTTTCAACTTTAATTTGTGCCACTTCTGCAGGTCGCCTTCTGTTCATCAATATTATTTGACAGTATAGCAATTCTTTTAAAGAATTATAGGCTAGTTCATCTTTTTCATTTCTCTTTAGTTGTTCGAAAGAGTTCTGAGAACTTGTTTCCAAATACTCTTTGAGTTTTTTGAGATCTGATGTAAGTGGTAGTAATTCTTCTTTATTCCATTTTCTGCTATTTAAGTTTGAGGTAGCTTGAGCAGAAACTTCATTAGCCCACTGAGATTCTATAAGTGTTTTCAAAACTTTTATCTCTTTTCTTAGAGCTTCAGTATTAGATTCTTGTAATAACTGAATAATAGCCAAATCGCAACATTTTTTTAATAGAGTTCCAAAATTCATAGCAACTGTGGGTGATTCATATTCATCAATGCCCTTGTTATATTTTCCTATTATATTAACTCCTTCGATAATTTTTGTAAGGAATTTTGGACGTAACAAATCGATTAAACCTTTTATATTACTATCGGAATCTTTAGAGATCTGCAACAACTTGGCCAAATTCCTCACACTGGTCCTTACAAAATCCAAGTTCCCTTTACTTTTTCTACCTTTCAAGTACGAATATGCAAACTTGCAAATCAACGGGTCCTTTTTAACAGTTAGGCTCACCTCATCGGCTCTCATTCTTGGAAATAGATCTTTATCTAATAGTTCATCGTGTTTGAATTTTCCCAAAAGTAAGGCAGTTTGACCCTCGCTTTGAGAACTTTGTCTTTTTCCTTGAGCTGATATTGGCCTACTATCACAATTCTTTGTGTGTCTATATAAACTCTTTTTTTTATAAAACCCTAAACAATGGGGACAGGGAAGAAACTCACTGCTACATAATAGTATTCCTGACTTAACCCGCCTCACTGGCCTTAGTTGCAAAGTAAATCGATTTTTCACATAATTTCCTCTTTTTCCCAAAACACTCAAAGCCTGACGCCTTTCTTTTGAATTGCTTTTGTAAGAGTGTAGACGTTGAACTTCTATTTCATTTTGGTGCCAAGTCCTCAGATGTCTGGAGAAATGTGAAACATCTTTGTCACAGAAAAAACAAAATGTCATTTTGTCTTTATAGTGTTTCATATCAGTCCTTTCTACTCCTTCCTGAAAAAAAGAATTGAGAGATGCAGAAAAACGGATTGACTCAAAATGCCTATTTGTATTTGAATGTATACATAAGATAAAAGGTAAAATTGGAATCACTGGCATAGAAAAAAATTGAAACAAGTACTTTTCCCGATCACCAGGAATACAATACTCTCAACTTAGTTGGTTAAACTCGCGTTGAGAAGAATATTGTATTTCTGATAATTGGAAAAAGTGCTTGTTCTGGATATATTTAAATGAGGCTATTTATTGAAAAAATACTTTCAATGACAGATGATTTGTTATAAACTTATCTATACATACTTCACAATCGTCCGTATGCTTGTGGGTTGACTTGTGGTTGACTTCTGATACAGCAGATTTCAAAGATTGTTCTGATGTTTTCTCCAGAATTTCGAAACTATTTTCGGATACAGGGATCTGAAAGAAAATAATTCTGTGTAGTTGACAGTTTTTAATTATTTTCCGTATGATGACCAAGGAAAGTGAGCAAATATAAAAGTGTTAATATTTAATTTGGAATTTAATTTTCACTTACCTCGTTGATAACATTGCTTTCAATAGGATCATGAAACTTTTCAATTTCAATATATCCAGAATAATGAGAATGATTTGTTGCATTCTGATTGTCTTCGCTTCCGTAGTCAAAGGGTTCTTCTTTTCTGAAACATCTGACTCCCAAATGTGTATCGGAATTGGTAGGAGTTGCAGGAATAATCACTTTCCAGTGATTATCAGATTTTGTCAAAACATTGATGCCATCATTATTCGAATTTGTCTTGGTGGCAAATGCTACATTTTCTATTCCACTTGGTTTCAGAATGTGCTGGGATAATACATTAATTTTTTTTGTGAAGGGGGCATACTTCGGTAACTCTGATGTAATGTTTGAAGAGTGCATCACAGAAGTTTCACAAATTTTAGTGTCGTCATTTGGTAAGGTGATCTGCAGAGAATGAAGTACATATTTGTTGAAAGGTAGAACTGGAACCTATCGCATATAATAAATCCAATCGTCAGAACTGCAACACTCTTCTTGGCGTGCGCTTCACCAACCAAGTTGACGCCTTCAGAAGGTGAAGTATACTTGAATCCTTAAGAAGCCAATTTACTTGGTGAAACGTGCGTCTGTTGCAGTTTTGATGTTTAGGAGCAGTGCTTGTTCTGGTTATATGTTTGTAAATTCATCATCTGCGAATGTGACAGATTTTGTGAATATAAGCAGTGTGTACTCACCATCGTATTGCTTTCCTTTTCATTACAATCTGAATAATAATGAAAATCATTGTTATGCTCATCGGAACAGTACAGGTAATTTTCTGTCACTTCAGAAACGAAGAGGTAATTTTTATTTACTGTAGAATATCCTTCATTGTCAAAAATAATGGGAAGATCAGATATTTCATGTCCAATATTTGCAACATCTTCTTTTGGAGGGACTACAATTACTGGAAATTGAAAGTTATTTTCTGTTTGGGTAATATTCTTGACACTCTCATTGTTTGGTCTTTGATTTTTTTTGTGTTCAGAATGTATATCTGTGCTGACATATAAATGTTTTTTGTCAATGTTTTCTAATGGCTGAGATTTTTGTCCAAATTCATTCTGATCTCGTGATTTGAAAATTAGCATCTGATCATTATTTTCGTTGTTAACTGTATTTACACTATTACGCATGACCTCTGTTGTAGATTTTGAACTATTCACCCTGCTTTCTTCATATTTTCTTTCCTTATCGGAAGAAATATTCTCATTTATATTCTCATATTCATATTTTCTTTCCTTATCGGAAGAAATATTCTCACTTGACCATTGTTTTTTCTTAGATTTTTTACTGTTTTTCACATCTTGGGTGTTCAAAAATTGCTCTTTCAGTATTTTTGGATCAATCTCCAACACCCAATTTGTAACGGGATCAAACTCGTCCATACTTTCATTTGAATTTTGCCATGTTTTATCTTCAGAAACTTCCACAGAAGTTTCAAGTTGATTTTCTGTAATCATCAATATAGAAATAAAAAATTACCATTTGCACAATTGAAATACATAATTTTGAAGGAAATAGAACGGAAAAATATAAATAAAAGAATTTCCATGGACGATTTTCTGTCGGTGTGATTGGCATCGATTACTACAGTTATAAAATTAGTGTTCTGGGTAAGCAATCTTAATAACTGATCGAACCACTTAGGAAGCATCATGGCTATTTTCAGTCCCATCAGCAATGTTAAGAAAAGTATCTGGTCAAAGTTGGGCTCGAACCCGTGCAGGACCTTCGGATCGTTAATGTCAGCATCCATTTTTTCGTTTTTGATGAAAAATAAACTTACAAAATTTCAAATTGAAAGTTGTATTTTTTTGAAACGAAAATTGATTGAAAGTTATATTTTCAATAAATGTATCAGACCAAAATGAAGTTTTATAAAAGATGTTTGGAAGACATGGGGATTCGAAACCAAAAGATATTTTTCTGTGATTCCCGGATACGTAGAAAATGTATTTATTTGTTTCATATCATACGTACAACGTATTGCTCATAAAATATTACTCACATATATAAAATGTTTTCTTACCTTTGTCATTCGCAGCTAATGAAAGAATCTTTAAAGTTCTTTGGGACATGACTTGACTTCTGCATAAATATATTTTCACTTTCCACCTTAGACACCCAAAACATACTCGTACATCCTACTGTGCTCGTACACCAATTATTGGAAGCACAGTGTTGTCATATTTATATGGCTCAGGTTGTAATGTACGGAGTTAGTTTTAGACATATACGATTTGTATATACGAATTATCCGACAGTGCCGCGCTTGGCAATTTGCTGAACTATAAATTATATCTTTCGTATCAAGTTGAGCCATTTTTTGGAGGGAAATATTGGCGCGTAAATGCCATATAACACTAAATCACATGAAAAAAAATGAAGGATCAGGATTCACTGAGAATCGCCCGCGCTTATAACAAAATAACCACAGATTTTTAAATCACCTGAACCTTTTAATATGGAAAAACAAACCTGAGCCACATATACGGCTCAGCTTTGTAAATGTGGCTCAACATTGCACGTACAGTTCACTATAGCTGGCTCAGGAAAGGTGGAAATCTCTATATATATATATATATATATATATATATATATATACTATATATCAAAAATGAAAAAATTCGCATTTCTCGATGTACTGATGAAAAAGCCGGACGGTACATTAGGTCACACGGCATATCGAAATCCAACACACACGAATAGGTACCTAAACGCAAACTCACACCACCACCCAAAACAAATTCACGCGGTGGCAAAAACACTCATTACACGTTCGAGGAGGCTGGCAGACAACGATCACCGACAACAAGAGTTGAACACCATCGTAACAACTCTACAAATGAATAACTACTCAGAGAGAAGTATTAAAGCGGCTGCCAAGACCACACGGAAACAACAAAAAACTCGAGATACACCGGTCATAACAACCACACTACCATATATTGCAGAAACAATAGATAAAATCAGCAGAATTCTTCACCAACACAACATATCAACTTCGTTCGTACCAGAATGGACAATAAGGTCCATGCTTCGTAATCCCAAGGATCAGATACCACTGGAGTCACAAGGAGTGTATGAAGTAACATGCCACGATTGTGACAGAACTTACATCGGCCAGACCAACAGACGAATCAACATTCGCAAAGATGAACACAAACTAACAGTGAAGGGAAAAGTCACCACGTCTTCTCTCTTCCAACACGTACTTCAGACAGGACATAACGTCAATTTCGATAACACAAAAATACTAGCAAGCAACGAAAACTTTTACTCGCGAACAATCAGAGAGGCTATCGAAATTGAAAAACGACCTAATAATATGAACAAGAGGGATGATGCGCAAAGATTACCATCAACATGGAGATCCGTTTTATCGCTTTGCACAAGCAATCAGACTGCTCAACCCCAGAAGCAAAACTCGGCACATGACAATACAGGTACAATAACAGAGGCAGGAGAGGCAGCTCAGGTAATAAGACCAAAACAGGTAGTCGAGCAAACACAGGTAGTGACAGCAACGCAGGTAAAGGGAAACATCCATCCCTATAAATTGAGACACAGAGTTCGAACTAATCAGTCTAGTTGATGAAACCAGAGATCCCTATAAATTGAGACACAGAGTTCGAACTAATCAGTCTAGTTGATGAAACCAGAGATCACCAGAAGATGGCAAATGAGAATTTGCCGAAACGTTATGAAAATAATCTTTATGGGGATAAAATACACAGAACACGTAGCGAAACCCGAGAAAACAGCTCATCGTACTTTATCCGTGAGAATCTTCGAGTTAACATATACATATATATATACAATATATATAATGAATAGATAAGTACTCTTTGATCATTCCCATATTGATTTCAATTTAAGAGCCACCGGTATACAGCTGTTTCGGCTTATTGGGCATTGGGCATATATATATATATATATATATATATATATATATATATATATATATATATATATATATATATATATATATACATATATATACAGGCTGATTCACGGTGGATGGCACATTAGACGTTTCTGGTGAACCAGACAACGGATCACTTTGAAAATTCAATGGAGGGCATATTCGGATATTTTCTAGCCAACTAAAATATTTTCGACAATGCGGTGTTGCCGCTTCTATTAGAAAGCAGTAGCAACTTTGATTTTTCAAATGGAACACTCTGTATATAATATTATTTTTGGAATCTCCAACAATTGCTCGACAACTTTTTTTGATATTTTCCTATACCTATCTGTTACTGTTTTCGAAATAAAAATTAATTTCAATTTTTTTCTTCGAAAATCATGACTTCTAAAAATGCCGATATCTTTCAGTTAAGAAGTACTATGATATCGAAATTTGGTTTGGAGTTAGGTGATACTTGGACACTTCCCACACGTGAGCCTAATCTCCGTTACTTCAATACAGGGTGGTAAAAAATACAGTTTTTTCGTTTGCTTGAAAAAGTTGCTGAAATTTGATTATTTTAAATCGAACACCCTGTATATTATTGGAAATTCGGAAAGCTGCTGAAATTTGCTTTCTTTCTATGTATAATATACCTATACCTAACTAGTCAAGTTTCGGACTTATGAACATTTATTTGTGAAAATGTCCCTTCAGAATGGTATTTCCATTCGGTATTTGGTAAGCAGGCCATGATTACTATTTGACAGTAGCGTTGTGACATTCTCCTAATAATATCGACATTTTCGTCACTTCAGAAGTTGCAAATACTTTCAAAACGATGGAACAAAACTATTCAAACGAAGTTCTTATGAATTTGTTTATTATTTTTGGACAGTGTGACAAAATTATCAGTAGAACATGTAGAAAGTTCAATGAAATGTATCCGAATCTACCGCCAATGAACCTCAAGAAATTTATACGAATTCAGAACAATTTCAATATGTTTGGATAAACTTTAAAAAAGCACCAAGAAACTTGAAATTGGAAATATTGATATGAATAATTATAAAAAAGTAAAACAATCATGTGAAATATTTCAAAATATGTTCGAATCGCTGGCCGTTCACTTCCAAGCACTTTAAAATGCGGGTGTTGACTGCTTTCGTGGTGGCAGATCTGATTTCATTGGGATCCAAATCTTCAAATGTTTGGGCAATCCTTTCTAACAATTCATCTCTCGAACGCACGGGTATTTTGTAAACTTTTTCTTTGAACATTCCCCACAAATAAAAATCTAATGGATTAAGATCGGGTGATCTCGCTGGCCAATTCCATGGTCCCAAGCGCCTCATCCATCGATCGTCAAATAGTCTATCCAGTTCTGCGCTCACTTCTCTTGTGCAATGTGCAGGAGCTCCGTCTAGTTGGTACCAACAGTTTCGATAATCTTCGAGTGGCAGATTATCCACGAAACTGTCTACAGTATTCTCCAAAATATTCAGGTAGCTTCTTGATGTTAATGACTCCTCATATATCACGTACCTCAATTTGTTGTCCTTCAACATGCAGAAGACATTAAACCTAAATTTTTCTTGAAATCCGGCTTCTTTTGTGACGTGAGGATTTTCACTGGACCAACAATGACGATTTTTTCTATTGAAAATCCCTTCTCTCGAAAATTTCGATTCATCAGTCCAAATAATTTTATTTAAAAAAAGTGGATCTTCTTGAATGCGTGTCAACAACATTTCACAAAATTCAACTCTCTGTTGAGGATCTTGAGGCTTCATTGCTTGAATTTTGGTGAATTTATAATCATGCATTTTATGTTTTCGCAAGATTCTTTGAACCGATGAATATTTTATACCCAAATCTTCTTCAGCACTTCTTATCGATGACTCGGGAAATGCGTGAAAATATGCTAAGACATTAATCTGGTTGTCTTCGAAAGTTACGGGTCGAGGCAAGTTTCTTGGTGCTTTTAAAGTTGATCCAAATGCATTGAAATTGTTCTGAATTCGTATAAATTTCTTGAGGTTCATTGGCGGTAGATTCGGATACATTTCATTGAACTTTCTACATGTTCTGCTGATAATTTTGTCACACTGTCCAAAAATAATAAACAAATTCATAAGAACTTCGTTTGAATAGTTTTGTTCCATCGTTTTGAAGGTATTTGCAACTTCTGAAGTGACGAAAATGTCGATATTATTAGGAGAATGTCACAACGCTACTGTCAAATAGTAATCTTGGCCTGCTTACCAAATACCGAATGGAAATACCATTCTGAAGGGACATTTTCTCAAATAAATGTTCATAAGTCCGAAACTTGACTAGTTAGGTATAGGTATGATATACATAGAAAGGAAGCAAATTTCAACAGCTTTCCGAATTTTCAATAATATACAGGGTGTTCCATTCAAAATAATCAAATTTCAGCAACTTTTTCAAGCAAACGAAAAAACTGTATTTTTTTACCACCCTGTATTGAAGTAACGGAGATTAGGCTGACATGTGGGAAGTGTCCAAGTATCACCTAACTCCAAATCAAATTTCGATATCATAGTACTTCTTAACTAAAAGATATCGGCATTTTTAGAAGTTATGATTTTCGAAGAAAAAAATTGAAATTAATTTTTATTTCGAAAACGTTAGTAGATAGGTATAGGGAAATATCAAGAAAAGTTGTCGGGCAATTATTGGAGATTCCAAAAATAATATTATATACAGAGTGTTCCATTTGAAAAATCAAAGTTGCTACTGCTTTCTAATAGAAGCGGCAACACCGCATTGTCGAAAATATTTTAGTTGGCTAGAGAATGTCCGAATATATATGAATATATATATTCGGACAAATATGCGGTTGGCTCCTGTTGTTGACTCCGTGCGTTTGTGTTGTTTCCTGATTTCGGCAAACAAGTGTTTCCCATCTTCACACTTGGCTGCACCGCGCTGATGAGGCCAATAGCCAGAAACACGTGTCCGCGGTTTGCACCCCTTTTTTGAGTGTTGTGTCCACAAATTGTTTAATTTTTGATTTATATCATGCACACTCGATAAAATCTCTATTTGAATATATATATATATATATATATATATATATATATATATATATATATATATATATATATATATAATATATATATATATATATATATATATATATATATATATATATATATATATATATATATATATATATATATATATATATATATATATACATATATATATATATATATATATATATATATATATATATATATATATATATATATATATATATATATATACATATAATATATATATATATATATATATATATATATATATATATATATATATATACATATATATATATATATATATATATATATATATATATATATATATATATATATATATATATATATATGTATATATATTGTAACGGTACCAAATTGTTCCACAAGGAATAATCATTCGTAAACGCCAGAATAACAATTTTCAAGCACCCGTAGGTCCCTCTCTCCTTTTCGTTTGTAAACTGGTGGGCCGTGAGATTACAGATTTGAACTATTGTTGTTTACTTTCATTAAATTGATAGACAGTACCTTTCCAATTGTTAATGAAGTACTTTCAATGTAGATGAAGTGTGATGTACCACAGTAGTTGTTTACAGCTGATTCTCGGCCTCCCCCCACCACTATGACGTATTAATTGCTTTTTTATTGGTTGTTGTTTGGTGAAGTCAAGGTGATGTGACCTTGAAGGGTGTGGTGTATGGATCGTTCAGAAATTTTTTCCCGGTTCTAATCCTCCCCCCACCAATATGACATGTTATTTGCTTTTTTTGTTGTGCAGTGAAGTCAAGGCGTTGTGACCTTGAAGTGTCTGGTGCATGGATCGTTCAGATTTTTTTTTCATATGAGATTTTGTGTGTGTATGTGTGTGTGTGTGTGTGTGTAAGAGAATGCACGGTACAGGGTTTCATCATGTGCTTGTTTGTCTATGTACAAACATACGTCTGCATACTTCGAAGATCCTCCAAGTAATAAATGCTCCATCGGTGTGAGGGCAACAAGTTAGTAGTGGAGTGACGCCACGGCAGTCGAGGACCGTCTGCCTAACGTCTACCCTCTCCGAGACCGCAACGACCACTGCTTGCTCGTACCGGCAACTGTTATCGCATCCAGTTGGGAGGTGGGCTTGGCTGTGACGTCAGGCATCTCTAATGGGTAGCAACTAGCAATGTGAACCTTTCACGGTTTCATGGTGGGGGTGACTCGCACTGTTTAATATAAAAGAAATGCCTGGCACACTATGAAATCAGTAGACGAATATATCTGCAGCAGTTAGCAATTGGTAGAGTGTTATTCAGTTCGTAATAGAAGGAAGACGATGAGTGTATTTGTCTGTTGGAAATTGTTTATATTTTCATATATATTTTCATAATGTCCGTTTCAAAAGTAGACTTCAATAAAATTAATAATTTGATTGTACAGGAGGTTGAAATACTAGAGCAAAAGGCCTTATCATCATTGCCAATTGATGAAGTGTTCATAATTGAAAATATGTCAACTTATTCTACACGATTTGGTAAATTAATTTTATTAACTTTGCAAGATGTGAGCAATGATAAATTATTTAAAACATGGCTACCAAAACGTATTTCGTTGCAATTCAGTGATGACGATATATCTTGTATCAACTCATCAGGTGGTAAATTTACGATGATGTATTTAGGACAGAGCCAACAAAGTTTTGCTGGCATGAAAACGCGATCTCTAGTCAAATTCAATATGATTGAATAATAATAGTAATAATTTATAGTGAATTTCTTTAGGTCATTTCACTAGTTCGGACTTCCATTGTCTATTATATAAAATGATTTGTAATCCCTGAAACAAGTAAAAAAGAATAATTAAAAAGAATAGTTGGAAATAACAATTATATTAAGCAACAATAAACCTGAAATGAAATGATAGTGAAATAACCTACAAGTAAAAATATAATAATTGAATAAATAAAAATTAAAGGAATGCAAAAAGAAAATAATAGAAAATAAAAAAGTGTAGAGATTCCAAGTCACGTTAGTTCACGACGTTTCGATTGTTGGTATCTACAATCGTCTTCGGGTGATGACTGGACTGATTCCTCCGAGAGATGACTATTTTATAGGTCGTTGAAATACTTTCACTTTCTCTACTTTCCATTTTCCGCTTCACTGATTCCGTGAGAGATGACCGATTTGGCGGGAATTGGTAATTTTTCGTTTGATGATGGGTTTCCATATGTTACGTATATCTACGCTGGCCTGGCTGAATACGTTGTTGGACAACATGTATGCGGCTTCCTTAAATTTTCTCCTGAACCAATGTTCCTCTCTGTGCAAGATCTCAGCTTGGGACCACTCGATGTTGTGTTGATGGGTCCAAACATGGTCTGCTATTCCTGATTTGCTGGTTTCTCCTCGCTGTGTGTGCTTCTTGTGCTCGGCAATGCGAACATTCAATGGCCTCTTAGTTTCACCAATATATGATTTTCCGCACTCACAGGGTATCCGGTAAATGCAATTCTTGGAATCGCAGTCCGCGTTTGGGGGCCTGGTTTTCGTGAGGCTGCTACGGATAGTGTTACCGGATCTGAAACAGGTTCTAATGTTGTACTTGGAACCAATTCTTCTTATCCTCTCCGATAATCCTCTGATGTAGGGAAGTGCAAGCACTGGTTGTGACGGCTTCTCTTCCTTGCGAGGCTCCTGCTGTCTTTTAGCCAAAGTCTTTTCTACCATCGCTTTGGAGTATCCATTCCGCTGAAGATCATTTTTGATGATGTCTAGTTCCTTCTCGAGACCTTCCTTTGTATTACAGAACCCAAAAGAGTCTTGATGATTCCTCTTTTTGTCGATTGATGGTGGTTGGATTCGTGGTTCAGATACTGTCCCGTATGAGTGGGTTTTCGGTATACAGATGTTTCCCACTTAGTGTCGGTCCTCTTCACCAAAACGTCTAAGAATGGCAATTCATTGTGGATTTCCTTCTCCATCGTGAAAGTGATGGAAGGTCTCACGCTGTTGATGTGTTTCAGACCATGGGAATACTGAACTAGACGCCTTTCTATCATTTTCATGTTTTATTTATTTAAATCTCATGAAATACAAAGAAAATGATTACAAAACAAAAAATATGATATAAAATACAATACATGATATAAGTCAGTTACAAATAAAAAAAAAAGATCATAAAACAGTACATGATAGAGTGAAAAAAAAAAAGTGTCAATATCTGCTATGAACTGAACCATCCAATGCATTGTATGTTAAAACTGTATCATGCAAAATTAATGCATATACTTTAGTGTTGTCTGGAAACTTGGGCTTCCTCGTCTCAAACTCAATCTTTATATCAATAGTTGATGATTTTGTTGCATTCGGTTGATGAGAACAATCGATGACGAATAGTGGATTCTCTCTAAATTGTCCAATGTCCATCAGAGGTTCACTCATATCTTCATCATAATAACTTCGCTGGAAACTCTCAAAAGCATAATAAGCAGGAGCATCAAGTTTTTTATCGAAATTCAAATTCCAACGCTCATATGGATAAACTTCAGAATTCAAGTATACTCGAATACTATTGATATCAGCAGTTGTGAATTTTGTAATATCCTGTGTTCTATCTTCAGATGTGGTAGTACTTTGGAATGCGATGATGACAAAACGAGGAGTTTCCAATGCGTTAGTTGTTTTGATGGCCCATATGTCTGAAGAAGTCCCACGTAATGATGGTAGTTCATAGAGGTCCCACATACGATACGCCAACTTGATTTTGGCATTCAGACCGCTTTTGTTCATTCTACTCAAAAGTTTGAGCTTGTGTTTATCATCTGGTACAATATGTCTTATTTTCCATTCGATTTTATTTATTTCCAAATCAGCATCAACCTCACCTATATATGAGTTTTTGAATGATCGAGCGATAATCAAAATCAATTCCTGTTTGGCATTCAAGATACTTTTGTTGTAATCTTCAGCAAAACCCATCAAATATTTCAGTGGTAGTTTTCCACTAAAAACATGACTGTTTGTATCCAAGATATCTTGCTTCAATTGTGAAAGTCCCCAACCAGATGTCAATAATGTGTTAGCATGAGATTGTCCAAATGATATCATGGTTTTCATTGTAGATGTTATCCCAGGTTTTCTAACAACAACCACTTGTTCACCACCCATTTCATAACGAATTTCGTCAAAGAGAAATGCAATTGCATTATTCGAGAGATAGCATGTTTTCGCTACATCTTTGGGGGTGAATTTACCTTCTATGTAAATGAAGCTCTCGGCAATATCTAGTATAACATCTTGATTATTGATTGCAATTCTGATTTCATCCGAATTCCTGAATAGCGGTGATCCATAGGGCTTATATGTGTGCTCATGTAAACTTATGAGAGAATGATCGAGCACTGGTTCATTGAATATATTCAACTTTTCATTGTTTGTTTCGAGCACCATTGTTATTTTCTCACTTTCAATCCAATCGATTTCAAAAATTTAAGATCACTCACAGACAGAGCGTTATGTGCTAACTGTTTAGCATACTTGTGGAATGAGCTTTTTTTATGCACACCTTTCTTTTTGATAGTGCAACTCGTTTGGGATTGTTCAATGCGATTTTGTCTATTATAAATGAAACCCATAACAACAGTTATTCGATTTTCTTCAATTCCAAAATAATGAAAATCTCTTCTTCACTTCCAAAATCGATAAGGTTATTTTTTTCATCCAAAATACGCACTGTAATGTTGTGAATCAATTGACGACCTTCTGGACTGACAGGCATATATATAATACTGTGTGGTTCTTTAGTAAGATTGTAGCCAGGTTCAACATCAATATCGAATGAGAAAAGAATGTGGGATTCTTCACCATTTATATATGAACCAGATATTATATTGCAATCTAAGCGGATAAGTCTCACAGTTGTAATGTTTATTGGTAATGATGATTCATGTATCTGATTTGGTGGAAATATTTCATGAGCGAACCCCATCATTTCTGCTATTGAATTTGGATGTGTCAGATCAATTTCATATTTGGATCGCATTTCACATTTGAATGTATTATTATTGTCGTGTAGATAGAAAATATCATCTGCAACGACATCATTTGGTTTTTTATCATGAAACAATCTGAACATGATATGTTTCTGTATGACGGCATTGATCTCTTCTATTTCATAAGCACCACATGGAATTTCAATTGTCAACTTTTGGGGTATCGATGAGTTGTCATTACTGATTCTAAAACTAACTAAGTTATTAGCTTCAGTTATATTATTGATTGTATTGCATCCATAGAATCCCAAAAGTCCCAATCCATAACGACTGTTCCTATCCAATTCAATTGGTGGAAAAAAATCCGCACTCAAGACACTTGTCCCGACAGCTTGTAGCTCGAACTTTCGTGACATGACTGATGAATATTTTGAAACACATTTCAATTCATTATTGTACACAGCAACAGCACATTTGAGACAATTTACACTTTTTGGAAGGTGTTGTATTGTAATAAGTATCATTTTTATTGATACCAATATTCACATCCTCTATATTACAAATACAACACATAGATTTCCGAGGTATAGGACCGTCATTAACATCCGATTCTGAATTTTGATCGTGGTGGTGGTGCTCATAACAATATCTATGTTTCATTATATCGATGTCATCTTGCAGATGCTTAGGCAACTTTTCCCAAACATATGCAATCTCATGTGCAATATATGCAAGTATCACTTCCTTAGGCATATTTGCAAGCATCACTTTATCCATTTTTTTCAAGGTACCATATTTTGAAAACATTCTAAGTGAAAACCCCATTCTCTTGATAGCCTCCCGATCCAGTTTTGGTGTTGAATCCATTTTTATTTGGAAAATTATTTAGAGAGAAACTGCAAGCACAAGTGACCACAGAAAACTGTATTAAATTTCTGTTGTCGATCATAGTTATATTTGATTTTTACATTCGAACATTTTCGAAAGAATCGAGTCAATTCCAATGGTGGGGGTAGATCTCCAAAACTATCGAAATATGTGACTTCTTTCCCACATTTTTTATATGTCACCCAATGTGTTCCTGGTCCACTCATTCCATCTAAATTAACAATAGCTGTCTCGTTTTGTTTTGGACCTGAAGATGGTAATCTATCACGCATAAAAACACCACGAAAATGTGGAATTTTCATTTTTTGTGCATAATAACTGAGATCGAGATCAGTAAGAGGCCTCTGAGGTGGGGGTTCAATTAGTTTTTTGTTTTGTTTGTGGCTTTGTATGGTTTCAAATATAGTCCTAAACCTTTACGGTATGGTTTGAGATATATTCCACTTCCGCGTTTGCCTAATGCTACAGCCTCCATGGTGTTATTGTGACGATTGGCTTCCATTAAAGCCGCTCTGCTGGCTTTTGCCGAATTCACGGCCTTGGTAATACCAGCAGCGGCTCCCGCCAAACTTCCTAGTGCGGATAGTCCAGCAAAAATTGGTATCAATGGTAAAAGTCCACCGATCTTGGGAACAGGAATTATGTGTGGTGTGCGGATTTTCTTCTTTCCACCGGCAGTTTTAAGGTATTTACGTGCCGCCTGCAATGCCACAGTGATAGCTTTTTTGCTATTATTCGTCACAAATTGATTCCCACCAGCTTTCTTCAATACATTTCGCACTTTATGGACTATCCCAGCACCAAATGCAACTTTTTTAATTTTATTTTTCTTCGTTTGTTTCCTCTTACATTTTTTCTTATTGGTACCACAACCCATGCCCATTATGTCTTTTCGCTTTCATAATGTTGGTGACAAGTAATGCAGCTGCTCTTTCCCCAATACTCGCGTCCTTCGATTTAACCCTATCTCAAGCGCTGTATTCAAGTTCTTTGTCGGCTGAATGTCTTGCTGCAAGATCGGATGGATGCTTAGAATATTGAATATCGTGTTTTTTGCATTCAATATCTAATTTATTGATTCCAGGGTCGTTACGAGCTAAACGTTGTTTCAATTTTGTTCCCGGTCCACAGTATTGATAACCTCCGGGTAGATGTAATTCGAAAGGAAGTCTGTTTATTAAATCATTAACAAAACCACAACCTCTTTTAATTTTACGATCACTTTCAATACGTCCGTATCGTTTGATGGTACACATTGAAATGAATAAGCTAATAACATTTATATAGTCTCCAACCACGGCACGATGCGCATTGTAAAACAGAAAGAAAAGTTTGCTGTAGATAATCTAGAAGAGAAATTTGGGTCTGGATTGAATGGACAAAGGGTATTCAGACATGGTCCACTACTTCCATCATCAGTTCGAAGACTCATTATAGGACCTTCAAATTGTGGAAAGACGAATGCACTGATATCACTATTAACACATACACAAGGACTGAGATTTAGAAATGTGTATCTCTATTCGAAATCACTCAATCAACCTAAATATCAGTACTTGCGAAGTGTTTTTGAACCTATAAAAGGATTAGGTTTTTATACATTCAGCAATAATGCAGAAATAGTGGAACCCTCCGACGCTAAGCCTAATTCTGTTTTCATTTTCGATGATGTGATATGTGAAAAGCAAGATATTATTAGATCATATTTCTGTATGGGACGTCATAAGGATGTTGATTGTTTTTATCTAGCACAGACATATTCACGGGTACCCAAACAGTTAGTGCGTGACAATACCAATTTCATTATAATGTTCAAGATGAGACGAATTTACATCACATTTATTCAGATCATGTTTCACCCGATGTAACATTCAAACAATTCCAATTGATGTGTGTTAAATGCTGGGAGGACCAATATGGATTTCTAGTCATTGATAAGGATAGAAAAATAGATGAAGGTAGATATCGCAAAGGATTCGATAGTTTTATATACCCATGATCTTGTTTTTGGAACTTATTCGATCACTGAATATTGTAGAGGTCACTTCATCAGCGAATTAAGCTTTAATTCAAAAAAGGGCATTATGAATACAAAAAAAGATTCTGAAAATAAAAACAATGAAATTAATTTGAAACGTCAACTAGTAGAGACAACAGAAGCTGTCAGGCAGAAATTCAACTCTATCAAGAATGATAATATTGAAAATCGTACGACACTTGAAAGATTGTATGAGCCCATAATGAAACCATCGAATGTTTCATCATCAAACGCTATTTCTAACTCACCTGTGTTATCACCAAATCATGGAACTGTTCAATCTATTTCAAATTATCCCATGAGTACTCCAATAGAAAAAAAAACAATCTTTTGGTAGTGTATCATCTGTGAATAGTGACACGAGCACACTTCAAGACGATATGAGAACAACTCTATTCGAAACACCATCATCGTCCCACATCGATTCCTCGGATCCTGACACCTCACCTGATATGAATGAAAGTGGTGAAGATGTTTTGATGAAACATTTGAATAATGTAAAATCTAGAAATCCAGCATATGATGGAACATTTGGCGTACGTATGGATCCTATTACACAAAAGCTGAAAATGGGAAGTCTAGTGGTGCATTTCAAATATGGAAACATTTCATTTTGGGATGCTAATAAAGTGAAAAAATATGAATGCGCAGGTAGTCCCGAATTGTATGATATGATCTTTTTGAAGAATCCACAAGATGTTGATAATAAAGAAACTCGTCAAGTATATTCCAAAATATTGAAAATAACGAATGCTCCATATAAACAATATCATCTGAAGAATGGTTTTAAAAATACAAATTCTAAAAAATTTCGTGAAGTTATCAAACCTCTATTAGACTCACGACAATATCCAATAAGAAGTAGAAGTAAAATTGGTGGAGCACTCAAACGAGTGAAAATGGAGAAAATATATAATTCTAAACCTGTGAATTATGTGTACTGGAATTCACCGAAAGAGTTAGTTGCTCGCCTACGACTATTGGTAGCTTCAAAGTCAGCTGGACATACCGGACATGATAATGAAATAATTTCAATAATTGAAGAATTACGTGAAGAAGGTATAATATATTAACATATTCACATGTAATGATCACTGTCACATCATCATTCAATGCAGTAACATTATCACATTTTCTCTTTAATCATATTGAAATAGAATGACTAATGAAATAAGTGATGTCAAACGACAAGTTGTTGATGAATTACATAAACCTGCAAGACGTAATTTTCGTAGAAGAATAACCACCATCAAAGATTTTGCAGATCTATGGCAAATAGATTTAGCTGAACTGCAACCTTATGCAAAAAGTAATGAAGGATACCGATATATACTTGTAGTGATAGATTGTTACTCCAAATATCTGTGGACTGTAGCAGTTCAAGATAAAACAGGTAGTACAGTAACTAATGCAATGAAACATGTACTGAAAGAAGCCAAATACTCCCCCAAACACATACAAAGCGATCAAGGGAAATAATTTTTCAATAAAAGCTTCTCATCTCTCATGCGAGAATATAATATCAATCATTATTCAACATTTAGCACAAAGAAGGCAGCTATAGCAGAAACAGTGATTCGTACAATAAAGGCATGGCTCTACAAGGAATTTTCGATGAGAGGTCACCACAAACGGCTTGATATTCTTCCAATTATAACTAGTAGATATAATAATAAAGTTCATCGTACAATAGGTTTGGCACCCATCAATGTTGATTCAACAACAAAATTGAAATTCAAGGGTATCAATGGAATTGGAGGAAGACAAAGTAAACCCAAATTCCAATTGAATGATATTGTACGTATAAGTAAATACAAAAATATTTTTGAAAAGTCTTACACTGCGAATTTTACCACGGAGCTATTCAAGATTGTTAAAATTAATAAAACCATCCCAACGACTTATAATCTTGAAGATATGAATGAACAGCCGATTAGAGGATGTTTTTACGAAGAAGAGTTATTATGAACCAAGAATCCTGACGTATATCTGATTGAGAAGGTGTTGAAGAGAAGAAAAAATAAAGTATATATAAAGTGGTTAGGCCTTCCTAGCGAACAAAATTCTTGGATTGATGAATCAAATATGGTTTAAATGTATATAATAGTGAATTTAATGAATAAAGTAATATTAAAGTTCATTATTGTTTTCATTTCAATTATAAGTATGTGAACTGAAAAATATTGCAGCGGTAAACATTGCCCCAGCCATTCGCAATGTTCTGTGTATACCAAACCAAATTAATTGTATACTCCATTCCCGTTTATATTTTTCAACTCACGATATTGAAAACACATTATCATTCCCAAAACTAATCGCCGTCACTTTGAAATGCAGTATCCAACTCTTTTTGCCAATTATCTCTCACTGATAATGCTGTCTCATAAAGCTTAGTCGACTCCTCAAGCTCAGCCTGAGCTTGCATTCTCGAACGTTGATGGAATTGCTTATCTTTACCAATTTTTTAACGGAGTTCATCAGCATCTTTAGACATTCTAGCCAATTCAACCTTCGCTAATGCAATCTTGGCATCTAATGCTTCAAGAGTTTCATTATTAGCATTAATAGCTCGCTCACTCTTTTCAAGTTCAGCAATAGTCATCTGTGCCTTTACAAGACGGCATTTTGCTTTCCTTTTCATTTCCCCAAACCGATAGAGGGGACTGAAAGAAGATAGCGGTTCAGCTTTCAAATCACTCTTCATTTCTTTAGGAGTACCTTTTGGCTTCCTCTTCGATCTGTCACTTTTCGTTGCGGGTTTTTTCTGTCGCACAACACTTTTGGATTCTTTCTTTTCTTTAAAGTCAGTGACAATCGATGAAGATGCCTTAGTAACCTTCCTCTTGATTGTTCTAGATTTCTTATCAACACCAAGAGGAAGGGTAGATGAAGAGTGTTTGAGTGATGATAATTGCGAAACGATCGGATTTTCAATAATAATTTGCTCATTTGGTTCTGGCACATCTGCAAAGTTAACGAAGTCGTTGATATCAAAATCATTTATCGAATCTTGACTCGATAAATGTAATACTGGAATATTTTCAAAATCAGTCTGATCGATATCAACAAGTGGTGAACCATCTTCAGCAATCAATAGCGGCATAGAGCTCATGATTATTAAGGTCTGAGGAATGATATGTGATAGCAATAGAATGTGGATAGGAAAGGTGATGATGTTACTGAGACCTCACCATTTATAGAAGAAAATAAACTAGCGCATGCGCTCTTTCATCAACTGGCACATGCGCTCTCTCACTAAACTATTCACGCATGTAACAATCTTTGTCATTCAAGAGGTTTTTCTTTGTGTTGCATGCATGTATTTTTAAATGTTAGAAAATAATACAAATAAATTCAAAATATATATATATATATTTATTAATAATAGAGGACAATAACGATAATAAAAAATGTAAAATGAAAAATGTTAATATGTCTCTGTGCATGTGGAACGTTCTTTGACTCTATTCCTCAATAGTTGTTGCTCGTGCGTCAAACACCAACATTGAAAAAAATGGATTCTCCTATTGGGGTAGAGTTGAAAAACCTTCTCACACAGATCCCAAGTACTTCTACATGCATTGCATACATGATTCCAACAATTCATGGAATATGTATCACAACGCAAACAACGTTGCAGTGGAGTTGGAACGGCAGCACAGGTACCACAAATATTTCTACAGAAACCTATATTGTTAAATATTATAGGTTCGGAACACTTCAGACACTGTAACTGTTGTTGACGATAATCCGATTTTGTTCGCTTCGGTGGATAAGAAGGAGGCGATAGTTGAATCCGCAACACGCAATCACTACACATACCAGTACATGGATTGATTGAATCCTTAGGTCTACTTATTTCACAAAAGTAGCACACAATAGCCCCTGCAATCATCATTGGGTAGACACACACTTTTAGTTTTTCATTCCACTCTTTTGGAAACGGCATTTTACTAATTCGATTAGAAATATTAAGAGATGACTTACAGAAACTCTGAATGCTCTCTCCTACACCTACGATCTCTATTTATACAAATCAACATCATGTGAAAGTATAGTGGGATAACTTCTCCTACTATTCCACTCTAAACGAGTCAAGTGGGAGTCGCATCACCTCCTATATAAGTCGACTTGCAAACCTAGAGTTCATTCATTCACTCTCTACAACTGTGAGCAAACAACAACAAGATGAATTCTGCAAAAATAAATGTTGCATTAAATAGAATATCTGCTGTTGATGAAAACAATTGGATAGACGAATCAGATGATGAGGATGTCAATGTTCCGCTAGAGGAAGTGATAGTTGAAGCAGAAGATGTTGGAGTCGATGAAGATGAGATAGACGAAGTTGAAAACGAGGCCAACCAAAGCGACGAAGATGATGACGTGATGGAGTTTGAGAGGGTCATGGATGAAGAAGGAGATGATGAAGGGATAGAAGCTGACACAACTGAAGGCGATGGTGCTTTAAGGATCGGTATGCGAACGCTCAATGTCAGTGAGACACTGGAAGATCCCTTGGATTTGTATTGTGCAATGGATGCATACGTATTGATCAGCACAATAGATGGAGAGAACAAAAAGCTATGTTGTTGCTGCTTTCGGTTTTATTCGCATAGAAACAATAATGGAGGGTGGTATGCCCATGTCAACACCCACAACACTGTCTCAATTATGGAAATGGGACAGAATTGGTGTGAAGCTTGCGAGAGGCCACTAACAAACTTCACCCGAGTATCTACATGTATTATATGTAATAATGTCCAACCTGTGGCACAATAACCGTGGACCTACTGGTCAAAAAAACACAACAGCCCTTTTCAGGGCTACATATTCACACAAACAGTAGTTAGTTGTATTAGTATTCATAGATTATATGACAAATGAATACTTTGACTAATAAAAGTCTAAGTTGGAAATTTGTTAGTCTTTGAATATCTATACATTATATGACAAATAAATTACTACTTTGACTGAAAAGTCGAAATTTGGAATTTGATAGTCATTGAATATCTATGCATATGATGAGTACTACTTTAAATGAAAGTTTAAGTTGGCATTTTGTCAATCATTGTATGCATATAATGATGAATACTTTCACTTACATATATTTCGTTTGAGATTATAATGTTAACATAATGTTAACAATGGTATGAATCTGTTTCTGTTTGAAAGTATAATGGTAGCTCTGAAAAGAGCTATTTTTTTTTATTGTTTCAGTCTTTAATTGTAGCCCTGAAAAGGGCTGTTATTTTTTTATTAATCCATGCAATGATATGGACTAACGCTCCTCATCATCAGAAACAATAATTATGGTATCGTCATCTGAATCAGATGATATACTAATGATATCATCCTCATAGTCATCTGAATCAGATGATATACTCATGATGTCGTCGTCGTCATAATCATCTGAATCAGATGATATACTAATCACATCATTCGCATTGTTATCGTCAACAGCATCTATGTCGTCCTGAATACCTTGTTCCACTCGTTCTGCGAAATCATCAGGAAGATCATAGATTCGCTGCAGAAATTGAGCGAAGGTTGTACTCAAATGATCAGACGTTGAATCTATTTTATGTACTTGGATGGGTCCTGTACACGACATTGTGGAAGGATGATATAGAACTGGGATTGTTGCTATATTTATATTGAAAGAAATGAAACGGAGGGGGTGAAGTGTAAATGTAGAACAGTGTTTGAGATTCGAAAACATCAAGAATGAAACTCTGAGCGATTTTTAGGAGAAATTCTTAGTGATTATTATGAAAAAAAAACTAATAAGAGGGAGAGGAAGGGAGAGGAAGGGAGGAAGACACTGCCCCAGCCTCGCAGTGCCTCGTGTACACCAACCAAAAAGTGTGTACTCCGTGGAAGGAAAGGATGGACGAGTAGATGATTATATGTCATCATCGGAATTGAGGACATCATCATCGATCAGGATTGGGGATGGCGTAGGACTATCCTCGATGAGGATAGGGGATGGTGGAGGACGTCTAACGTCAAGCTCGTCATCAGCATCGTCGCCAGAGTCGTCGTCGTCATCATCATTTGTGGTGTCTCCAGGTGGTGGGTCACCCCATTCGTCATCCCATTGGTAGGGATGCGGATAATCCCCGTCCGATAGGTCAGCTTCATCACTCCCAGTGACATGCTGAACCTGCACCCTATAGTCATTATTCATGAATTCGAAGGGAATGTCATGAGGTGCCGTTGTGGAGTCCACGAACCCTTCCTGTATAGATGCATAGTAAGGCATCTGAGGCACCGGGACACTATAGGGCTCAGTAGTTGAATCAAGTTCCATCTCGATGCTAGCTGATCAACTGAATGTTTCATCAGATGATTCCTACTTTTATACTTTTGAGAGGGAGTGGGAGAGGAGTGGGACATTGAGTAGGGGTGAATTGCAGTGTGACATAAGACATATTCAATGAGTAGGGGTAAATTGCAAAGTGACATAAGACATATTCAATGGAAGAGATACTTGAATGGATAAAATACAAATGAAATATACTTGTCGATTTCACTATGAAACATGTCTATTTTTTATTTTTTAAATTTTCTTCACATGAAATTATTTACAAGTGATTAGAGAACACAAAAATTGATGTGAGGTATTTGTCTAGAAGATCTTGGAATTGAAATAAAAAAAAATAATAATAATAAGAGGAAGTGAAGAAAAATGCTCCAACCATCGCATTGTTCAATGTGTACCAAACCAAAACAATGTACACCTTTCATTTCACTTTTTTTTGATTTTATTTTTTTTGGTTCCTAAAATTACAAATATAAACTTAAAACTACCATAATTAAATATTCCTAACTAACCTAAAACTAATCTTATATTTACACTGTATCTACAAAAAAAGTGTCCATAATTGTCACTAATTTTTTGTACAGCTCTATCGAAGAGGTCTCTGCTTTACACCTTTCCTGCAGAGATGCATAATTCCGATGTATTTCGGCCATTTCTTTTTGGAGTTCCCTAAGTCGGTTATCCATTTCAGCCATTTGCCGGTTCATGGTAACCAACGCGGCCTCGCTAGATCGGGAAGCTCGTTCTGCTTCCTTACATCTCTGCAGAAAAACACTCAACTTTTCACTAACCTCTCCGATAGGTTGTGGCACCAACACCTCGGGATCCGCCGGTGTCGCTGGCAGCGGTGGTAGTCGCGTCACCAACGGAGACAATATTACCAACTCCGGAGAAGGAATCCTCGGAGTTTCCACTGCTGCTGCTGGTGGTGGTGGTGTGGAGGCCCTCTTACTAGAGGTCGACCAACTACCTGCATAAGGATTAGTTCTATTGCAAGTAGCTCGGTACTTAGAAATAGGACCAACCTTCGCTGCAGGTCGTTGGCAAACCTTCTTCACAGGCCTGACTTCCTCCTCCTCCTCGAATAAGTCAGGGCTAGCAGATCTGCACCTAACTCGCGAACGCGAAGTGGTTGCCTGGTCACCCGGCACCGCTCCCGAAGATGCTGCCTCCTCTTGGTCAGCGTACACCGGCAGAATAGACGCCACAGCATTATTCACCTCCTGTGTATTGGTTGCCATTCTGAAAAAGAAGAAATAATACAAAGTTAGTTGATATAAAAAATAAAATTCTTAATTTACTTACTCAAATATCAAGTTGGTCGTTGGAAGGTACTGCCTTGTTGTGGAGTGGACTGCTCTCGATGAGATGACTTCTCGAACTGATGTTGTGGAGTGCTCTCCGGAGGGTATCGACTTCGATGCGTGAGTGGTGAGAAAATGGTGGGAGCGCACATGCGCGTTGAGGGTAGGGGTGTACATGCGCAAATGTTGGGAGTCGGGGGGGCGGGGCTTCGGGGAGGGGAGGGGCGGGGCTTCGGAAAGGGGGCGGGGCTTCGAGAAGGGGCAAAAAACGCGCCCCGGATGCAAGTGGTGGATGTTGAGCGCCCCAGGCCGCGAAGCGGCCTGCTGAGCGATCGCTTCACGATCGCGAAGCGATCGCTTCGCGATCGCCTATTAACTTAACGTAAGTATACAGCTAACCTAACGTAACTGTTAACCTAACCTAACGAGGGAATACTAACCTAACACCTAACCTAACGTTACTATGCAGCTAACCTAACGTAACTATTAACCTAACCTAACGAGGGAATACATTCACTATGTTGGTTCCATTAATACATCATCAGTTGGTTTTGGTTTTGGTTGTATTATTCTATGATTTGGATTAATGTTCAGTCCTGGATATCCCAGTCCACCTGATGATGATGGCCTGACTTTATAGTTTCTCTCCAAAACTTCTTTATGGTTTTTCTCCAATACTTCAACTCTCTGTTCCAGTACATCATACTTTTTCATTGTAGTCCCTATTATGTTTGACAGCATCAAATTTTTTATTTGTAGACGCTGTTATGTCAGACATTTTTATGTCTACATCACTTGTAAGTTTGTCAAATTTACGAGTGAAAGTTATCCGAGCCTCTGCAATTTTATCGTCAAATGCTTGCCGGGCGTCCCGAGCAATATTGCCTATTGTGGATTGTATTGCAGCTTGTAGGGCTAGAAGTATAACTTCCTTTGCTCCATTAATTTCCCCCTCAAGATATGATACAGTTACACAATCACTCTTGTCAATTGGTTCACTTGTATTTTTCAATATTTTCCTATGCATGTCATAATGACGATCTTTTGTTAATTTAAAACCATTCCCGGGAGGACCTCGAATGACATTACCACCCCATTTTCTTTTTCAACCAAACTTATCGATTGTTTTAGACATTGTGCACTCTACGATGATTCTCTTCAAACTGATATTTCTGTCATTTACATTATACTATATATTGCAGTAATTGATTAGGGAAATAGAAATAATACAAATAAAATTTTAATCATTTTATATTCATTACAGTAATACATATACATACATACATAATACATTAATATCACATTACTTCTGTCATATATTATCAATTATAAATGGCTACATAAATATCAATATTGAATTTTCCGGTTTTGAAGATATTGAATGATATTTCAATCATTGATCTCGGCAGATAATAAATTAATCAATTGATCCAATGGAGTCTCCTGAGATTGTGATTGTTGAATAATATTACTTATCCAACGAATGTTCTCATTTGGATCGTTTTTATAAAATTCAATATCATTATGACCCCAAGGAAGAGTGTGGGTAGTATTCGGAATGATAAATCGTTTATCGTCGTGATATGATAATGTAACTTTATTTTTCAATTCAGTATACATATCATGCAACACGCTTCTAAATGAATTCATCTTTCTGAATATCATACCACCTTGTTCGACGATTTTTTGATAATCTTCGCATGTCAATTCATTCTTTATTACCGATCGTTTAACCCCTTTGGCTTTCTTAAATTCACCATCAACAGATTTCACATAATATGCTTTAGCACCTGTACCATAAAAACTCATGATTGGATCATTTGGAAATTCATCTTTGAAGTTACCCAAGACTGAACTTGTTACTGGAATATTGAATTGGTTAACTATACTGTAATTGGATTTATCAAATCTACTTATGTTAGTTTTTATGAATTCATAAAAATTTTCTGTGTTTACTTTAAGAATGAGCGAGTCGGTATCTGTGTAAAGTAAAGAAACATTTTCATCAAAGTGTTGTTTGATGCATCCATAGAAAAAGTCATACATGACTGTTTTAGATAATTCTAATATGGAAAATCCCAAATATAATGGTTTATCGTAATGAACCTTCACTCTACCCAATTGAATGGCAACGAAATTATCAGTGAGAATTGAACAATTTTTAAAATTTGGTTTGGCTATGAGAGTGCTGGCACCTATATTTTTCTTTATATTTTCCCAATGTGTAACGAGTCTAACATCAATTCGATTATCTACATTCTCCATTGTCTTTCCATATACCGCATTATTCATTAGTTTATAGAAATCTTTAACAGATTTGTTGTTAGACCTATTACGCATTTCAGTATTAAGATCTATATAGGGTTTCATCCAGCATGATTGTTTGAATTTCAATACTCTATGTGTATTCATTACAATCAATCCATTTTTGACAGCTTGCTGTAGATTCCTATAATGAACAATATATTTTCTTTTATCATTCAAATTTGGAATTAATTTGGGAATTTTCGATTGTGTACGAGGTGGTATTATTTTTTCGACTAAAAATGGAAGGTCAGAATGTTTATCATGCAACTCTTGTGGATAATGAATGTCCACTTCAAATACATACCCATACGGACTATCAGTACTCACATCCATCACATCAAGATTAAGAATTTCATTTGGTGTTAACCATGTAAATTCACTTGTTGGTAGAGTTTGTGACATACTGTGACCGTATAGATTTGTTGCATCTAAATATGTAATGAATGTGGAAGGTTCATTGGGATTATAATTCGGTAAAAATCTATTATTTGCTATATGTTTCCTCTCGCTACATTGACTAATTCCACCTCGTATACCTTTTTGAAAAAAGTGAATCATATCGATGTCAGTTAGTAATTCCAATTCAACATTAGTGAACTTCAACATGGCATCCCATGATAATCCAGGTGCAGTGTAATATTGTGCCGGATCTAAGTTATATATCTCTAAACTTGTGGTGCGGAAGTTTTCAAAAATATCACATAGTAGCAATACATCCGACTTCAAATACAAATCAGAGTATTCCCCCAAATTCTGACACTCGAATAAATTCCAAACATTTCTAGCCCTATCATAATCAGTTTCCGATATATGTTCACAATTGAGTGTGTCATAAAACTGATTTTTTGTCGGAAGTAATGGATAATTCAATTTGTCGATGTCATCAACAAAACTATATGGAAATACACCTATGAAACCCTGTACCGTGCATTCTCTTACACACACACACACACACACACATACACACACAAAATCTCACATGAAAAAAAAATCTGAACGATCCATGCACCAGACACTTCAAGGTCACAACGCCTTGACTTCACTGCACAACAAAAAAAGCAAATAACACGTCATATTGGTGTGGGGAGGATTAGAACCGGGAAAAAATTTCTGAACGATCCATACACCACACCCTTCAAGGTCACATCACCTCGACTTCACCAAACAACAACCAATGAAAAAAGCAATTAATACGTCATAGTGGTGGGGGGAGGCCGAGAATCAGCTGTAAACAACTACTTACCACACTGCTCCAATCTTTAAATATCCCTTTAAAACTCTTTTTAAGTATATTTCGGCATCCTATTGGCGAAATCTTACACATTTTAACTGTCCTGACTATGATCTTCCTTTTATTCTTCAAACCGATGCATCTGCGTATGGTATTGGTGGGGTTCTAACACAGGGTCTAGAAGGCGAGGGAAGAGTTATTTCTTACCTTAGTCGCTCACTCACAAAACAAGAGCGTAACTTTTCCACAATGGAAAGAGATTACTTGGCCGTCTTATGGGCCGTGGAAAAGCTGCGTCCTTACTTGGAAGGTGTACGTTTTACGGTGGTAACAGACCACTATTCACTTGTTTGGTTGCAGAATTTGAAGGAAGGTTGGCAAGATGGGCGGTGAGGATGCAACAATACGATTTCAAAATTGTTCATCGGAAAGGTAAAGAGAATATCGTCCCAGATGCATTATCACGAGCTGTTCCGGTCATAGATGCCTTGGAGATTCAGGAAGACAGAGTTAAAGATCCCTGGTGGCTGACAATGAAGAAGAAGATAGCTGCAAATCCACTTAAATTTCCCCACTGGAGAATTACAAACAATAAAATTTTCAAGTATATGAAGGTACCAATAAAAGGATTAGGTGACAATGGTGATGAATGGAAGCTGGTGGTCCCTAAAGAAAATCGAAAAGAAGTTCTTGAAGAGGCCCATGACGAGCACACTGCTTGTCATATGGGCAATTATAAAACTCACAACCGCATCAGTGACAAATATTATTGGCCCAAAATGAGATACGATGTATCCAAATATATAAGGAACTGTAATACTTGTGCGTTACACAAGCCAGACTTACGGGGCCCAAATGGTTTGATGACAGCACAACTAACCGTGAGGAGGCCTTGGGAGATGATATCCACAGATATTATGGGGCCATTACCAATATCCAATTAAGGAAATAAATTCATTCTTGTAGTCAGTGATTATTACAGTAAGTACTCCTTAGTATTTCCTCTGAGGTCATCGTCTGCAGATGGTATTATGAAGAAAATTGAAGAGGAGGTGTTCTTGGTGTACGGAGTGCCACGTCTAATTCTTTGCGACAATGGGCCTCAGTTCAAATCGAGTAAATTCCGGAAATTGACTGAAGAATATGGAGTTAAAATTAGGTATAATGCTCATTACCATCCCCAGGCAAACCCTACGGAAAGAGTGAATCGGAATTTGAAGACATTGCTTGCAGTCTATGTATCGGATAACCACCGCAGTTGGGATAAAAACATCGCCAAAATTGCCTGCGCACTTAGGACAGCAAAGCACGAGACGATTGGCCATTCACCGTACTTCGTGAATTTTGGAAGAGGTATGATCTTGAATGGGGAACATCATCAAAGGCTGAGTATGCTGAGTGATCCGGCAGTTTCTTCCGAAACAAGAAGCGAAGGATTCCAGCAATTATTCAAAGAAGTAGAAGAAAGGTTGGCGGCAGCGGCCAGAAGAAACATGAAGAAATATAATCTCCGACGGAGAAACGAAGAGTTCCTTCCTAATCAGCTAGTCTTCAGGAAAAACTTTGTTTTATCGAATGCTGAGAAATTTTATTTTGCAAAACTTGCACCCAAATTCATTGGTCCATTTTATATAAAAAAAAGAGTGTCACCATGGACCTATGAGCTGCGAGATGAGCAGGGGAACTATAAGGGTATATGGAACGCTAAGGATCTGAAGTCAGCTAGCGCTAGAGAAAATTTAGCGGACTAAATTTTCTTCGAGTAAGGGGGGTGTTGTAACGGTACCAAATTGTTCCACAAGGTATAATCATTCGTAAACGCCAGAATAACAATTTTCAAGCACCCGTAGGTCCCTCTCTCCTTTTAGTTTGTAAACTGGTGGGCCGTGAGATTACAGATTTGAACTATTGTTGTTTACTTCCACTGATAAGAATTTTGACAGGTCAAAATCACGCTATATTCGCTCTGATTCCTGAACGTCATCAACTTTGTTCATCTTTATCCATCTATGCCTTGATATTCTAGATTCAGATTCTGTAGTAATATTCTATATTCAGATTCTTTACAGATTTGAATAAAGATACAATTCAGTTCAGCAGTCCATTTGTGGTTCAAGGAAACACCATTGATGAGAATCTGAAAAATAATCACCTCTAAAAGAATATATGTATGTCAACCGATGCGGTCTGCTTTGGTTAGATTTCCACCTCTGTATCACTAATAAAAGCAATGAACAATCAAATCACATCTGAACTCAAGTAACAGTTGCCATGAGGAGCATGTTGAAAGACTTTTCGTGTATTTTATTCTCAATCCATCGTCTAGTGAACATTCTGCATATCAAACAGACAATTTAGAAATGGTCGTCCAATTCCTCCCCAAACATGGCAAAAACAAACCACACCCTAATCAGATATCAGTCTTGGATTCAAATCAAGCGTTCTGACTCCTATCAACAATTTCCATTGATAAACGCGAAGGGCGTGAAGGAAAACCAACGGTGCACAATCCGTCTCGCTCCCAGTTCCCGAGCAGCTCCGAATTCGTTGCCCGATAGACTGCATAAATAGCGATTCCATGCCGCAAAGGCCAGTAAACCGTTTCAGAGTTTCCTGCTAACGTAACGGTTCGATTGAGTCTTTTCAAGAAGCACGCTCGCTCTATGGTAATTTGTTCACGCCTTCGCTTGGTTTGCGGTGATTACAGATAGTTTCGTGATTGTGCATCAGTTTAACTTCTCATAAGTATGTACCTAATAGAAACTGATAATGCTTGTTCTAGATTTGTGAGGATTCGCAATTAAGTTAGGGTAAATCATTCGACTTCTTTGAATTTTGATTTTTTCAATAATTAGCATCAGCTATCAAGAATATCTTCATCATCAAATGTTGTTTGCAAACCATTTCGACAGACAATTATATAATTACCAAGTGATGAAATGTATCGATACTTGTTGACACAGAAATTGTTTGTACACGTTGTGTCAGATTATCACCTATTCATATTTCAATTGATATATTTTTTTTTCGAAAGTTTGGTGGATGGCTATCGATTCCTCATTCAATAAAAAACGTTGGTTTTTATAATTCTTATAATATCAAATATCAATGTTTCACAGTAATACATTACATGTAGTTGAGCGTATCAAAAAACTCGTAACAGTGATATAATAGTATTCAAGTAACGCTTTATTGTGTAATTTTCACAATGAAACTTTGTATAAAACCGAAAAGCATGTTTCATTAAATTTCGAATAGCTTCTTCAGGCATGTTAAGTGAAAATCTCACAATGATGCGTTACTCGAATACGTTATGGATTTCCATCAAGTATCCGCCAAATTCATCATATATTATATAAATCAGTTTATGAAGCATAAATTAGATGCCTGAGTGATTTTCGACACATGAACGATGGGATTATCTTCATTTTACTGATGCCCTAATTTCGAATTTGATAAACATTGATATGCTGTTTTAATTTCGAATTCAATACCTACGAGTTAACAAATAAGTTAGCCTGAAAACATTCCATTTCGATCCCAAAAATGTTTTGAAATATCCTGACCTTGCGTTATTTGAATATTGCATTACGAAAATGTGAATGGGCTACGATTACCGTTCCTGCAATTTCGGAAGGAAAAATTGACAATGAATTCAAATAATTCACTGAATGAATCTGAGACTCAAACACAAAAATAGTAACAGGAAAATAGGCACTACTATTGATTTTCACATTCCCAATCAGAAAGTATCTGATTTGTTCAATTTTCCAAGTTTCCGGAAAACACTACAGCCTGAAGATCTTATTGCGATATTTCGACATTTTGTTTATGACACCAACTCCAATAATTCTGTTAGCTGTACTAGTATAATAGGTTTCTTGCTGGAAGTCTATCATATTATTCTGGATAGAGTTTAGGTTTTTCATATATTGTTTGCCTCTTGCGATCCAAACCCGCCGCATAAAATATGAGAAGCTGTCACTGCTCTTATATTGCATGGCCTGCAGCTAAGATTTCCATTGTGCAGACCTTTTCATTTCAGGTGTTCGATTGAATTGAAGTTTCATATTACCACCCGCCTACCTCTTGGCAGTAACTGAATCGACGACGACATTATTCTGGAACTGTGGATCATTTCTGGAGTTATACTACGAATTCTCAATCTAATTCTATATTTCGAATCTCGTAAATTTTATAGTCTATCTACAATCTAGATTATATTAATCGGTTTATTGAAATGTTTCCAATCGAATGATAAATTAGTCCCTAACTTTGTCCACTATCAAAACACTTGACAGAGTTTATGAGTGAATGTTGAATACCGCCGTTCTTTCTGTTCTTATAAAAAATCAAAAATGTTAACCAATATCATGTACAGGAATGATGAGAATTAAAAAGAACTATAGCAGAAACTATAACTTTGAAATATCGAGTTGTCTTGGGTGAAATTTGTGTCGGTTCTTAGTATTATCTTGGGAAGATTCGTTCATTGCATGAAGTAAATGAATAAATAATGGCCCCATCAAATGGAACACAAACGATCAATGTTTTAGGTCTTATAAACCTATCAGATAATCCATCGTTAGTAAAATTGAGAAAAAAATCAAAGAAACTGTACAGACCACACATGCCGCATTTGTTAGTCGTACACCAATAAATGATATAAGTAAAAATTGATGTATTATCGTGTTAGACAAAGAATCCTCAAATGTCAAGGCGAGCTGCAGCTGAAACAAACAATTCCTTTATTTTTATTTCGTATAAAATTCATTAAATCGTAAAATTGAATGGGGAAACTCAGACCACTGAATACAGTTCTGTGAAGAAATGCATTTATGTTATCAGAATCCACGTTTTTTTTTCGATGAGCCTCTTACGGGGCAAACATATTTTGATTTTCGACGAAATGAAATTATACCTGCTTTCACACACATCTTTTCAAATGAAAATTATCAATTTTTTTTGTATGCGATTACTCAAAATCAGAAGTTAAAATTAATCGACAATAATATTTACAAAATAGAAAAATTGAAATCAGATTGGAAATTCATAATATCAAGATGAATGTCGATGTCAGTTCTATTACTGCCAAGAAGCAGGCGGATGGCAATTTGGACATCTGATTCAAGCGAAAAGCAATTTTTTGATGATTTCAAGCTTACTGGAAAAGTCAAAAAGCTCTAAAAGTAGATGCCCTACGATTTGAACAATCGAAAAAAGCTGTCGAGGTCTGTTCTTCTGTGCTTTTGAGAAACCAAACTTTTCAGATCGAATCATCACGTATGATGACTTGACAATAACAGGAGACGTTCAGGACAGTAGTTGCACATCAATGAACAACGTAGGTTCTTCCGAAAGGCGAATACCTACCAAAAAAACACTATGATGATTGTATTCACTATAACTTTCTTCAACTGGGCCAAACCATCACAGTTTTATTGTGGGGAAATCGATGAAATGTACCGGAAAAAGCAGCAGCAGCAGCTGGTACTGCCCAAGAGAAGAGAATCGATCCCGCTTCATCTTGAAGAATGGAGCGTCGAAGTTCTGCCTCACCAATCAACCAACCTTTCCATGCACTTCAATAACTTTTCCACTGGTAAAACCTTCGCCAATCAGGACCAAACAAAAACGACCTTCGTTGACTCCTTCGAATCCCGAGTACAATTTTCATGCTGTTGGATTTGATCGACTTGTATTACCTTGGCAAAAGTGCACTGATCCAAATGGCGCTCATTTCGATTGAATCGAATGAGTATTCACTGAGAAATTATTCGACTACTCTTTCTTCAGAAACAAGTCGAATACCGTTCTTGACCAAATAACATGAAGATATGTCTTACTGAATTTGTGCTTTGCAAATAATAACTACTCCAAAATTTATCATCGGTTGAAAATATACTTATGATGCACTGTTTGGAACCTTTCGTGTAGTAATGAATATCACTGGAGTTTTTTCCCAACACCAAATCGTTATTTTTAACACCTCGATACATGATTCGATCACTAAGTGATCATCTTCAAAAAGGGAAGATTAAACTAGAAACTAACGCGAAGCAAACGCTATTTATGCTATATAGATATCCCATACAGGTATACCAACCTAAATTAATTTTACAATTTTGCCTCATCGATTATTTTACAATATATGTTTAACTGTTATATCTGTATATAAAACAATTTTCAGCTATATAAAAATCAATTTCACAATATTGCATATCTAAATTCATTTTTGCAATGTGCCCTTATGTAGTAATAATGATTAAAACCAAAAAATATTAATTTGAAAAGCTATATAGTATGCTCTTTGGTATAAGTCCGTCATCGTTATTCATAATATTATTGTGTTTACTTATTTCTACACTCTCATGGGCATCTAGTTGCCTGTTGTTGTTAACTTGTATTCAATGAACTGAAGTCTATGGAATGGTTTTGTTGCAAAATATGATAGGCGACTGCTGATTTTTCAGGTCTGCCATATTTTAAGTGTGCTATGTGTTCCCTATATCTTACTTCAATAGATCTTTTTGTCTATCCATAATATTTTGCATCGCAGTCCTTACATTCAATTTCGTAAATTCCAGACTTTTCCGAATTCTCGACTTTATCTTTTGGACTTTCCAAAAGGCTCTGTAGTGTATGACTTGTTTTAAAAACCACCTCCACACCTAGTTCCTTGAAAATTTTTCCAAAGTTTTTCGTATATTGGTGGTATGGAACTGAGATGTATTTATCTTGGTTTTTGTCTTTTCTGAAAGTCGAGATTTCGTTCATTCTTAATCTAAACTTCTTCTTCCTCATTATGTCATCTCCAATACCCCTCGAGAAACCGTTAGTGGCTGCTATTTTCTGTATTCTACGTCTTTTGTGAACCTATCATGTTAGAGGGAAAGTCAAATGACGATGCACTTAAAACGTGCTTGTTTCTTTTCTAAATATATCGTATTCTAACCCTCCATATTGGCTCCTCATTACCAAAATGTCAAGAAATGGTAGTTTTCTCTTATTTTCTAACTCATACGTGAATTTCATTGATGGACATCTATTACTTAAAATGGAAACAAAGTCCTCAATATTCGATTTTTTGGTATCGAATATCGCGAAAATATCATCCACATACCTCAGTCAAATCGTAGGAAAATACTTTGACTGTTCTTTGGTTTCCATTTCGAATCTGTTCATGAACAGGTCTGCCAGGTAGGGGGACAAAGGGTTTCCCATGGCCGTACCTTCCTGTTGTTCATAAAAGCAACCTTCTAACTGGAACCGAATTTGTTTCATACACAAATTAGTAAGAGAAACGAATTCATCGATTTCGTTATTATTGAAATTATTTTTCTCTAGTAATTCCCTGAGGTATTGCAAGGTCTGTGGAATTGGGACACTAGGAAATAAGGAACTAACATCAAAAGAAACCAAAATCTCACCTTCTTGCAGAACCATGTTTTTTGTATGTTGTATCAACTCTAAAGAGTTTTTTTTTACTAAAACTTGGTTCCGCAATAGACAAGGTTTCAAATTCCTCAGTGAGCCACTTTGCTATTTGGTAGGTGGGACCTCCAATAGCTGACACGATGGGGCGCATTAATTTTTCTGGTCTGTGGATTTTCGGGAGGCAATATAGTTTCGACACCGTTGGGTTAGAAACTTGTTACTTCCGTTTCAGTTGAGGGGTAAGTATGTTGTCGCATTTCTTGAGGACGTCTTTTACATCGGCAATCATCTTTGCTAGCGGGTTTTTGGATAATTTCGCATTGTATTGACCCTTTCGTAGCAGTCCGATTTATCCAGAATTACTACTTTGTTGCCTTTGTCGGCTTTCAAATAAAAAACATTCTTGTCTTTCAATCGTTTGATAAGTTTCTTTTGGTTTTTATCGTTGTTCATTGAATACTTTGAATACCGTTTATATGTTATCTTGTTCTTGAAGATTTGATTCCTGACCTTTTCTCGAACTTAGTCCTTTCGAGGAATTGGGCATATATTGAATCGAACTTTCAACACTAGCAACGATATCCTCAAGAAATTTCTCGGAAGGCGGGATGCCAAATTTCAAACCGTTGTTCAAAAGGTTGATCTCTTCCTTATCAAACGATTGTGATGAATGATTTTCAACAATATTTATGACTTTCGGAGTGGTTTCTTTCGGTTTATGCTTAGATATGAGGGTTTTGAGTTTCTGAAAATATGTTTGAAAATAGTATTCATTGAAAGGTATCTATTTCACTGAGAATTATTGAAATGACATAAGATAATAAGATCTGGCTATGTCTGAAAGAATTGAATTATTGACTTTCTTTTCATTATCTATCACAAATGTTTTCATTGATTTCAATGATAAAAAAATGTGTTGAACTGAGAACTGAATTCGAACTATCGCAAAATTGTTTGTTTATCTAATTCAATTGAGTTGCATGGTTCAGAAATGCTCGATAAGAATACAAATCTCTTTCAAGTCTTCGACATTTACAAGACTCGTGCCTGTTTCGAACTGTTCAATATTAAATGAAATGATGTGGCAGGTGGACCCTGTTTGCAGGAACCGTCTGTACTTGGCCGATATCACTGCCAAGTGAGCAGACTTTGTGCGGACAGATTGAGCAAGACCCCTTGTGATAGTTACGACGGGGAAGTGGGATAGTGCCCGTATCCGTCAGTTCAATTATATAATTTTTCTTTGCTTTCTGAGAACAAAAAAAAGGGTTTTTGAAATTTGGTGTTCCAGTTTGACGATTTGTTTTATTTCGCGTATAAATAACATCAGGTACCATGTTAAATTGATATTTGGCGATAGACAGGGCTTTGCATTACGGTGGAAGGGAACAAAAGGCGTAGTGCTTCTTCCATCAAATTTAATAAAAAATTGAATTACTTTTAGGGGAGGAAGTATAACTTTCATTCAGCTTTTTCGTTGGACTTGAGGGTGAGATCAATAGAAATTCAATATAATTGGTGATATTTGAAGGTGTTGCAGATTGTACTACAAGTACAACATCTAGTTGTAGTTACCAGTTGTTGATGAATTGTTTCATTAGGCTTTTGTCATTACCAGTAATTTACAATTGAGTGGTCAGGTGACGATCATCTATCCAAAAAGATATATATTCAGAGATTGCGGATACTTTTATGCGTTCAGCTAGGCAAGGTGCAGCTGGTTCTCCACGAAGAAAAGGCCCATATGATCTAGCGATTCCAGTGAGAGATTTAGTAGAGGTTTTGATACAGAGTATTGGATATATTGCTGAGTAGCAGGCAAAATGAGCAATCAGCGGAACCTCCTACCCGGCGATACCAGAGTCCTCTAGATCTGGGTTAGAAAAAGTATCTGGGCGTGATCGTAGTGGATTTTGCAGTCGGCCAATCCTGCTGAGATCAGAGATGAACAATTATTTTGATTCAGTCAATGCAGATTCGATTATCGAGAAGTGGCTTCGAAAATTCGACCAACTTGGCGCGATTCATGATAGTTCAGGGTACAAGCGATCCACATTGGCGCAGTCGAAACTAGACAGCGTGGCGAAGAAGTGGTTCTATCAATCGGATGGGTACGACCAATCTTGAGATGGGTGGAAGGCGAAGCTACGGGTGGCTTTCCCGAGGCTTAGGAGTTATGCGGAAGAGATGGGCAATCGGCGTAAAAGTAGCCGATAAATTGATGACATGACCACTTTACGCCAGAGATGCGTCCTCAGAGGTGTTATATAACTCATTTCCGGCGGTATTGGGGGAATATCGTGATGAGATGTCGAAGATAAGGACGGTTATGACGAAGGAAAGATGCTACAACTGCTAGCAATTCACGGACCATATCAGCCCGAATTGTTCTATGCTCAGGGCAGAAAGATGTATGGGTTGTGGCAAACATGGATATCGGTTGGCTGATTGTGATAGGCGAGCTTATGGGCTAGGCGGTAGCGGTGGCGACAAGAGTGAAGTGAGACTTTTATTTGATCTATTTTAGCATCGGGTGTCAATCGCGAGAATGGACACACGTATTCAACAAAACGTGATGTCGCTTCAACCCGGCGTTACACGCGTCCCTACTTTTGCAATAAGTACACGCGCACGGTGTAAATGACCGCATCTAAATATTCATAAGATAAACCGGAAAATAAATAGACTTTCAGACATTTCAGAAATATAATGGCAAATGTTAATAAAATATACTTGAAAACTATAAAAAAGTAAATAAAAACTAATTATCAGACTTCTTCACTCCTTCTGCGCATGTTAGACACAATGTAACAGTGTGTTCTCGACAAATGGATTTCTGACAGCTCCTGCATTGTGTTAATGTTTTTCTATTTTTTTTATAACCACATAAATAGCACCTTCCAGAAACGGATGTTTTCGACAGTGGTTGTGTTTCAGACAGACCCAAAATTTCATTTATTCGGATCTTCATTGATTTTGATAAAGTTACGATGTTTTGTCTTTTACCAAATAATCGTGTAATAATGTAAAACCCAGTTCTTTCAAAAACATTTTTCTAGGCAATTTTTTGTTTGCATTTGACTGAAACACAATTTGGCTGTTCATTTCAACAATATTTAGCAGTATGCTCGAATAAAGTTTTCGGTCTTTCATTTTAGCTATGAATTGTGGTGGAATTTCGTTCTTATTTTTTTTCAGTGTGCCAACTAACGTCAATTTATCATTTTGATAAAGATTCATCGCCACAGGTATAGAGGAGAACCAATTATCGCACGTCACATTTCGGCCTGTACCAGATATAGGTCGAATGAGCCTTTTTACTATTTGATGTGCGGAATTGTCGACTGCGTATGGACTGGGTGGCTGAACTCCCACATAAGGTTCCATATTATATGTTTGAAACGATTCTGAGTCATCTACTGCCCAAAGTTTTAATCCATACCTCGCTGGTTTTTTCGGCATATATTGGCGGAACGGACACCTACCACGAAAGGACTCGAGCATTTCATCAAGAGTTACACAGTGACTTGGAGAATAGTTTGACAAACATCGTTGAACAAAACCATCAAAAAGATTTCGCGCGTGAGAAAACTTATCACTTTGATTTCTTATTTCTCTATCTTCAATATTGTCAAAACGCAGAGCTCGTAGTAAAAATTGCAGTCGATTTATACCCATAGTCAGACGAAACATTTCCACACCAGTACCATCTTGATTGCATAAATCTCTGAGATTCAAATGTGATGATTTTTGCACACCCGCTATATAGAGTAAATCAATCACGTCCTTCAGTTCGCATTCGTCTGTATCAGCAGCATCACGTTCTCTTTGAAAGTTTGGTCTTTTGTTCCGAATATACTGGTTTGTGCATTGAACAATCTCTTGAATTACCCCATCTGGAGAAAAACATTTTCAAGCTTCTATTGCAGTCATTGCTAATTTTGTTGGCCCAATTACCCCTGAAGCCTGATTTACAGTTTGTCCTAGTTTTTTCCTTCTGTTGAACGATTCTACAGGAATTTGTTCCACAGAGTTCGTTTGTTTTTTCCGACATATGCATGTCTTTCATTTATCGCAATATTACCTCCTTCCTCATCACTTTGCACAATTTCTTCCTCGTTTGACTGCTCTGATAATGAATCATACTCATTTATTTCAACCACATCGATTTCACCATCATCTGATCCATAAACATCCTCATCTTCAAGTTCATTATACAGTGCCAGTAGATGTGCTTGTTCTCATTCATAACTCATTTTCTGAAACAAGAATGCCTTATCCTACATATTATTATGTCAGAATATTTCTACCTCTGAATTGTGAGCACGTGTCAAAACACGAATATGCGATGCCTATTGAATAACAAACAGGTTATTTACATTAAATAAAAATCAAACTGGCAAAAGAACTAATATTATCTTCAAAAAACACAACAATAATACTCACTTGAACAAAAACTATTCTAAATTTCCTCGCTTTACCAGTACACGCTTTACCAGTAGATACGAGTACACACTGAACGCTTTGGAAGAGGCGAAAAATGTCCCAGAAGAATAAATGTCAATATCATGGAGAGAGAATAGGTGGAGTTTTATACGCCAAATGTCCTATTTAACGAATTTCAAGTGGTAAAAGGAAAAATGCGGTATTTTTGACCATTATGCGTGCTATGCCGTGTTAATCATAGCGGATGGTGAAGGTGCTGGCTGCACTGGCGGTGGATAAGGTGAATTTTGTGTCGACATTGGCGAACTGCCATTTGAAACTGTTAGCGATGGTCACGGATTGTGACTTGGGCCCTATTGAATTGCTGTTGGGACAGCCGGCTATTAACTGTCCAGAAGTCACAATGATGATGAGGAATAACAAGACGTGCGATGCTTCAGCCGAACAGTGTCTACAGCATGAAGGTGTAAGTTGTAGCTTCATCGGGCAGGATCAACTCTCTCAGGAGCATTCGACTATCATTATTTCTGCAGGCTTGCAAAGCGTGATGCATGAAATTATAAGGCTAGATAAAATATGGGAAGAAGAGCTGCAGTGGCAAAAACAGCGATTGCTGTCTCGAATGGAGACGTGCTTGTCAAACTCTGAATTGGAAGGGATTTAACGAAATCTCAAGTAAGGAAAGTAACACTCAGGTGTTGAAATAGGTGATATACCACTAAAATATAGGAGTTGTTCAATTGATTCATAAAGGCGTTATTCCATCTATGATCTTGGGTTGATTATTCTGGGAAGTCTCATTGTGTCAATTGCAAAAATGTCTGACGAGGTGAGAATATGCGGTGATTATGGGGCGTTCAATGATATCACGGTGAACGATGGATACACACTACCCTTGATTCCGAAAAATAAGAATTTATTCACTATCCTGACTTGGCGCATGCTTTTCATCAGGTATCTATGATTTCAGACCCGGTGGATGAGACGGCGTTTATCACACAGGATGAGCAATACGAAATTTTGAGTGTTTTGTTTGGGCTTTACAACCCTCCGACGATATTTCAGAGACTCATTATTGGGATGTCAGGTTCGCTGCGGTATGGTGAAGTTTTGACGTATATATATGATCTGTAGAGATGATGGATTGAGATTATTAAACTTGGTGTTGAATATAATTGAGCGGGCTGGCTGAATACTCAAGTTTGACCAATGCTTTCTCTCATAAAATAGACTGAAGTATCTAGGGAATAATTTCATAAACTACACAAACTTCATTTGAAAAATATATCACGACATGTTTCGCTAACCCAGTAGCTTTATCTATCAACAGTGATTCGATGAAGCTACTCATGATATATTTTTCAAATGAAGTTTGTCGATATCAAATCGTGAGGTGTAGTTTATGAAATTACTATGGATCTCAAGTAACGGCCGAATCGATCAGAAAATATAGGGAATAAGGTGAATAATAATTTTTATTGGATCGGATCATATTTTTTCAAACAACATCAATGTCTTCAACAGGATGTTCGATATTATCTTCATCCCTCGATATTCTTGTTGCTATTGTATATATTGTATTTTGTGTTTGTTTTCTTATATTGAGTACGATTGTGTTATACGCTTTTTGAAACTGATTGATACAGCTTATTGTATGATTTTCACTATAAGGGGTTTCATAAAAATCTCGACACGTGTTTCACTAAACAATAGCTTCCACATGCGTAAACTGAAAGTTATTTCTAAATAACAACTATTTTATACTCTAACATATTACCTACTTGTGCAAATTGTACAAATGATAAATTATCATGCAGTATGAAATAGTTGTGATTTAAAAATAACTTTAAGTTCACGCTTGAATAAGCTATTGCATAGCGAAACATGTGTCGCGGTTTTTGTAGAACCGCGACACATAACATAAAATCATATAATAAATTGTAATAATTAATTTCAATATAGATTTTCATCAAGTATCGGCCAGATCTATTCATTTACGCTCTCTTGTCTCTCCCATAGTCCTGCAATTATTTGACTTGACTTACTTGACTTGACTTGAATTACTTCTGCCATTGTTGGCTAATTCCATTTCTGGTTTCTGGTTGCCACCGTCTGTGTTAGTATTTCAAGTTTTCCTTGTACAACTTCCAGTTTTTTATATAATTTGGGAACTCTCCATAAATCCGCTTTGCACTGATCACATAGAAAAAATAATTAAGTAGTAGACATTCAACTTTCGAAACTGTCAATCCGGTACATTTAGTGCAAAAACATTGTTTACATGAATCACAGGGGAACGCTAAGATGGTTGCATTGTTTTTACACTTGATACATTAGATTTACTGGTGACGGAGTACGACCAGATAGGCGCAAGGTGCAAGCAGTGTTGGATTTTCACAAGCCACGGCGTGCAAAAGTTCTTGAGATCACCGTCTTATTTCAGGAAACAGAAACATGATTTTGCACTACTGGCGAAACCACTGAACTTTCCCAAAAAAAGCTTCCAGTGGAGATGGGCAACGGAGAAACAAAGGCGATTACTAGACTGAAGCATTTGTTATTCAACAGACCTGTGCTGGTTTTGCATAACAGTCAGGCGTTTCAGATGATGAACTATGAACTATGGAGTGCGACTACTTAAAAGGCGGGTGCTGGTGTCAGTTACAAATTGACCAATGAGTATGATGGTCCATATAGTATGAATAAGTTGTTAGCTTATAATCTTTACGTGATTTTGAAATTGCTCAAAGAATTGATTCATAACGTGTTCTTTCACATGTCAAACATGAATCTTACAACAACAAGTTAATTTTGGAAAAATAAAATGAATAATGTGAAATATCATAAATTCTAACAGAAAATTCAAACTCAACCGATACATTTTTCTACTGGTTAACTCTCAGTTATTGCTTCAATCAATAGGATTGCAACTAAACTGCTCATCCATTCTCTACAGTCGTAGCTTCCATCCCGAAAAAGCAACTAGAATGGTTATCTTGCGCATCCGCTATTTTATTTCGAATAAAATAATGGAAATTGATATATCGTAGAATTTCACAATGAATTTCATATGAGACGTGTTCCACCGCACGTAGCTACCGTGAAGTGGAACCCGTGTCGAATAAGATTCAATGTGCAGATTCTACTATCATTATCAAGGAGGAATAGATTTTGTGTGACTGAAAAACTATTCATATTTCATAATAAAATTCAATGAATGTTGTATTGAAGAAGGTTCAATCAATATATCCGAATGGATGAATATCAACTTGTTTTTGATTATATACATATATACAATTCAATTAGCAAATTCAAATTACAAATTTATTCAAATGAAAATCTGATATGTATTTCACTTCCATCTGTTTATAGAACAGGACACACTCGTACACCTCTTCACTTACAGGAGATGTTGATGAAATTTGTGTAAAACATGAATTGTTATTTCCTTGCCATGTACTTCTGTAAGAAGTACTTCTATGATTCGACAGTACATAGAGAATAAAATGAGGCTATATCATCTGTTACATAATCAATCACCTTTCAATGGTGATGGCAACAGTCAATTTGCTTTTCAGTCTTTCCGCTCAAATATATGACCAAAAATTGAAGAATCATAGCGTGATCATAGTATATACATTTCAATATGGAATTCAATTGACCAATAAAATCAATAACAAATATCTAGATCAATGCTCTTTCGATTTTTGTTATCGTTTAGTTTTCCATTAATTCATTCAGGTTTCTCAGTTCATTTTCGTCTTTGTGTGAATCTCTATGAACATATTTGGATGGATTTTGAGCATATTGCTACAGGAATCGAGAAGGAGGTTTCTGTATCTGGTTCTTGGAGATTCGTTTACTACTATATTTGACGAGACTGTCAACCATACTTCCTTCAAGTTTGCGAAAACAATTGGAAAACCCTAGAAATATTTATTAATTCTCATCTCCGATTTTTCCTTTACTGATGAGTCCAAGATTTCTCACTGAAGTTGTTAATTTTGTAGATTGAAATATTTTAGGTAGTTTGTTAAATTCAGAATCTGATGATAACCCACGTCGAATGACATTCTGTATGAAAATTATATAATAATATTGTAATATTACAATCTGAGGCGGTTTAACAAAGTGTCGATTTTCGAAATGTTGCCAAATAGAGGAAACACAGCAATTGAATGTGAATATTTTTTTACTCGTTCCAGAACCAAATTGATGAACAAATCAACTTCTGTTTCATTTTTTTTTCAAATGCAGAGAATTAAAATCCACCCAGCTCACTCGGTGAAGCTGCTATCTATTTGAAAGTAATTTCCTTCACGGAAACCTATGTATTCTCCTCGTAAACTTATTTTCTCTGCGATTAATCCAATCTTCTGCAGTGCTGTTACCGGGGAACAATAGATTCTGATATTCTCAGTAATTTTGGAAAGATTGCATTTTCGTTTCACTTTTTCGTTTCATTTCCATTATCCAACACTTCCGGAAAAAAGGATTTCATCAAACAAATACCTCATTATTAGATTTGGCCTTCATTCCCTGGCACTTGCATAATTATATGATGATAATTCATTTCTTTACAGGTTCGAAAAGATATTATGTCCTATTCAAGAAACACTTCATTGTGAGATTTTCACTCAACCCATCAAGGAGTGGTGTTACCATACGGCAACAGAAATGAACAGTTTTATGTTGCTCAAATTTCTATAGATTTTTCATTAAAAACATAGATGGCGGTATTCACGCCAATAGTTTGTTGCAGTGTCAGTTGAAAGAATCGTGTGTTGTGTTTGTCTGTTCACTCCAGTGATGTAAAAACACGATTTCATTAGAGAATATCAAGAAGACTTCTCAAAAATGGATATCAAGTTTACGTAAGTATAAATACAGAGGGATTGTTACAGTTTTCGAAATTAAATTCATTACGATAGCTTTAGGAATATATTATCAACGTAACGGCGGCAGAAATTACGGGAGTTTGCGAAAACTTTCGAAATCATGAAGCTTTGGAACTCGATGTTGCCATGTGGCAACACGAGTCCTTTCGGTGGACTACTTTTTTACATTTTGCTTTTTTTTCTAGCGATGGGCTAACTCTCGAAAAAGCTTCTCAAATTGCGTATAATGATGATTAAGATGTCGACCAAATTTATATTGAGCCTCCGAATGAGGGTGCGATCACAGATGAGGATTCCGGTGGGGAGGATGAAGGCGGACTCGTTGATAATTCATCTCGGAATCAATTGAATGTTCTAGTTCAACTTGTTTTACATGGTGGAAATGATGAATTGGTTGAACCAGAAACGGAACATGTAGGAAAAGTTACTTCTGAGGACATTGAATGGATCAAAGGCGATCTGATAGAAAGTTCAGAAAATTATTGTCATTCAGACTATGAATTTTTTAAAACTTCAACCCCAACAGAAATGTTCGAGTTATTCATAGACCATGACGTACTTTCTTTACTGGTAGAAGAATCAAACAAGTACGCGCAATTCAAAAACTTGCCATATCCTCAAATTACTTTGGATGAAATGAAATGTTTCATTGCTATTGTGATTTTATCGGGATATTGTCATTTACTGACATTACTGGAATACTGATGGCGATCTTGGTAACCAACTAGTGATGTATGCAATGAGAAGAGACCAATTTTCAACAATTTGTCGGTATCTACACTGCGCAAATAATAATGCACTAGATCCACATGACAAATTCTATAAGCTGCGACCTCTGAGTGATCTACTGCGACAAAAAATTTTGAATTTTTTTGTTCTTGAAGATGATTTAAATTACGATGAGTATATGGTCGAATACTTTGGAAAGCACTCATGCAAGCAATTCATCCGAGGTAAACCAATCAGATTTGGATACAAGATATGGTCGCTGAACAGCAAATACGGATATCTTGTGAATTTTTCCTTATATCAAGGCAAAGATAGGCGCGTGACCGAAGAATACCAAAATGTGTTTGGAAAATCTACTGCTCCTTTGCTGACACAGATAATTTATTTACAAGCTTGCACCTTCTTAGTCATCTGACATCAAGAGGTTCTTCATCCACAGGAACCATTTGCGACAACCGAATCCCTGAAAATTGCCCATTAGTATCCAAAAAGGATATGAGTAAGAAAGAACGTGGTGACTTCGATTCTTGTTTGAATAGAACTAACGGAATTTTATCAACGCGTTGGACTGACAATAATGTAGTTTCAGCAGCTACGACCAAGTATGGGGTAGCCCTACTTGCTAGTGTAAAACGATATTCAGCGAAGGAGAAAAAAATTGTTCAAGTAACATGACCGAACTTGCCATCGTGCCATCCATGGGTGGCACGAATCTGATGGATGGAAATATTGCACGCTGAAGGATAAGTCTACGTAGAAAAAAATGGTGGTGGTGTCTTTTCACATGGCTACTTCATGCCGCATTTCAAAATGCCTGGGTCCTGTACAAACAACAAAATAACTCAACTACACTTTCGTCAAGAAATTGTCAAAACATACCTCAATGAGTACAAGAATCCATCGAAAGGAAAAGGTAGACCATCTGCAAGTAAATCGAGCAGATCGTACAGCCGTGTTGGTGGATAATTGCAAATCAATTATGCGCACAAAATGCATCAAATATAATGTAGGAGTTTGTTTGTCATGCAAAGTTGAATACCATACACGAATGTGTTTTTTTAATCAATAAAAATATTTTTTTATGAAACATAGCAGTGTAAGTTACTCGCGTTATAATATGGCAACACTAATTTTTGAAGAATGTAAGAAAAATTTCACTATATTTTTTGGGCAAATCTATTTGTTTTGTTCTGAAAATACAATTTGGAAATATACTTTTGCAAAATTCTAAAATAAATTAATTCCGTCCTTAATGGGTTAACAGTTTTACAAAAACGCAACACGTGTTTCGATATACAATAACTCCTTTGGGCGTATTACACTATAGTATAGACATGCTATGAAGATCGCAGTGGCGAGTGGAACATTGCTGAGTTCAACTTCTCCTAATCAATTATTCGAAAAAGTGTTCAAAGATTTTGTGTTGTTTAATTTCGAATCTTCCACGGAGGTAAAGCCTGTTTATAGACAGAAATCTCTGGTAATGTGATAGTATTTGTTTGTTGTTAGCTAACAATGCTGGCCAATCAAACGCATTACAATATTCTAGTTGTCACAGGAGAAAAGTGGTACATAATAATTATCTTATATTTCTGTCGAGTGGATCCGTATGCAGATATGGCAATTTCAACTCAAAATAAGGCTTGTTCACCAAATGAGCAATATGCTTTTGGAACCTCAGGTTATTGTGAATGTAAATACCTAATGTATTTTATCAGTTTGGACTTCCATTGTCTGTCATGATATAAAATGATTTGAAATCCCTGAAACCATATGTGAAAAATTAAAAAGATCAGCTGAAAAAACAATTTTATTAGGCAAAAAACTGAAATTACAATGAAATAACATACAAACAACAACCAAAAAAAAAACAAAATAATTCAACTATTAACACGAGCTGGAAAATTGAAAAATTAATAACAAGAAATGAAAATTGTAAATATGAAATTTAAAGATTTCAAACCAAGGTACTTCATGACGTTTCGATTGTTAGTATCCTTAATCGTCTTCGGGTGATAACAATTGTGAATATTAAAAATCGGAACGTCTTGTAGTAACTTGATTTGAAATCTTTCAATTTAATATTTTCATTTTCATTTCTTGTTAATGATTTTTAAATTTTTAGCTCGTGTTGATAGTTAATTTTTTTTTGTTTTTTTTTGGTTGTTGCTTCTATATTATTTCATTGTGATTTCAGTTTTTTGCTTAATAAAACTGTTTTTTAACGAATTCTCTTAATTTTTTACAGATTCTTTAAGGGATTTCAAATCATTTTATATCGTATTCGGCAATGATAGTCCGAACTGTAAAATGCACCACGAAACATCGTCAACCACCTTCAAACAAACGGAAAATACCTAAGTTCTTACAATGATTTGTTGGATTCAACCTTATGTTGTTGATGGTGATACTGTAATTCTGATCATTTACTTCTTCATTTGGATCTTCACCGAAAAGAATCAGTTCAGTTTTGTTTTCATCAATTGTGTTTACAACTTCATCAATATCAATATCAGCCAGAAACTTCTGTGAATTAGGAAATGAATAATACAGTTGCGTATCATCTGCACACTAAAGCACTTCAAGCCGGTTTAAATGAGGATGGAAATCAACGGTGTATGGAATTCATTCAGTACTATTCAATGAAATGAGCGATTATGTATACAAACTTCTGTGGAAATGTATCAGTTTTTTGGTATTGCAAATTGATAAAAAATCCTTCAAAATTCACTTCATAACTCTAATGGAGAGGAGTAGGATCGGAAGGGTGAGCAAGGTTTTAGCAGAAACTTTGTTTTTCCCCGACAATTTCGATTACCAAATCAGTCGGAGTTTTTGACGATACTTGACAATGAGATAATTTTTCAGAGACGTCACTTGTTATATGTGGCGTTGCACCACTTCGGAATAAGTATCAGAGTCTCAGGCAACCAGATGATGTACAAAGCTTTTGTCTGCGAGCTGAACATATCCATCCTGATCCCTGAATGATCGCCTCCTGAGATGGACCGTTGGACATGCATTTATTCTTACTTCCATACTGAAATCAGACGTGTACTCTTCAAAACTGATGGAAATCCTTTTTTCGATATGAAACGAATGAGTGAGAGTATGTCTTTGATTTCTGCACCTGTATTCACGAATATTCCTGAGCGCAACGCATAATGACAATATTGAGATCAGAAAAGAAGGGGACTGAGGAAATATCTCTTGAATACACCCCTTCTGGAAGTGACCCGCTCTGTTTGGACTTCGGTTAAACCACATGCTGTGGCAGAGGAGGTATTCCAGAATGGCATGAATTATTGAAGATATCGAAAGGCATGCTGTGTCGAAGATTTAGCTATAATCGATCCAATACATTGAGAGTTTACGCTTCTACCAAACTAAGTCTCCCGTTATACAGCAAAAATAGTAATGACTCCAAAATGCTACCTCGTATTACTCGACCTTTCAATTACTTCAAAAGTAGAAATCTGAATACCAATTATTACTTTCTTTCTTCTGTTCGAAAAAAACTTGAAGAAAAAAGTTATTCAAATTACACCCAAAGTATTTGAATGTTACCAATAGTAAAGAGTGATCCGAAGTATCGAACGCTTTACTGAAATCTAATAATGACAATGATGTATTTTCACTATCGTTATCAGCCTTCATCCAGTATGTTTGAAGGTGGTTGACAATGTTTCGTGGTGCATTCCATTAGTTCGGACTTTCATTGTCAAATATAATATAAATTGATTTAAAATCCCTGAAAGAATTTGAAAAAGTAAAAAAAAATTGCTGAAAAATAACAATTATATTTAGCAAAAAACTGAAATTACAATGAAATCAAATACAAGCATCATCCAAAAAATGAAAAAAATTGAAATAATAACTCGAAATGAAAATAAAAAAAAAATATAAACAGGAAATAAAAAATAAAACTTCAAAGATTCCAAACCAAGTTACTACACGATTGTTAGAATCCACAATCGTTTTCGGGTGATAACTGGACTTATTCCTGCGAGATAAATGAAAGCACTCGAATGACCTATAAATAGTCAGATTTATTTTTCATTTTCTGTAAATAATTTTTTCAATTCTCATCTCGTGTCGATATTTGAAATTTTAATTTTTTGGTTGTTGCTTGTATTTTATTCCATTGTAATTTCATTTTTTTTGCGTGATATAATTGTTAGTTTTCAACTGATCTTTTTTTATTTTTTTCAGATTCTTTCAGGGATTTTAAATCAATTTATATTATATTAGACAATGGAAGTTCGAAATAATGAAATGCAGCCTTCATTATGTTCTCAGTCACATGAATTGAAGAAGTGATGTTAGTGAGCATTGAGCGATTTGTTTGGGTAATAACTGAATGAATTCAGAATAAGTTATAAGCTGATTACGAACAATTTTTTTAAGGTTTCGGAAATATTACGGAGTATATGCATAGAACTATAGTACGAGATAACTTCTGAGGAATTTTTCATGCTGCCAAGATGAGAAAATACCAACGATTGCATTTCGATGTTGATATCGTCAACACCTTCTGCTTGTAATTTTATCTGAAGAATTCCATATACTTCTTCTGTAGAGACTTTGTTGATAGACAATTCAGTATGATTTTGTACGAGCCCACCATTTGACTTATCGAAAAATGGCTAATTTTCATTTACTGTAGGGGTCGGAACACATTTCACAAACTAATCGTTGAATTGATCGGGTTCAATATCCTCAGTAATAGTTTGAATGAGAATAATCTCTATATGAAATCATTTTTGATCAAGTTTGATATCATACCTCATTGAGAGATGATCAGAAATTCCATTCATACTAAATACTGACCATTTGTTATTATGAAAAATGAAAAATAAAATTGAAGGGGTTATATTTATAGGAGTGAAAAAAAGTTTTTGGCTTTCTACTACTCCATCTTGATACAAAAAAAAAGGATGAGGGAATCTTCCAAAGAAAGGAAGGAAGTAATCAATTTGAAAATGAGTAACTCTATATATGGATGTGAAGATCATGCAAAGAAGTAACTTTCAGACACAAACTAAAAGAAAGTCCTCCTGAAACAGCTTCTTTCATATGAACATTGAATTACATGAACGAAAAAATTTTTTTTCGAAACAAATACTTTCTATATAAACACTGAATTATACAGAAGATACTTTTCTCTACCCAGTTTGTATTTCAAACATTCGTTGTGATATAAAAATCGAATATCATTCACATGAGTTCTACTTTGAATGAATGGAAATAAATTGCACTTACATGGAACACTCTCACCCTCACTGGTATACACCGATGTATCGCCTTAAGACACTTGCCCCAAGGCTCTTCAGTACCAAATTGGATAACATTATAGAAAATACACACAATTCATTCATGAATTACGATTTTTTAATGTCACGGAATAAGCTTGTTCTGCTTATATCATCGATGACATCGTAATGACATTCATTCACCTATTTGATTCAATCCCAGCCAAGAGAAATCTTATTTCAATTGAAGGGGTTATATTTTTAGGAGTGATTAATTTTTGGAAAAGAAAGTTTTTGGCTTTCTACTACTCCATCTTGATACAAAAAAAAAGATGAAATCTTCCAAAGAAAGGAAGGAAATGATCAATTTGAAGATAAGTAACTCTATACATGGATGTGTAGATCATACAAAGAAGAAACTTTCTGACACAAACTGAAAGAAAGTCCTCCTGAAACAGCTACTTCCATATGAACATTGAATTACACGAAAGAAAAAAATTCTTTCGAAACAAATACTTCTATATGAAAACTGAAATATACAGAAGATACTTTTCTCTACTCAGTTTGTATTTCAAATATTCGTTGTGGAATAAAAATCAGATATCATTGCATGATCTACACATCCATATATAGAGTAACTTATTTTCAAATTGATTACTTCCTTCCTTTCTTTGGAAGATTCCCTCATCCCTTTTTTTTTGTATCAAGATGGAGTAGTAGAAAGCCAAAAACTTTCCCAAAAAGAGGAATAAAACTTTTTATGTCGTTTACAACTATTTCATTTACTATTTTTGACTAACATTACTGACATTTTTGGACTAATACATTTTAAGAACAAAAAACACAAGCACTACAGAAAAATTCTCAAGGCACTCTCAGAGCGGTGCCTATGCGAAAGTATCGATTCACGTTGTATTTGAATCGCTGGAGATTAAATTTATTTTGAAAAACGTTCTCGAGAAGTTCATTCCACATAAACGCAAATCTCAAAATTCAACTGAACTGAAGAAATATGTTTTCTGCTGTTTCTTTACTGGTTATTGATTTTCTTATAATATAACTCTCAGTCGAATGTTCTATCTCCCCTATTTTAACAATCATTTTCATTCACTGTGATGAATTATACAGCAATATCCTTCAGAGCTAACTTGTAATTTGTAATCATTCACTCACTTTATCTTTTCTCTTTTCATGTACCTTCAATTTTGTTCACTTCAAGTAGATAGGTTGAGTTGTGAAACAGCGTAAGCTGAACTTCGAGTTTCATCGGCAATCTTGTAACTTTGTACAATGAATAAAGAATATGTATTATTATTGATTTATTTTTTTATTTTCGCTATGATATCACTCACAGCGCCGGAAAAATCTCCCTCTTTTGACAAATATATCTTAGTTCATGATCTAATCAAATCACAAGTTGTTAACTCAGCTCAATAATTCTGTATGACATTTTTTTATACTGAGTCAATGATCGAGAGTTAAAATGGATAATGTTGAAGATCACCTTAATTATTAATGTCAAAATCTACAAAATGGGCAAAACAAGTGCTTTATTATCAGCGACATAAAGTAAATGAAGGAAGTGAATGGAGTCTATGAAATAATTGTTGAAATTTTATTGGTTTTCATCAAAATGTGAATGAAATATTTATTCATATAGTAAATTATAATTTTATATTCTCATAAATTCTTATACATTGCGCCCAAATGACTTCTACTGAAAATTGAAAACTGACTTCATGAACTATTAATCAATTGAATTTGAATTGAAATCATCGAAACTCAAAACTTCATCTTCTTTTCTAAATATTTTTCCAATCTTGATGTGAATTTTTTTTGCTTGGTCATGAAACACTGTATGTGCGTGCCAAAGACATTTCTCAGTGAGTTGATGGTGACATATGTATATTACAATGACATATGTCTTCAATTTTTCAGAGAATATCCTGAGTTAACTGAAAATACGAGAATTTCATGAAATCCGTAATCCGTTGCTTCTTTAATCTATTCGTCACTCGGTTATTTTTATTGAGAAATTTCATTGAATGAAATCTCTAGTCTGCTAACGTTTCTATTTCACAACAGTACATTTGAGATATTCGAAGAGGAATAACAAAATAGAAATTAATTTCATTGCTTCACTATGGAATTTACATTTGTTGAATATGTCCGAACTCTTGAGTGTGATATTTCTCTAATTTGAAAAAAACGTTCTGGGATTCACTTTCCCATATTCAAAAAAATGTGAGGAACTTCCAAAGGATAAAAACTTACAATTAGGTTCAAAACATATTCTGAAAGTAACTTCTATATCTGGATAGTTTATTTTGAACTCAATTACTTCGGAAGGAAGGAAAAATGTATACAAATTCTTGTATAAAGATAGAGAAGTGGAATTCAAAACGCTTCCAAGTCCCAAAACTAATCTCCCGTGAAAATATACCGTTTTCAATTCAAACAAGATACTGTAATTTTTTTTTTCATTTCCATGGAACACATCGTATCATGACACGATAAATAACAAAGGGATTTCAGATAGGAAAGTACATAAACTTCCCCATTATTCATATAAGAATGCATCATAAACCATGGTGAATTCAACAAATTTGATATTTTCGTCATAACACGATAAACTTCCCCTGCTACTTCGAATTCAGCACGCATTCGAGCTTGCTCCAATACGGAATAGGACACGAACAATAAACATAATTTGTATGGATTTGGCTCACAATCTACAAATAGAAAATGAGTAGTAAAACTAGTGGGCCTTGTGTATGTTTTGTATGCTTTGTATGTGTATGCTTTGATGGTTATCAAAGCAGTGCATTCTCTTTAGTAATAACATAATATTCTAAGTGTATTTCATCAGTTCGGACATCCATTGTCTAATATAGTATGAATTGATTTGAAATCCCTGAAATAATATTCTAATTTCAGTATGAATACACCGCCAAAATGATTGTCTCTGAAGTTGACACTTGATATTCGAGGTTAAGTGATGAAAGCAACAGATATATGGTATGGAGACTTTTTCAATGTGAATATTTGGGTAATTACTTCATTTTGAAACAAAAAAAGTTTTTATTTTCGTATCTCCGTCCAATGGTGAAAAAAAATTTTTTACGATCTTTACAAAAAACTTTCTATATTCCCAAAATTTGGGCGATATGATCTGTATATTTTTGATTAGTTACATGTTCCACCGATGCTCAAATTGATATTTCTCAACAGGAATCAGCCAAAGAAATCAATATCTATCAGTGTTGAAATTGACTGAAAATTGCTTTCAACTTCCTACAGAAAAACATATGGAATCACGAAAATCATGTGACCACTTCGCTTTTCTTCGAAAAATTGTCATTTAGAAGTGCGTGAGTAAATATATTTTTAATGAAACAGTTCACAAATATTACATAGTTGAAATTTCATGAACTTCACTAATGAATGTTAGATCTAAATCATCACAAGTATACCCCTTCCTGACAATGCATAGTAGTATCAGGAAAATTATTTCATCAAAAAAATCATGAAAAGAAAATAATTAGTTTATTCAGTATATTGATTACTCTTTCGACTGAAAAAATTCAGAAAATCCGATGACAAAAATAGATTGATTACATACTTGGTGTGAGGACACCCACGCATCGCAAACAACGAAAAAGCTGACGAATGTGATAGATACGGATCATCAGCTCCACTGCAATCCACTTCTCCCCTCTACAGGCACTGAAGCAACTGGTGTGGTACCAAAATTTTTTGAAACAGATTGGAGGCAGATTGGAGAGTGAGTCTATGAGAAACATCAGGAATATTGGAAAATTTACTCGTAAAACCTTCAAAAAGGACAGTGCGAAAAAGAAAGAAGAACAAAGCAGGGCATGACTCTGAACTATCACAGGATTACTCACTGGTAACTGTCTATTGAGAGCACATAAGAACAAAATAGGAATCTTATTTGAATTGAAAGGTTATATTTTTTTAGGAGTGATTAATTTTTGGGAAAGGAAAAAAAAATTAATCACTCCTAAAAAAAAATATAACCCCTTCAATTCAAATAAGATTTCTCTAGGCTGGGATTGAATCAAATAGGTGAATGAATGTCATTACGATGTCAACGATGACATGAGCAGATCAAGCTTATTCCGTGACATTAAAAAATCGTAATTAATGAATGAAGTGTGTGTATTTTTTATAATGTTATCCAATATGGTATTGAAGATCCTTAGGGCAAGTGTCTTAAGACGAAATATCGGTGTATACCAGTGAGGATGGCAGTGTTCTATGTAAGTGCAATTTGTTACCATTCATTTAAAGTAGAACTCATGTGAATGATATCTGAGTTTTATTTCACAACGAATTTTCGAAATACAAACTGAGTAGAGAAAAGTATCTTCTGTATAATTTAGTGTTCATATAGAAGTATTTGTTTCGAATGATTTTTTTCTTTCGTGTAATTCAATGTTTATATGAAAGTAGCTGTTTCAGGAGGACTCTCTTCCAGTTTGTGTCTGAAAGTTACTTCTTTGCATGATCTACACATTCATGTATAGAGTTACTTCCTTCCTTCCTTCGGAAGACTACCTCATCCTTCTTTTTTTTGTATCAAGATGGAGTAGTAGAAATCCAAAAACTTTCTTTCTCAAAAAACAAAATAGGGTTGTACAATGGAGACTTGAACTACAGGCAATGCATTGAAGGGACATAGACAGCTCGTCACACCCTATGCGAATGTGAGACCGTGGATCACAGTAGGCAAACAATTTATGAACATTGAATTTGCTCCAGGAAATATAATATGCATTCAAGGAACCTGCACAAACAAGTGTAGAACATATGTTGAAATGAGTTCGATGAAAAAGATGAGAAAAAAAGACGCAATAAGCGTGGACAAATCAGACGACTTCTAAGTAGTAAAGAAAAAAAGATAATCCCAAATCAAAAAAACTGCAAATAAATTGTAACATTAGATGTCTAATCAACAAGTTCAAAAACATGAAAAATAGTGATAAAGGTCCCAAAAATATGAGCGATAGCTTATTCGATTCGGAATCACCTCTAGAAAAATGTTTTCAAAGGATTTTGGTGCAGGTAAAAAATTGTAATTATTATTAACAAAATGATATTTGAAAAATATGTATTTAGATTTTCGTTAATAACTCAGAGATTATTAATGTTTAAGCAATTTTGAAAAAAGCTCGTTGAAGAGGAGGAAATTTCCGATAAAAAAGTTTTGACTCCCAAAACTCTATCTCCTTTAATTTGACGTTGAAAATCGGGTTCCGCGCGGCTATAACGGCATGCGCGCGCTGCTGCTAAGGAGAGTTTATCAAAAGAAATAATTTTTTTATAACATGGAATGTCATTTTGAAAATTTGAAAAAAATCTAGTATCTTCTTAACACTTGAATGAATCGACTCCCGTAGAAAAAAAAGTTTCATCCCCATTTTTCAAAAAGTTATTCAATTGTTAACTAACAAATTTTTTCCCAATCTCCATTGGCATAAATAATGGGATAAAAGGTGTAAATAATTGGCCTATAAATTTCAAACTTCGTGGAGCCCTTCTGATATATATATACTCCATACGATCCTGTAATAAAAGTTCATGAAAATTTAATAATTCGTTAATTATGATTTTTTATAACTATTGCAAAATTAAATATCAAAAGTAAAAATACTTAACATTGGAAGATAAGTAATAATGTAGGAATGGTAATAAAAACAAACTTGAAGCCGAAATCCTTAAAACTATTTTAAATGAAATTGAACTAGTTCATGTTTCAATCTTCTTGGTCAGTATCATTTTCAGTTGGTTCGGTTGTGACATCCAAAACAAAAAATAAACAAGGCAAATTTTTGTACCAGTCACGTAGTGTCGGTGGAATAACGTTTCCATTGTAAAGCTTAAGAAGATCTTTTTTCTTCCCATCCGAGATCGGTAATTGTCTTTGATATAACCGCGGAATGATTATATTTTCGAAGTTATTTGCTTTAGCTTTGCGATTTGAAACTCGTTTGATGAATCCAATATTAATTTGTTCATATTCATCGCTAAAATTATATTTATACTGAACTATGTTTGGGAACTGCTTATCATATTTGAAGCATTTTACTTTCAACCAATTCACAATATTCCCCCTCTGGTCCTGATTTTTGTTAATTATAGTGAGTTTAAACAAATTTTTTGAATCCAAAAACTCGTCGAATTGCAATTCTCGTGTTTTATATGGGGATGTTTCACGTCTTCTACCAGCCCTTGTCATTTTGAACACATAATCATATTCATGCACACTGAAGATATCAATATGACGTTCAGCTGACTCAATTGAGCTGTGCATCGAGTCCGCCTCCATATAAGAATGTCCACTTTCCGTAAACTTTTGTTCAATAACACAAAATGTTGGGTGGACTCTCACAATAATGTGCAAGAGTAGAGCTGTGATTTGCACATTTCTATTTTGACCTCCACATGTGTCCGAAAAAATAGTTAAATATTTCACCTCTGGAGATAATGAATTTAGGTATAATGATGAGCAGGTACCAATTTCACAGCTTCCACGCTTTCCATTTTCTTCTGTCCAAAAATAACAAAAGGCCTTGTTGTAAATTTGAAACTTCTATCCCCAGTTGCCTTTATTTTATCTTTATCTTTCTCTTTCATAGACTCTTCTTTCCTTCTCAAGTGTTCCTGGTACTTCATTCTAACTTTTCTTTATCCACAGCCTGTTGATATTCATTGCAAGTGGAACATTGGTCTTTTTTTTTGAGCTAAAAAAGGACTGATTGTATTGGGATCAAGATATTCTTTTATAAATAATTAGACCTACTCCTGGCCATTGATTTTTTTACCATTCTTCCATAAATAAATCAAACATTTTTTTAAATTCGAGATTAGGATCTAAATGGAGCCGTTCAGTGGACTTTCTTGTGTAATGGCTTTCAACAAGAGGAAAACCCTCAATGTGTTCTTTTACTCTTCTTATTACATCTTCTAGCGTTTTACTGGCCGGAACTTGTCGGTTCCACTATACTCTCCAGTTTCACTCCTATTTTGAAATTTATTTGAAATGGGAATGTTTGAAATACATTGAGTTTTGCAAAAGAATGACTGACAAATTTGATATTTGCATTCCATTTCAGTGAAAAAATATGACTTCGAATTACTTCTCTGCTTACTTTCTTCTCCTTCTCGAGGTCGTCGATATTTCTTTTTTGTTGATACGACATTCATAAGTATGAAATCCTTCTGCCTTGAGTATTCCAGATTCCGAAATGTTTTGCACAATACCTTACGATCGTCTTCAGAAAACTGTTCCGTACGTTTATAACGGCACTTCTCACAATCCACTGGCTTTGGAACTTTGGGATTTCGTATTTTTCCTGCTACACTTTTATAGGGTTGACCTTGGCTTCTTTTTTTCTCTTCAATAGTTCTCTTTCAACTTGAAGACCTTGCAGTGCTCCATCTAGTTTTTTTTCACCATTTCAGTTTTAAACTCTTTATCTTTTTTGTTTCATTCACTTGATGTTGAACTGCCACTATCATTTTCTGGTTTATAGTCCTTATCTTTTGAAGAATCTGAGCTAAATAGTTGCTAGTTGGCAATTGCTAGTCCAGGTACATCTGGATTTTGAGTAGAGTTAAGGTTGCTTTGGTTACTGAAACACTGATTATTTAAGCCATTCACATCTAAACCAAATTCCATTTACGGGATATTGATTGGGATAGGTATATACGCTACATTTCGACAGTCTGAAGATATGCTATTCTGTAACGCTGGCTTAAGAGATAATATGGCATCGTCATTTGTACGCTCAAGCCTTGATTCTGAAGGAATAACTTGATTGTCTTGGTCTCAGATCATCTAAAAAAAAACAAAACACCATGAAATAACGATTTTTTTTTAGTTTTGTTAAAAGCACGCATCATTATCAATCTCGAAAGTACCTTGAACAATTTTGAAGTTTAAAACGGCGAAAGTACATATTATGAGAAATATCAAGTGAACTATGTCACAATGCACTAGTTTTTCCAATACCTATATAATAAATATTAATTTCTCACCTTGAAAAGAATCATCTGCCGTCACAGGAGTTAAGGTGGTAAAAGTTATGTTATCTATTCTGCTCGATGCACTTGTGCAGTGGAGTCTGCAAAGATGAGATAAATAAATGAAATAATGCAGATTATTATTATTAATTCGGACATCTGAGTTCAGTTATATATAACAACCTACTTACCCCTGACACTTTGCTGAGCCCTTAATTGTTGAAATATTCTGTCAACACACTTGATTATATATATATATATATATATATATATATATATATATCACTCAAACACTACACAAAAAAAACTGAAGCGTTTTACAGTAATTCCAATCTAAAATAATTCACACTTTCAAATAGTTTGTCAAAAAAATTTTTTATTCATTATTTAATTGTTTATTAGTTTAACAATTTGTTATAAACAAATATTGACCAACTTTATATTTTTTTCCTGAAAAAGAAAAAAAATTATAGAAACAGCTATACAGTGTCACCGATAAAGTCCGCATCAAATGGGAAACTTTTTTATTTATCGTTTTATGTGAAATTTGATTTTGGCAGTAGATTTTGCTTGAGAAATGATGTCAAATGGCGTCTACAAAATAGGTCACGTGATTTCCTTAACCTGTCAAAATTGACATTTAAAAAAAGGAACATCGAAATATGACATTATTCTTCAAAATATCCAAAAATATTAAAGAATAAAAACATTTTCTTTTGTAATTTTATACCCGCACACCAAGTTTCAAACCCATAATAAGTATTTTATATTTTCACTATTTTTCCGCACTCCTGCTTTTTCTACTTATCAAAATTTAAGCACACCTGTACTAAATCATTTATTTTAACTGAACTCGTCACCAAATTTCTTTTTTTGTAATATAATAATATTTTAAGAGCCTCTTTGATGTTAAAAACAAATTTTGGAAAATAAAAGTTGTCAAACTTGATGCAAAGTTCATCTAGTTCCAACGGGGCTTTCAAAACTATACAGTACTTGAGTTTTTTAATGAGCAAATGGCCTCACAATATGAATTAGAACAAAACGGAACATCAGGAAACATCATTTCGTGATTCTTGAAGCCCATTCAATAAAAGAAAAAAACTCATAGTATTTACATTTACCTACTCCGCTAACAACACTAATTTAAAAAAACTGGGTAGGCTGTGAAAAAATATGAAACTACATAATGTGTTTTAGAAAACGTCACAGTCACTGAATAAATTAATGCCCGTTAGTTCAATGTAATGTATGAAAATTAAAATAATATGTTATCTTTACAAGAAAAAATTGAAATTGTGCTAATTTGTGGTGAAAACACATTGCATCGACAAGTGGCTGATATTTTTAACGCAAGACATCCTGGTAGACATGTACAGCAATCCACTGTAAGTAGGATTTTAAAAAAATTTAAACTGACTAATTCATATTGTGAGGCCATTTGCTCATTAAAAAACTCAAGTACTGTATAGTTTGGAAAGCCCCGTTGAAACTAGATGAACTTTGCATCAAGTTTGACAACTTTTATTTTTCAAAATTTGTTTTCAACATCAAAGAGGCTTTTAAAATATTATTATATTACAAAAAAAGAAATTCGGTGACGAGTTCAGTTAAAATAAATGATTTAGTACAGGTGTGCTTAAATTTTGATAAGTAGAAAAAGCAGGAATGCGGAAAAATAGTGAAAATATAAAATACTCATTATGGGTTTGAAACTTGGTGTGTGGGTAAAAAATTACAAAAGAAAATGTTTTTATCCTTTGATATTTTTGGAAATTTTGAAGAATAATGTCATTTTTCGATGTTTCTTTTTTTAAATGTCAATTTTGACAGGTTAAGGAAATCACATGACCTATTTTGTAGACGCCATTTGACATCATTTCTTAAGCAAAATCTACTGCCAAAATCAAATTTCACATAAAACGATAAATAAAAAAGTTTCCCATTTGATGCGGACTTTATCGGTGACACTGTATATGAAGAAGTGCCATAAAAAAAATTATCAAGTATTATACGGCGCACATGCCGTAACAGCCACTCGAAACCCTATTTTCAAAATCAAATTAAAATTATAAATAATGGAGATAGAGTTTCGTAGTTGTGACTTTTCTATCGGAAATTTCCTTCTCTTTAACGAGCTCTTTTCAAAATTGATTAAATATTAATATTTTTCTATTTATAAAGGAAACACAAAATACCATTTTTCTAATCTTATTTTGTTAATAACAATTGCAATTTTTTACCTGCACCAAAATCCTTCAAAAACGTTCTTCTTGAGGTGATTTCGAATCGAATGAGCTATCGCTCATATTTTTAGGATCTTCATCTCTATTTTTCATGTTTTTGAACTTTTTGATAAGACTATTAGAAAAAATTCATCATAACCATACTCTTTTCCGACTGAAAATAACAGTATTAAGAATAAAATTTCCATTAAAAAATTACAAAAAGGAAACAATGAATTTGTGGAGACTACCCATAATCAGAATATTTCAGAGGTAGAAGATGAAAATAATTTACACCTCTAACTTGGTTAGTTTCTGTAAAACAATCACATATTCTAGAACAGACGGAACTGAAGAATTACATTAAAACATTTCTTTCAGTTTTTGAGTCAATAGTGACCAATGTGATTTGTAAACTCATAATATTATCATATCTAAAGAAAAATGTGTATATATTTTATGCTCGACTGTTTCCAAAAATCAAAATATGGCTTGCAGCAATTTGATTGATATTTTGAAGGACTTGAAATTTGTCTGGCGTGACACCGATACCTACCAATCGTAGTTCGATGTCAGGAAATGGCAGACTTCAACAATTGTACGTTCTCGATAGAAACTTCCATCGAAAGTGTGACTGATCGAGGTTAGTTGATTCACCCGAGATTGATTGTCAGCAAACTCTTGCTGGAGATCACTTGGTGGTTCTATTCGGTACAACTCAAACTTCACATTTCGAGAATTATTTTTTGTGGAATATTTCATTCGTGAAATTAATTCTTCGAAACTATTTCTTCCACTGAATGTAGTCCAAATGAACTCGAATCCAACACAAAGCGGCACTTCCGCACAAAGCATTTCAGACATTTTTCTGAGTAGCAGCACATGTCTCTTATGAATTTTAGCTCCTCGATATCTTCACAAAGATATCGTGTATGGGGATTTGAAAGTAGTCCAATCATTATGGATATCTTGGGGTTACTGTTCATTCCAGCCGATACCACATGTCCACAATTGTTGAATGAGTCTTTTGGCGAAATGAGTCAGAGGACTCAGAAATCCTAGTGGATCAAATATACGAGCTAAGTCTGAAAGTATATTTCTCTTAGAATATTGTGTGTTATGGGAAGAAATGCTAAATGAAAATATATCCTGGGAAGAATTTCACTGGAGACTGAGAACCTTTGTTGTGGAACACTCATCTAGGTCAAGAAATTTTGAACCAATTTCACACTCAGAAGAAAGCAATTTCGATTCGTTACTTCTCCATTTATACAACTCAAACCCCCCAAATTTGAGTAGAGTAATTAGTTGTGATTTGAGAGCTTGAGCAGATTCGAGAGTAACACAACTTGTCGTCAACATATGAACAAGTTCTCAAAGCTTCAACTGCCATAGGAAAATTAGAGCCTTCAATTTCTGCGAATTCGAATTGCGAGGAATGGTGCTGAAGAAACACCATAAATCACAGTATTCAGTTCATAATCCTGAATAGGTTCATCACAACAAAAACGCCAAAGAATTCGTTGATAACGCCTGTGTTCATCAGCGACTAAAATTTGCCGATACATTTGACGAATATCAGCCATCAACGCTACCGCGTTTATACAAAACTTTAGCAAGATACTAACAATGTCATTCTGAAGTAGAGGGCCTGTGAGTAACATATCACTCAGAGAGATTTCATTATATTTTATGAGCTTTGTCAACTGCGTTGATATACAATTTTTTTGGTAGCTAGGTGATAGTTGTTGATGTAAAATAGTTGAATTAACAAACAGTTTTGGTTTGGTTCATTCTACTCATTCTTCCACAGTTTATTGGGTATTTCCAAAAGGTTATGGGCCCAGATCACGAATGAGTAACTGTTCTTGAAGTTAATAATAGAAGAAAACGTTCCAGAAAAAGCCAGCAACCCTGTATTGAATTTGGAGAAAATTGTGACTCTTCTAGTTGTCATTGTCACATTGGTTTTACTTCCTGAGGAAAACGTAAAGTTCAGGCACAGTGAGGAATAAAATGGACAAGTTCAGAAGTCTCAGTATCCAAAAGTTTGATGGTAGCAATTTCCAGTTATGGAAATTTCAAATGGAAATTTCTGAGCTGAGGGTTTAATTGCCTTAGTTAATGGAACCAACCAACGTCCAAGTGAATTGTTTGCGAGGAGAGAAAGGATTGGGATGATCTCAATGCGAAAGCAATGCTTCTGATATCTACATCGATGGAATTTTCCCAACTCCAAACTATAATGTCTTGTGAAACTGCTCCAGAAATGTGGACAAGAATCAAACTCATACTCGAGCAAAGATCTTCTGTCAACAAAGTTATGCTAAAGCAGCATTTCTTTAATTATCAAATGTCCGAAACAGATACGATTGCTCAGCATATAAGCAAGGTTGAATCAATGGCGCAAGCATTATCCGACGTAGAAGAAAAGGTGTCAGATCTTGATGAAGTTGTAAAAGTTTTAGGTAGTCTACCTCATAAATATAGCGTGTTTGTTACTGCATGGGACTCTTATGATGAGGACAAACAAACGTTTGATAACTTGACGGCTAGACTTTTGAAGGAAGAGCTGAGGTTAAGTCAAATGAAAGAAACTTCAAATGCATTTACTGCTGTGAAATTCCACCATAAGAGAAACAATTCAAGTGTCGATAAAAGTAATTCCTCCAAAGCTAAGAACAAACAAAACATTGTTTGCTTCTATTGTAGGAAAAAAGGACAGAATGCAGAAAAAAAATCAACAAGAAAATAGTCGTGATAGTAATCAGGAATATAAAATCAACATTAACAATCAAGAACACAATCATGCACTAAATGCCGAAGAGAAGAATATTATAGCCCATGGATGTGAAGATATTTGGCTCGCTGATAGTGCTGCCTCCAGACACATGACCTCTCTATAAAATAGTTTAATGAGCTAAAACCACTTGATTCCAAAATTGCCATTCAGATAGGAGATAACTCAGTCATTTATGCTGATGGAATAGGTTCGATAGAACTAATAGCCTTATTCAATGGTCGTCGAGAGTTCAGTACATTAGAAAACACGTTGTACGTGCCAGAACTGAAGAAGAATCTATTTTCAGTGGGAGCTGTAGCCAATAAAAACTTCAAAGTTATTTTCGATAAATTTAAAATCGAAGTAAGAAATGAGAAAGGTTTGTTTGTCTCAGGAATCAAACAGACCAATCAGTGCTACAGAATGTTATTTGATGTACCAGAATTTTAACAAAGTAATTCTGCACAAATACAGTCTGCAATGATGTGGCATGATCGACTAGGTCACATTAACTTTCGTTCACTGAAGGAAATGGCTGATAAAGGCCAATTACCAGGTACAAGAATAAAAAGTATAGATGGTCTATTCTGTAGCAGTTGTCATTTTGGGAAACAACAGCGAAGGCCTTTCATGACAAGTCATCATGTTCCAATTTGGAAACCAGGAGAATACACTTGGAGGTGCAAATTACTTCATTCTCTTCAAGGACGAGTGTACATCGTATCACTTTGTATATTTTGTCAAACACAAAAGTGATATTTTCTCAAAATTCCTCGAATTCCAACAAATGATCAGAAGACAAACCAAAAATGAAATCAAGATCGTTAGAAGTGACAATGGGACAGAATATGTCGATCAGTCATTCAAAGATCATTTTAATAAAGAAGGAATTATTCATGAAACTAGTGCGCCATACACTCCTGAACAGAACGGGAAGGCAGAACGAGATCTCAGATCAATTGTTGAAAGTGCAAGAACCATGTTGATCAAAAGTAAACTTCCTATGGATTTATGGGCAGAAGCAGTGAATATGGCTGTGTATCTATTGAATCGTAGAATTTCCAGAACTGATTACAAAACGTCATATGAAAAGTGGACAGGAAAGCAACCCAATCTCAGTCATTTACGAACATTTGGATCGGAAGCATATATTCACATCCCGAAACAGTTTATACGTAAGTTTGACAAGAAATCCAATAAACAGTATCTTGTTGGATATGATGGATGTGGTCCAAACTACATAGTTCATGATCTACATTCAAGAAAAGTCATTGTGGCGAAGGACGTAAGTTTCAATGAAGGTGTTTTCGTCTAAGAACTTCCAAGTCCCGAGTATGCATTATTTGAGATAGAAAACCTGCAGGAAAATGATTCTGAAAGAAATTCCGTCCAGTTCTCTGAAGAGGAAACTCTTCTAGAAAATGTCTCTGGAAACATAGAAACCGATTCCAACTTGCAAAATCAAAATAAACGATACCAGTTGAGAAATCGGGACCTATTACAAAAACCACTAAAATTCAGTGAAGTACTATGTGCGGCTATTATCGATGAACCGCAAACTTATAAAGAAGCAATTGAAAGCGAAGAAGAAGAAAAATGGCAGGAAGCAATGGAGGATGAAATAAAGTCCCTTGATGATAATGAAACATGGGTTCTAGAACCATTACCTCCCAATCGCCAAGCTGTCGGTTATAAGTGGGTTTACAAGGTGAAAATGAAATCAAATAGACAAATTGATAGATATAAAGCACGGCTCTGTGCTAAAGGATACTCGCAAACCCCTGGAATAGATTTCAATGAAACATTTTCTCCAGTAATCAGGTTTGAATCTATCAGAATACTTTTGACGTTAGCAGCTGTCAGAAATTTGGGAATTCGTCAGTTTGACATCAAAACTGCGTTTTTGAATGGAACTTTATCAGAAAATATATTAATGAAACAACCTAAAGGTTTCGAAAGTGAAGATCGTTCCTTGGTCTGCAAACTGAAAAAAAAGTATTTATGGGTTGAAGCAGTCGCCACGATGGTGGAACATGGAATTCACAAAAGTCCTTGCTGAATTTTCGTTCAAACATTTGGCATTGTACGTTGATGATGGACTAGTTATGTGTGAATCAGTTCAGTTAATAGATATTTTTATTGAAAAACTGGCAGCCAAATTTAAGTTGACAACGTCAGATTCAGAATACTACGTGGGAATGGAAATCAAAAGAAACCGGGATGAACGGAAAATTTATTTGAGTCAGAAGGGTTATATAAGCAGAATTCTGAAGAAATTTAACATGCAAAACTGTAATCCCAATGCAATCCCTGCTGATCCCAATGCAGCACTTTATTCGAAAGATATAAACAATGAAGAAGATTGCAGTACACCATATCGAGAGGCTGTTGGCTGTTTAATGTTTTTGGCAGTTGTGTCACGTCCAGACATAATGTTTGCTGTCAGTCAAGTGAGTCGATTCCTGTCTGATCCAAAAAGAAATCACTGGAATGCTGTCAAGCGTATTTTCAAATATCTTAAAGGTACTGAAAATGTAGGACTACTATACACTGGAAAAGAAGAAACTTTGATTGCCTACTCAAATGCTGACTTTGCCGGTGATTTGGAAACCAGAAAATCAACAACCGGGTACTTAACAAGTATAGCTGGAGCTCCCGTGACATGGTCTTCTCATATTCAAAAAATGTGTTTCACGATCGACTACAGCATCCGAATACATTGCCGCCTCGGAAACATCTCAAGGAGTGTTGTGGCTTCGAATATTTTTACAAAAACTTGGCTTTTCAACTGAAGTTCCTACCAAGCTTTTTGTAGATAATCATAGTGCAATACAGTTAGTTGAAAACACCGAATATCATGAACGAACTAAGCATATCGATGTAAAGTATCACTATATACGTGAATGTGTGGAAAATGGTTCTCTTACTGTCTGCCACGTCCCTTCGGAAGATCAGCTAGCCGATATTCTCACAATGTCCCTTCCAAAAGAGAAATTTGTGAAGAACAGAGAAGCCCTTTTTATCCTAAAAAACACAGTTGTCAAAGAGTGGGAGTATTATATTTTATAAGCTTTGTCAACTGCGTTGATATACAATTTGTTTAGTAGCTAGGTGATAGTTGTTGATGTAAAATAGTTGAATTGATAAACAGCTTTGGTTTCGTTCATTCTACTCATTCTTTCACAGTTTATTGGGTATTTCCAAAAGATTCCATCAGAGGCTTTTGCCGAAGCGTCGAATACAACACGGAGTTTAGGACTAGCACTTTCCGGTCAAATAATACAATGATGTGGGATATAGTACAATCCAGATTCGATTGCTGGTTGTTTAATGAGAGACAGGTGATCTTGTGTCAAGTACTCGGCCATGAAATCACAATATTGTTTATATAAAGATGAATTGAGATGTAATCGACGTTCAAGAGAGATGAATCTCCTCAGAGATATGTCGCGAGAGTTTAGAAATGAGGGTTCCGAAGAACGAAAAGGTAGAGAAACCATGAATCGCTCTGCAGCATATCTAGAGACAGCAGCGCTGAAGAAAGTTTCAGCAAGTTCATCATCCGGATTGTCCTTACATGTTCTAGGCATATCTTCAATTTCTCAGAAGCGTTTGAAAGCAGAGTCAATAGGAGGTTCACAAGAGCAATGCAATGAGCTGAGAGGAGAAGTATTACTTCGAACCGTACCCATTAAGATCTAACCGAACACAGTGTTGATAGCTGAAGGTTCGTTCAAGTTGCCAATCACTCTTCCTGCTTTCAAAGCAAGAGAGAAAATATCTGCACCAAGCAAAATTTCAATTTCAGCAGGATAGTTTAAATGAGGATCAGCGAGTTTCAAACCATAGATATGAGACCAAGAACCTATATCAATAGATTGACTTGGCATATAGTTACAGACGACGGCCTTGGGTTGAAGAGTTGATTCAGGGTTATAGCAAGATCGTATTTGAGACTGCTTTAGTAGAAGAAGAATCCATGGAGCTAATTCCTTGTAGAGACTTATATTATCAAATCGTAATCCTAAACGATCACAACACGATTCACTAATGATATTTATTTGTGACCCAGAGTCAAGTAGTGCTCTGACCTTCTGGTAATTGCCAGAAGCATCAAGAACTTCTATATAAGCAGTGGCCAAGAGTACAGTAGAATTTGAGAATGAAAAACAATAATGGAAATTCATATTTTCTTGAAATGATGTACGAGGATCTCCAGAAACACATTGAGTGCATGGTGAAACAAAAGAATTTTGAGGGTTAGTATGATTATTAGCAACGGAAAAATCATTTGCGGGCATCCGTTGACTATTGCTAGACGAAACGGTTCTAGCTGTCGGTGGATTTGGACTCACGGTATTTGTCACAGAGTGAGGAGTTTGACCTTGGGAGGAGGAGGAGGAGCGCTGATACATAGAAGTTTCGTCAAAATGTAATAAAGTATGATGATGTTGACCACATTTGAGACATTGAGTTTTTGAACCGCAATCTCTGACAGCATGCATTGAGCGTAAACAATTCACGCACCACTCATGATTTCTGACGACTCTATACGGCTCACGTGGAGATTAAGCCAAAAATTGAGGACATCTATAGATAACATGTTCACCAGTACACAGGAAACAAGTAATTTTCGTTCGGATATGAAACGAAGAACGTTTTAGAGCAAAGCTCGAAGATGTAAAGGATTGAGAAGAATTACGAACTTTCACCTCAGCTTTCTATGGTCTTTTTGGGGAGCAATCAGCGGCTCTATCCAAAGCACAACAGTGATTCAATACGAAGTCATTAAGAACATCAAAGATGGGGATATCATTCGATCCATTATTCATTCAAACCTCGAGACGGTATCCGAATCGAGTCGTCTAAACAACATATTGAAGAGAAGGAAACTCCATTGATCTGTTGGAAAGTTCAAGTTTTTCAGAGCGGCGAGATTTTCCGTGTATGTGTCCTACAATTTCCGAAGGTTATAGGAAGTTACACCATTGTCGGTAACTTTTTGAGCATTTTCTAATTCCTGATAGTGATCTGTGGCTGAAAGTATTTCATTCTCATATCGATTGAGTGACGAGTTGTATGCAACAATATAATTCGGATCACTGATAGGGTTACATTTCACAATAGCGAGTGGTGGACCAGATAATGATGTGACAAGAGAATTGAATTTTTCAATGTCTCTTAGGGACTGATTTTCATGAACTAAACTGTTAAACATGTCTATGAAGGTTTTTCACTGCTTGAGGTTTCCATCAAATTTCACTAGTTCAATTTTTGGTAACTTAACATGACTGTTGTTAGCTATTACAAGATTACAAGATTTTCGACATCAAATAATTCATCATGATAGAATGCCTGCAATAACGCTTCAAGCTCATTATTATATAAGCAGTAATCATGAGAGAAATGAGAACAGCATTATGATTTTCGAAATCCTGATAAATAGACTCTGAATGGGAATATCTGGCTTCAAATTGGGGGTTTGAACCGAATTAGCATTGCACACAAATCGGCCATGCCGTCCATACATATTTGGTGTAGTTTTTTATACTGTTTAATTTTATTATCCATGATTGAGAATTGATCGATGTGAGAATATAAAGAATTTCCACTAGTTTGTGAGAGAGTTTTATATATTCGAGAGCACCCCAGATATAAACCTATTTGTTTCCAAAATATGAAAACATCAGATATTGAAAATACATAAAATTTCAATGTTTATAAGTCTACTTGATAATGTGCACTACTGGTTTATTTAACGATTTACGAACCAATAAAAAAAGTTACCAGCCAAGTCAGACAAAAAAGGTTCGAGAAACAAAGCATCGTTAAGGAATGAACTGTTTTTTATTGGAGGTAATAATGAATTGAATCAAATGAACCAATTACGAATATAACAAAACTCAAGAGCGCTATTCAATAACTGAGTAAGGTATATGATATATCCATAAATAAGAGGCAAAAAATAATATTTGAGATACGAGCAGCAATAACGCAATAACAATATTACGTATTATTTTATAGAAAATATAGGTTGCGAAGGTTGTCACATTCCAGTACGAAATAACCATCATATTAAAACGAGATAAAATATGTATTTGTCTATAATATATTCAAAATATATTCCAAAATTCCTTGAGCACTTCTTCAAATCACAAAAGAATATTCGTGGTCGATGGACCAAAAACATGTAGCTTCATCAGATAAGTGGACTGTGGGTATTACATAGGATTGTATGATTTGAGGAAGTTCAGGACACAAAAAAAAGCGAGAGATAACGTGGCTGTGGTCCTCACCTGAGTGTATGTCGGCTCTAATAGCGGCTTGTAGAGAGACTTCTGGTTCCAGGAGGATGATCATAGGAACCCGTTGGATCACAACACTAGCTGGCCAGCAACTTTCTTAATTTATTGAATAGGTTGTCGAATTACCTGAGATGCTTTCTGTAGCGAGTCTATATATTGAATCCCTGTTGTTCTGCTGCTGTTTCAGCGACCGATCAAATATATTGATACGCGGAGCGCTCCATATATTTAATCAGAATAGGAAACACAGCCGAATTTTGCGAATAATACAAATTGAGTGAAAATCATCAGTAGACAAATACACGAAGTGAAAAAATGAAAATGAAAAATGAAATAAAGAAAAACTGGTGAAGACGGAACATATTGAGAGTAACGAAATTTGATGGATTTTTATGAATCTTCTATTGATAGAAACATTAGAAAGTTTCATTTCTCATTTTTTATGATGATTTTCAACCACGTAGTAACGGCTACATCCATCAATTCATGGAAAAAATATAGACATAGACATATGGACATACAAGTTTTCACTCACTTATTTTCCATGATATATTTTTTTCATTACCAGGAATATGCACCATGAAATGTTTTTTTTTATTTATTTTTTCATGTAAAGCAAGAGCAGAAATCAAAAAACAAAATAGATTTTCACATATTATACTTGAACCCAATCTTGATAATTGAAGAGTTGAAAGCAAAGAAACATCTCAACTCGGCTTCCCTTATCATTAAATTTAGTGATAAAATTGATAAAATTTACAGAAATTTAAAAAGACAGAAATCTAAACGAAATACTTCAAACTGGTGAATCGAATATTACAAAATATTCCAGAAAGATATTGCGGAAGCAATATCTTTCTGGAATAGTTATCGAACATACCTACATGAAATCAACAGAGAAATTCAGAAGTAACTGGCATATGGCTATGAATCTGGTGAGTTGAAATAATCAGAAAGTTCTGGAATTAAAAAAAAATCGCTTTTGAATAATTTAACTTCTCAAACAAATTTTCCAAAATGTGCGGTGAAACTGAATGTCATCAAAAACCTGAATAGAACTTCCTCTGGTTCAGAGCTAGTTTCGTTTCTACATAGTATATTCAACAATAAAATGAATGAGCTTCAACTACATCCACCATAACTTATTTGAGGTTTGTTCGGTGTTCAAGCTGCATTATCATTCTCTAGAATTACACTGTAAATCGCGATGTGGCTTGGGCATTGAGAATGGGAATTATTCTTGGTAGCGTATGCCCTGATGGCAACAGACATTAAGGTTCCCCCATGTGATAACCGAAAACGTGACCGATTTACCGTTGTTTGAACTGACTTATTACATACGGTAAATCCTCTAGAGATTTTGCAGGAAAATGAGACAAAGTTTTCTGTTACGGTGGTTAGTATTTCAAATGAGAACTGGGAAAACGTGTTTCGTTTTACATGGATTGAACAAAATTACTCAATATTATTGGCGGAAAAAGTGCAGCATTGAAATGGAAAAATTCGTTGTACAAAGATTTGTTCGAAATATTCATTCAAAATATATTATGGATTATCCCCTAATTTTTAGAAAATACTGCTAAAGAAATGGAAACATGGAAAAAGAGGTGAATGGGAGTTTCACAGTTATTTCATGGCCGTACTTTTACTGGTCGTCCCATATCAAGTGAATATAGAATGAAGAAAATAACTTTCGTCTAATTTCTACAGAGTTCATTATTTGTTACGATCGGTTTCGGTTCATTTGACCATTTTCAAGTAACTAATATATTAAGTCAAGACAAGTATTTACGTATACATTTATGGTGTACATTAAAAATACAAATGATATAGCGAAAGTACAAAAATGGCGTTATCGGTGGACTGTAATTTTAATTGTAATTAATTTCGATACGAGAGCATCAAAGTTACCTGATAGTTGGAGTTTTCCTCTTGTATAAGCTGCAATGGGTTTTCTCAGGAGCTCCTTGGAATGTTTTCCAGCTAACTTAACTGTTGATGCATATACTCGTTGACACAACATTCACAAAAGGGATAAGTAGCGGTATATGGAGGAGATAGCAAACGAACTGATTATATCGTTTTCAAAACGGTTGCGATTCAACTTCAAAATCATTCATTGTGGAGAGAATCTCCACAAAATTCTTTGAAAGTCTCTCTGTGCGGGGTTAAAAATTATCATACGGTACATCATTTCCATATCTGCGCATATTACAAATTTATGAAGACGAAATTTCAACAATATTGAACAAATATCCTTTTGTAACTTCTTACCAGTAAGAAGATGAACATTTAAAGAAGTTTGTCCTCGCTCAAACTGTCAGGTTTCAGTACACAATGATGCGGTATATAATATGAGGCAACAGTTAATCTTTCATTCCTTGGAACCGGTTCCATATGTTCCAATGCTAAGTATTCTTCCATGAAATCCGAATATTCTGCATACAATTTATTATCTCTTCAAAGGTTGCGTTCTAAGGAATGAAATCGATTCAAAGCTAGCGATCGTGATCCAGGAAAAACAAGAGGAGAATCGCGAAAAGTAAAACTTACACATAAGCGTCCTCTTTCAGTTCTAGTGTATGAACGCGAAAATATTTGATCACACACAATCTCATCAGGCGAAAAACATGACTTGTGCGGAATATTCTCTATTTCCCAAAATTGTCTCAAAGTGTTATCCAAAGAATTATTAGGGGTACACAAAAATGACCTGATTGTTGAATGAGGAGTGACATCAACTTTTCCCATCAGTATATATCCAAAAACAGTATTGAGGGCATATAGCGACCCAGCGATACCTGAGATGCGCCCATCCAACAATATTCCTGAGAAAATATCCGCTCCAAGCAAAATATCTATCTCTCCAGGAATACCAAAAGTGGGCATTTTTCAATACAAATTTTTGATAAAGGCAGTGGATCGCAGATTCTTTCTAAAATGACTGCATCTATCGCAAACAGAGAATTATAAGATTCTTTGGGACGAATAGTTATAGTAACTACTCCAAGATTTGATGAGGTGTGCATAGATCCGAGACCCCTCACTTCGATCGTATACTTAGAAGTCCTTAATCATAGGCGCTTCACTGACCGTTGAAATAACTCATACTCATACATGAAAGAACTCATACTTCCTGGGTCAATAAGACATCTCATTCGCTGAAAAACGATCCCCAACAATCACGTACCTCTAATTGTAGAGGTACGTACGGCCATTGGGCCGTGGACAATAAAACAGTTCTATTTTGAAATACTCCGGAAACAAGCATCGATATGGACTCGAAGATTCTTGATTCGACGACGACGTAGGGGTAGAGTGCTGTACTGAAGGCGAAATGGTAGTACTTGGCGGTGTATTTTCAAGATGCAAGACACTATGATGTCGTTTCCTACATTCGAAACAAGTACTTGATTATTTACAATTATTCACCGTATGCAAGTTTCTCAAACAATTGAAACACAAGTGAGAATTTTTGCTGAAATTGAAGCGGTCTGTGGGAGTTTTCTCCAAGAATAACTTGCAGTGATAAAGAGCGTGATCACCTCGACATAATAAGCATTGAGTAACGGAAGGTTTGACAAGAAAAGAGTTGGTGCGTGCAGAATTAGACACTGGTTTACTAATAGAAGTATTCCGTTTTGGTGGTACGGTGGCAAATGAACACGTATCATAGGCGATACATACTTCACTCAGAAAATTCTCCAACTTCGGAACAACTTAGGAACTTCGGTGTAACCATGCTCTAATTCAAATTTTTCTTCAAGATTGGTATCCAATCGTTGCAATATAAGCATAACAATGATAAAATCCCAATTATCGACTGGAAATCCCAGTCTGTAAAGCAGCTAAGTTTTCTGAAAACGTATCTAAAAGTTTCCTGATCGATCCAGGATTTGCTGAATTAACTTTGGGAAAATTTTCATTTTGACCCCAATGAGCTTGAGCACGAAAGCGTTTATTAGTAATGCGATATACCAAAGTTTTATAAGCAGTTGGGTAATTTTTTGAGGTCATAGGTAATTTGCGTAAAAGTGACAATGGCGCTCCTTATAAACTCAAAACGAGGTAATTAACATCACTTAATGACATATTTCCATGAACTAAAGCGTTGAATAAATCTGAATATGAAGCGAAAGTTGTGTAATCTTCATCGAATTTTGAAAGATCAATAGTTGGAAGACGTACTTGCGATGGTCCTCCGTGATCAGCTGTACTTGATTGTATTCTAAAATTATTTTTATTTGAAGGCATTGGCTCGAATAAATCAAGAAACACACTTTTCATATTATAATATTCTGAGCGGAACCCTTCATATATTGTTTCTTCGACCGACATATCCGCTTCGGGATCAGCAAGCAATAAAGATAATATGGTTTGATGATGCTCATCAAACTCTTGCCTCAATTCATCCAACTCAGCATGGCGAACACGAAAAATGCTATGGAGAGATCTATCTGTACGAGCTCTATCAGCAATATCACTTAAAATATGAACTTCATTCTAATGAGTATTCCTGTATAAACGTGCTTTCTTCAACTCATCTGCCATTTTGAATTGTTAACACCTAGTAATAAGAGCGAAATATTTAATATTCATTCAAGGTAGATGGACTGAAGTTGAAAACACAGTGATGTTGAACTCCGCTGCGTTTACGCAGCCATATTTATCAAGAACTTTCTTGGCTTTCCTCATTTTGTCTTCAATCGAAGACCGCCTGCCCGGTACTGACGATGCCCAATAGGCTGAAACAGCTGTCTACCGGTGCTTCTTGAATTGAAATCAATATGGGAATGATCAAACATTACTTATCTATTCATATATATATATATATATATATATATATATATATATATATATATATATATATTTGTTGTTTTGATAATCTTAAGCAGCAATGATATTTCTAGAAACACTTGGCAACTATGTTTACCGGCAATTTATGGCGTATATTGATTCAAAGAAACAAAAATACGAAAGCGATGCGAACTATATTTAAAATGAGAGTTTTAAATGCAATGCAATAATACAATTCAGATGACGAGATTGCAGAATTTATTAAAAACTGACAACTTTTATCAACAGAAAACGAAGTAATCCGGCCCGAAGGACCAAAAAAATGTACGTTGAAAATACAAATGATATGGCGTAAGTACATTAATGGCGTTATCAGTAGACTGTGATTCTAATTGTAATTAATTTCGATACGAGGGCATCAAAGTTACCTGACAGTTGGAGTTTTTCTCTTGTATAAGCTGCAATTGGTTTTCTCAGGAGCTCCTTGGAATGTTTCCCAGCTAACTCAACTGTTGATGCATATACTCGTTGACACAACATTCACAAAAGGGATAAGTAGCGGTATATCGAGGAGATAGCGAACGAACTGATTATATCGTTTTCAAAACGGTTGCGATTCAACTTCAAAATCATTCACAACACACTCAATCTTCTTTCTTTGTAAGTCATAAAAAAAACCATAAACAAAAAACTTTGAATGCTGCGTCTCGCGATAAAGACATCGAACTGAGAATTGAAATGTTGCCGGTTTTTTGAACATATGGGGGTACCTGTAATAGGTACCTGTAATAAGAAATGTTACCTAAATAATCAATACCAATTCTACAATAACTAAATATATCCCGATACCCGACTGTTGGATGGATCCTAAACCAGATGACAAAATTCACAAATTCAAAAGTGGCTTGCTGCATAGTTCTATTTGATCATTGAGCGTTTTAAAATTGTGATTTCTGTACAATTCATTCATTTGCAATGTTTTCAACAAATTCATCTCCCCTTATTTATTGCACGTATGAAGAATGTCCATGTTTTCTTTATTCATTGTGTGGTTTGTTTCTTGTAGATGTCCATATATAGGTGATTTTTCATCTGATAATACATGCTTCTCGAGTCTCATGTTGAAATTTCTGCCTGTCTGGCCAGCATAGGCTGCTGGAAAGTCACCACATTCTAGTCTATATATGCCCGATTTTTTCCACCTATCCCGTTTGAGTTTTGTGTTGAATAACGTGTTCCCTAATGTATACTTATTAGTAAATGATGTAATTATGGTGAGTTTTGAAAAATAGTTCTTTATATTTTCGGAGAACTTTCTCATTTTTCTTAGCTTCTTTTGGGTTCTCTATGATCAATTTTTGGTCCTTATGGAGATCGGTTTTTCAATTAAGTTGGCGAAAATATGGTTGCTATATGATATCTGCTTTATGATCTCCATTTCTTTTTGAAAAGCCTCCTCTGATAACAGAATCAAAAATGCTAAATGTGTCACTAATCTGAATGCTCATAAATTATGTGATAATGATTTGAAAATATCCATAGATATTTTACAGATGTTGAACTGTAGTTTATCATTGATTTTTGTGATAGTGAGGTCCAGGAAGTTGTTTCGTTCCATTTCAACTGTGAATTTTATCTCATCGTGGAAAGTGTTGAGGAAATTCAAGAACTGATTTATCTGTCTTTTTGAACCGTCGAAACCCACGAGGATATCATTCACATATCGGAACCAGAATAAAATGTGTTTCTGTGATGAGGCATTCTTCAGGATATGTGTTTTCTGAGTTGTCCATGGTAATATTTGCTAATAAGGGACTCAACTGTGACCCCATGTGGAGGCCTGAATTTTGCAGGTCAAATTATCCATTGTATTTGAAATAATTCTGATTGAGACAAATATCAAAGAGGTTGTATAGTTTCTCAGTGATATATGGACTTGCATTCTGTTTATTAACCATGTTTTTCAACAGAGGCAGGCATTCGTTTGTTGGAACATTTAAAAACATATCTGTCACATTGAAGGATTCCAATTTATTGTTATCAATGTTGTTTATATCCGTCAGCTTATTGGCTATATCTATGGAATATCATAGGAATGCACAAAAATGATCCGACAAGCCAGCAAAGTAGCATGCCACACACGAACAAAGGCCTTAGAAATATCGAGCGCATTTTTTCGATTGCGTTATTCCATATATGGGTGACATATGATAGAAGGTCGCCTGTTGAAGTTTGTTTTCGAAAGTCATACTGATGATCGCTTAAGATGTTGAAGCCTTCCAAATATGTAAGGGTATGGTGGTTAACGGCTTTCTCCATGATTTTTGATATCTCTCATAGCAAAGCGACTGGTCTATAGATTCTAGCGTGGGAATAGTGAATGGTGCCCTTTCCACAAAATCGACATTGGAATGAGATGCATCGTCAGCTAGTAGATTTTTCACAGTTATTTTATGAGAAAATAAAAATATTTTGATCACTTTCTTCAAAGAATTCAGAATCACGATTGACATTCCGCATTTTCTATAGCCGTACTTCTACTGGTCGCCCCATATCAGGCCCAGATACATAAATAAGTACTATTCTGATCATTCATATATTCACATATCACATAACAAAGTATTGAAATTTTCAAAACTTTCATCATGCAATCTTCTTTTGAATGTAACGAAGCGATAAAATTTTATGGTAATTATTTGAATATTTATTTTACTTAATGAAGAAAGTTTTACGATAAAGGAAGTTTTAGAAAATTTTGTTAATTAACGAATGTCTAGACTATTGAAAAATTAACTTTGATAAAAAATTCCAACGGAAATCAGTTCCATATGATGTTTAGATTATATCATGATTTTTTAAAATTTTTCTATTCATTTTAAGTACCTTAAAAAAATATTTTCCAGTTACGTACTCGCTTAGAGGCCGTGCGCGCAACCTGAAAATGGCGCCAGGACGGATATTTTCAGCATCAAATCAAAATTATAAATAAAAGAGTTACCTTTTCGGGAGTCAAAACTTTTTTTTAGGAAATTTTCTCCTCTTCAAGAATCTTTTTTTCAAAATTCAGAAATATTTATAGTTTACGAAATATAAACGATAAAACTGAACACTGGTTTTAGGACTCTAATTGGTTATAACTTTTTGAATTTTTTATGAACTAATTTAGTTTTTTTTTTCACAATAATCTCGACAACATTCCGGATCGAATGAGCCTAACCACTTAATTTTACTGAAAGTATGTCCATTCAATACGAATCTAAACTTGAAGCCCAGACTAAATGGTTGATTACAGTTGATACCAATGGTTGTGAAATTGAAGAAACAACAAGATTTCTTGTATTCGAATGTGAAATCACTGATTCAACTCAATCTATTCCATTTGTTTTGGCATCACCGACGTTCGAGAAAAATATGTAGTCATAGACAGATTCGAATTCAAGACCTGCTGGCACACTATTGTCATTTCACGACTTGTATTAGCTGTAATTTTTGATAATATTTCAGATCAGCTGAGTATGTTGAATTTCTCACTTCAAAGAATGGTCGAGTTTTGGATATGTGATCGAATATATTTTTTCTGGTTTTATCGCTTTTGATGAAGAGCTAAATGGAAAATTCAGCCCAATTAAAATCTCCTTCGACTTTTAAATTGATCTTTGAAAATATATAATTTCATCCACAAAACTGTTACTCAATCAATAAAATAACCATAACAAAAATTTTGCTGTCGTTCTTATGTCTTTGGCTTTGACTACTAAAGTCATTAGCTTCTTCTGAGGGTGTGTTACTAACTCTCTGAACCACCTGGGAGCATCATGACTATATGTAGTTCCGCCAGCCATGTTACAAAGTAGAATCAATCCATCTTGAATCAAATGAAAAATAAATGGAAAGAGAATCTGAAAGCAATTATTCATTTAATAATTGATAACAGTAATATAGCCATAGGAGTTCTTACCCATTCCTTATGGAAATTAACATGGACAAACAGCTAAGGTCCATTCTGGACCTTTCACGACCTCCGATCGGAACCTTGTGGAACACCCAACTCGAGGTAGGCGTGACGTCATTACCTAGTCGACCAATCAGAAGCTACCGCGCATACAGCGGGAAATTCAAACCAGTAGATGAACAAAGAGACCACGAGACCACTTCAACGTCGTGCGTCGCTGGTAAGTACTTCAGAAAGAAACTTTAGTGAGTGGAAGAGAGAAACGTGTGACGTCATCGACGCAGGATGGAACGAGTATCGTAGCGATTCAAGCGTGGAACTCGGCCTCCTTGGGACTCCGCCTCACCCCTCGGCCTCCTTGGGACTCCGCATCACCGCTCAGGCCTCCTTGTCACGTGATTTTGATTAAAAAAAGTTTATAGTTATGAGATTTGAACCTGAGTCGTCCGCGTGGTAGACAGCGTTAGTTTCGTCGGGACCGAAATTGACTCATTTTATATACTTGGCCGCATTTTTTTGATTCACATAGAATGTTAGAAAAGTTGTAATCGTCATTATCACGTTGAAGATAGAAAAATATACTTAAATTTGGGAAATGATTAATATTTCATATGAAGATGTGTATGTATATGTAGAGCGAGAGATGCGTGTGACGTAATCGAGGCAAAGAGAAATGAAGATGGTATCGAGGTTATACGCTGTCAATGCCAGCATGACAGGTTTGATGTTGTCGGTTGTAGAATGTATCGTTGTTTATGGGGCAATGTAGCGTTGCCGGTTATGAAAACGATCGTGAACGACTCGATGAAAATTGAAAGCGCGAAAGTGAAATATCAATAATAATGAATCAGATTTAAGAAAAAAACATTACAGATTAATTAGGCTGTATCGTTTCAAAGTGCGATCCCTCAATGATACAAGGTATCTCAAAATACATCATTGAAAACAAACATGACGTAGAAGTGTACAGGGTGCGTCAAAATACATCATTTGAGAAAAACTATAACAGTTCCACGAGGCTGTAAGTTTTCAACGTGCGATCCCTCAATGTGTACAAGGTATCTCAAAATACATCATTGAAAACAAATATGGCGTCGAAGTGTACACGTTGCGTCATATTATATCATTTAAGGAAAAAAAAAACATATCGGTTTGAAATATGGTATCAATGTGTATACAGGGCGTTTCAAAATACATCATATAAGAAAAACATGTCGGCTCAACAGAAGTCCAGCGTTCCAACATGTCAGAAAGACACTAAGTCTCGTATCTTTGTTAACCAAGTTAACATCATCAGGAGAAGAAGGAGATGGCACCAAAGGTGTCGAGGAGGTACGTATTGTGGAGTTACCATTCGAAAATGGGAAAGCGGAGTATTCGACCGTTTTACAGTTTCTACCGTTTTGCGTGCCACCGTTTTACGTGCGACTGGTTTGCGTGAGTTTTTGACCGTTTTCGATCGTTTGCGTGCGTTTTCAACCGTTTTCAATGCGTTTTCGACCTTTTTTCGTGCGTTTTCGACCGTTTTCCATGCGTTTATTCATTATCGTTTCATCGTTATTGTCGTTACGGTTTTTCGTGTTTCATTTCGTGTCATTTATCATTTAACGTGTTCCGTTAACCAAGTAAGCATCATAAGGAAATGACTAGAGTCCATGCATTGTCATATGGAGATTCATTTTGCGAATTTTCAGACTCTTAAATGGAACCTTGTGGAACACTCAACCTAACTTCAGTTACAGTCTAGTGTGGATCAGCCAATCAGATTGGAGAAATCAAATATCAGTAGAATAATTGTGCTAGATGATATTGAACTGGGGAGTGTGGGTCGAATAATAATAATAATGGTAAACCTTTAAACCTTTGAAAGTGACGTAGTCAGCCTGGGAGATGGTGGCGTGTGTGATGATTTGTGGAAATTGATGAGTTATTAGAAAAAAAATTGTACAACTGTCAGAAGGGCACTGAGTTGTATAATCGCTAATAATGATCGAATCGTCGCGTACAGCACGTCAAATGAAAGGATAAAAAATGCAGAATTCATCGATGAAGAAAAATCGAAGATGACGCAACATATCAACAAAGAACTAAGCCAAATCTTCGTTAATGATAGTTGAATCTCAACGTGCAGCACATCAAATGGAAGGGAAACGAATACAGAGTGTACCGACAGAGAAAAAACAAAGATGGCCTAACGAATATAATATCCAACGCCTAATGTGAAATATTATAGGAAGAATTGCAAAATCAACAAAAATCATTGACAAACCTTGGAATTAAAAAATGTTGGGTTATGAACAACTATGAGTTGAGAAGCTTCATTTAAAAAGCAGAATTCATTGACAAAAAAAAAATTTTAACATTGTATACTGAAACATATGATATATTTGGCTTCCCCAGGGTGAGAAGGTTTCTAATCAGTTAAAAAACAGGGCACTTCCAGTTTTCACTTTCAGTCTTCCGATAATTTTGACATTAATGGATTCGTTCACATGTCAAAATAACATAGGTAATCATTTTTCGAAGCCAAAAGGACCTCATAACCTATTTTCATTATACTAGTCGCGACAGGTCGATGTGGGTACTCATTTCAAATGATTTCATTTGCTGATTATGAAAAAGATAATGCAGAGTGTTTTATGTGGAAAAACAAAGGGAGAATTGCAAATACAAAGAAAAAAAACATTGAAAAAACTTGAAATTCAATGTTATTAGGTTAAGAACAACTATAAGTGAAATTCAATAGCAGCAAATTCACAAGACACGTTTTCACTATCACAACGTCACGACTACACTGGCTAGGTTGGCATGAAGTTGTGTGTAGTTGATGGTGGGGTGAAGATCAAAAGTGAATAAATAAATTATTTCAAGCCTGAAGGCTATGAGCGAAATGACTGATGAAATACACGACTGCGATCGATCTGTCATTGATTACTATCTGACACGTTCAAAAATACCCGTATAGAATTACCCTTAAATACCCTTATGAAATTACGATTCTCGTTTATTTGATTCTTGAAATCATTCATATCTAGTACAGGATTATTCCTTATGACATTACAATTGTCATTCATTTGATTCCTGAAAGCATTCATATCTAATATTATATACAAGAGATGACCGCAGGAATAAAAATCTAGAGGATTTTGGTCACTTTAATCACAGCGAAAAAACATGCATTTTTCAAGCCTTTTTTTTCAAATACCCATTTGATTGGCAATGTAACGTATCATGAAAAATTGTGTAGAAATAAGCGCATCTTCGTCTCATTACGTGTCCGTTTGAAGAAATAACCGTCCACAGATATTGGATATTTTTATTTAGTCAAACATTTGAAATTCAATTATTCAAAAAACCTTTTCTGTGAAGAACAGAGATTTTTCACTTGGGATATTGGTAAAAATGAGAAATCAGTCTACTTTGGTTGAATCTTAATGATTCGTAATAGCACCACCACATGAACGAGCAATATTTTACGTTTCGAGTAGATAAAAATTGCTCGTAGACTGTAATTAGCATCATGTTAGTTATGAGTGAGGGGTTAGTTGAACCGCAAAAGGAAATGGGTTTGGAAGTATCCAACGTAAGAAGGAATTATTTATAAATTTAAAAAAATATACTTCAAAATATTTATTGATATCTAATCATTCCATTCATATATTCACAATTATATATCACAAGTATCAACATATTTTGCAGCTATTGAAGTTTTTTAAATATATATACCTCAAATTTACTGATAATATAAAGTAGTTAGTTGAACATTCATTAAAAATATATAATTTTTTTCTCAGCTGAACTGCAGCCAAATAAATATATGCATGTAATCATGGGCTTTGATGTTTGAGGGATAGAATAGTGACCCCAAGGAAGCGTATTGTGTGAATATGGAATTATATAATGCTTATCATCTTCAGGGCTGAGGGCAATCTTGTATTGGGCGATGGAATGTACTTGATGTTCATCAGATCGAATCAAATTTTGGATGACACTCATATTCTTCCAATTATCCAAACAATTCACATAATCATCGAAAGTAATTTTATTCTTCACCACAGAAGACTTGACTCCCTTTGTCTTCTTGGTAACCCCCAAGCATGAGATCATTTGATTCATTTCTTCCTCATCATAGCCATCATGCTGACGCTTCTTATTGATACTATTTTCCGTCACCAATACCCTAGTTGTATACAATTTCGATCTAAGGCCTACGTAATCAGTCATCGGAATTGCTTCATTCTCATCTTTCATCATCCCGAGAAGAATTCGTGACAATCTTGACGTATGATTTCATAAATATCCTGATTGCATATTCCATAAATCAGGCTATCTGTATCGATGTAGAGAATTATACAATTATCTCCGAATCGATGACGCATATAGCCATAATGGAAATCGTATATGGTAGTCTTTGCCAAGTCGAAGATAGCTTGTCCTAATTGTATCGATTTATTTAGATAAACTTGCAGTTTCCACAGTTCGACTGCCACCAAATTCTCATTGAATATCATGCAATTTTTGAACTCTGGCTTAGAAATATAGGCCTCGGCTCCGTAGTGACTAGCTCATTTGGTGAGGAGTTTGATGTTGACTCTTTTTCTAATGTCTTCCATCGTTTTCCCAAATACTGCGTTGTTCATTAGCTTGAAGAGGTTCTTTTCAAATTAATTCATAGCCCTCTTCCGCAACTCAGTATTCAAATCAAAATAGGACTTCAACCATGGAGATTGATTGATTTGAAGTACTCGATGAATTTTCGTGATGACAAGACCATTAGCAATGGCCTTTTTGAGAGCGCGATTATGAATCACATATTTTGCTTTATGATGGAGGGTAGCCATCAATTTGGTGAGCTCTTTTATCGATTTAGGAGGTTTATTCGTTTCTGGATTTATATGTTCAGGGCAGTATTGGTAAGTCTTCGTGTGAATCGTGTAGATGTTTATGATATTCCAGATCAACTTCGAGCGTATATCCCACGTCGCTCTCATCAGGTATTGATGAGACATCAATATTGGTATCGCACCACTTGAACTCATCATATGGTAAATACTGAGACATAGCCCACCCATACTGGTTGTTTACGTCAGAATACATGAGGTATGTGTCGGGATTTGAAGGGTCATAATTGTTCAAATATTTATTGTTCGCATGAGCTCTTCTCTTCGAACAAACTTGGTTAAGTCCACCTCGAATCCCTTGTTCAACAAATAGAAACATATAAAGATCTGTGAGTAATTTCAATTCAACTTTGGTATATTTGAGCATCGCATTCCACGTAAGGCCTGGTAGCGTATAGTAGTGAGCAGGGTCCATATTATGAGTCCTGAGGCAGCTTGCACGAAATTGTTCGAATACGTCAGCAAAGGAAAAGAAAGCTAGACATGTGAACTTACTGCTGATTCAAGATTATTATGATAAATCTGAAACCACAGTTTGTTATCACTACGTATGGATAAAGAACTCATCAAGGCTTTCATCAAAGCAGTTGCGTGGAGCACATGGTCGAAAGTACTTTTGTGATCGCTGCCTACAGTACTTTCAATCCCAAGAAAAACTACAGAAACATACTGAGGATTGTCAGAGAATTGATGAGACAGCCATCAAGATGCCTGAGGAGGGTAAAAACATTATCAAGTTCAAAAACCATTAATATAAAGAAAGGGCACCATTCGTCGTATACGCCGACTTAGAATCCGTTTTGAAGCCTACTGATGATCCTGATCAAGTTACTACTTGAAGTGCTCATACGATGACACTCTATCCTTTTATAGGGCATACCGTGGAGAGGATTGTATGCAATGGTTCGCTGATGAGATGGGCCAACTAGCTGAAGATATGACTACAGTGTGTTGGTGTCCATTCGACATCGATATGACTGCAGAGCAAAAAGTTGAGTTTCGAAGAGCTACACACTGCCACATCTGCGAAGAGCTATTCACTTCCGAAGACAAGAAAATACGTGACCATATACATCTCATACCATGTGATAATCATCGTGGCCCCGCACAGGAAGGGTGTAATATAAATCACAAAGTTAGCCATGTAGTTCCTGTAGTCTTTCACAATTTCAGTGGCTATGATGCATATTTCATCATCACAGATATTGCATCTAGAATAAGGGGTACGATTGATCTGCTCCCCCTCGCGAAAGAAAAGTACATATCCTTCACGAAACATGTGGATGATACTCCAGTGCAATTTCGAATAATCAATTCATTCCGCTTTATGAATTCATCTCTGGATACATCATCATCATACTTGATAGAGTTTCCTAATGTGAAGGTTCAGTTCTCTGAGTTACCTGAAGACTTGGTTAAATTACTTACCAAGAAAGGGGTCATGCCTTATGATTATATTGATTCCTTCGATAGATTTGATGAAACATACTTGCCCCCTATTGATGCCTTCTACAACAAATTAGAAGATAAGCCCTGCCCCTGCAGATTATATCAACGTGAAAGAGTTTCAATTGTCAGATTTTGGGTCAATATGTGAATTTATATATGAAAACAGATATTCTTCTTCTCGCTGACGTATTCGAACAATTTCGTGCAAGCTGCCCCAGGACTCATAATCTGGACCCTGCCCACTACTATACGCTACCAGGCCTTACGTGGGATGCGATGCTCAAATATACCAAAGTTGAATTGGAACTACTCACAGATCTTGACATGTTTCTATTCGTAGAACGAGGGATTCGAGGTGGACTCAGCCAAGTTTGTTCGAAGAGAAGAGCTCATGCGAACAATAAATATTTGAACAATTATGACCCTTCAAATCTCGACACATACCTCATGTATTTCGACGTAAACAATCAGTATGGGTGGGCGATATCTCAGTATTCACCATATGATGGGTTCAAGTGGTGCGATACCAATATTGATGTCTCATCAATACCTGATGAGAGCAACGTGGAATATATGCTCGAAGTTGATCTGAAATATCCTAAACATCTACGTGATTCACACAAAGACTTACCAATACTGCCCTGAACATATAAATCCAGAAACGAATAAACCTCCTAAATCGATAAAAGAGCTCATCAAATTGATGGCTACCCCACATCACAAAGCAAAATATGTGATTCATTATAGCGCCTTCAAACAGGCCATTGCTAAAGGTCTTGTCATCACGAAAATTCATCTAGTACTTCAATTGAATCAATCACCATGGTTGAAGTCCTATATTGATTTGAGTACTTAGTTGCGGAAGAGGGCTACGAATGAATTCGAAAAGAAAATGAGTCAACATTGAACTCCTCACCAAAGGGGCTGGTCGCTGCGGAGCCGAGGCCTATATTTCTAAGCTAGAGTTCAAAAATAGAAAAAAAAATTCAAAAATTGCATGATATTCAATGAGAATTTGGTAGCAGTCGAACTGGACAAACTGCAAGTTCATCTAAATAAACCGATACAAGTAGGACAAGCTATCTTAGACTTGGCAAAGACTACCATATACGATTTTCATTATGGCCATATGCGTCATCGATTCGGAAATAATTGTGTAATTCTCTACACCGATACAGATAGCCTTATTAATGGAATATGCAATCAGAATCCTCATGAAATCATGAAAATTACTTCCGAAGATTATGTGAATTGCTTAGATAATTGAAAGTATATTAGTGTCATCCAAAATTTGATTCGATCTGATGAACATCAAGTACATTCCATCGCCCAATACAAGATTGCCCTCAGCCCTGGAGATGATAAGCGTTATATAATTCCAGATTTACACAATACGCTTCCTTATGGTCACTATTCTATCCCTCAAACATCAAATGCCATGGATATAGACGATTAACCCATGATTACTTGCATATATTTATTTGGCTGCAGTTCAGCTGAGAAAAAATTCATATATTATAAATGAATGTTCAAATAACTACTTCATATTATCAGTAGATTTGAGGTATATAGATTTATGAAACTTCAATAGCAGCAAAATATGTTGATACTTGTGAATTGTAATTGTGAATATATGGATGGAATGATTAGATATCAATGAATATTTTGTGATATATTATGTTTTAATTCATAAATAATTCCCTCTTACGATAGACACTTCCAAACCCATCCCCCTTTGCGGTTTAACTAACCCCTCACTCATAACTAACATGATGCTAATTACAGTCTACGAGCAATTTTTATCTACTCGAAACGTAAAATATTGCTCCTTCATGTGGTGGCGCTATTACGAATCATAACGATTCAACCAAAGTAGAGTGATTTCTCATTTTCAACAATATCCTAAGTGAAAAATCTCTGTTCTTCACAGAAAAGGTTTTTTGAATAGTTAAATTTCAAATGTTTGACTGAATAAAAATATCCAATATCTGTGGACGGTTATTTCTTCAAACGGTCACGTAATGAGATGAAGATGCGCTCATTTCTACACAATTTATCATAACACGTTACATTGCCGATCATATGTGTATTTGAAAAAGAAGGGCTTGAAAACTGTATGTTTTTTCGCTGTGAATAAAGTGACCAAAATTCTCTAGATTTTTATTCATGCGGTCATCTCTTGTATATAAAACTCCTGTATTAGATATGAATGCTTTCAGGAATCAAATGAATGACAATTGTAATGTCATAATGAATACTCCTGTACTAGTTATGAATGATTTTAAAAATCAAATAAACGAGAATTGTAATTTCATAAGAGTATTCAAGGGTAATTTCATACGGGTATTTTTGAACGTGTCAGATATTAATCAATGACAGATCGATCGCAGTCGTGTATTTTATTACACATTTCACTCATAGTCTTCAGGCTTGGAATGATTTATTCATTTACTTTTGATCTTCACCCCACCATCAACTACACACAACTTCATGCCAACCTAGCCAGTTCAGTGGTGACGTTGTGATAATGAAAACGTGTCTTGCGAATTTGAATCCGTCGCCTCCAAAACTTTAAGGGCCCCTCTGGTTTGATTATGATTCAAACCGCTGCTATTGAATTTCAATTATAGTTGTTCGTAACCTAATAACATTGTATTTCAAGTTTTTTCAATGTTTTTTTTCTTTTTATTTGCGATTATCCCTTTGTTATTTCACATAAGACGCTCAATATTATCTTTTTCATAATCAGCAAATGAAATCATTTGAAATGAGTACCCACATCAACCTGTTGCGACTAGTATAATGAAAATGGGTTATGAGGTTCTTTTGGCTTCGAAAAATGATTACCTCTGTTTTTTTGACATCTGAACGAATCCAATAATGTCAAAATTATCGGAATCGGACGACCGGAAGTGAAAACCGGAAGTGTCCTGTTTTTTGACGGATTCGAAACCTTCTCACCCTAAGGAATCGAAAAATATCATATGTTTCAGTATACAATGATTTTTAATTTTTTTTGTCAATATGAAGCTTCTGCAATTGAAATATACTTATAGTTGTTCATAACCCAACATTTTCAATTCCAAATTTGTTCAATGACTACTGTTGAATTTGCAATTTTTTCTATGCTATTTCACATTAGGCGTTGGATATTACATTCGTGACGCCATCTTTGTTTTTTCTCTGTCGGTACACTCTGTATTCGTTTCCCTTCCATTTGATGTGCTGCACGTTGAGATTCAACTATCATTAACGAAGATTTGGCTTAGTTCTTTCTTGACATGTTGCGTCATCTTCGATTTTTCTTCGTCGATGAATTCTGCATTTCCATCCTTTCATTTGACGTGCTGTACGCGACGATCCGATCATTATTAGCGATTATACAACTTAGTGCCCTTCTGACAGTTGTACAATTTTTTTTCTAATAACTCATTAATTTCCACAAATCGTCACATACGCCACCACCTCCCAGGCTGACTACGTCACTTTCAAAGGTTGAATGTTTTATTACTATTATTATTATCATTCGACCCACATTCCCCAGTTCAAATTCATCTAACACAATTATTCTACTGATATTTGATTTCTCCATTATGATTGGCTGACCGACACTACTCTGTAACATAAGTTAGGTTGAATGTTCCACAAGGTTCCGTTCAAGAGTCTGAAAATTCGCAAAATGAATCTTCATATGACAAAGCATGGACTTTTGTCATTTCCTTATGATGTTTACTTGGTTAGCGGAACGCGTAAATGATAAATGACTGTCATATTGAAACACGAAAAACCGTTACGAGAATAACGATGAAACGATAACGAATAAACACACGGAAAACGGTCGAAAACGCACGAAAAACGGTCGAAAACGCACGGAAAACGGTTGAAAACGCACGCAAACGATCGAAAACGGTCGATAACGCACGCAGAACGGTCGCACACAAAACGATGGCACGCAAAACGGTCGAAACGTTTGTAAAACGGTCAAATACTTCACTTTCCCATCTTCGAATGTTAACTCCACAATACGTAACTGCCCGACACTTTTGGTGCCATCTCCCCCTTCTCCTGATGATGTTAACTTGGTTAACAAAAATACGAGACTTAGTGTCCTTCTGACATGTTGGAAAGCTAGACTTCTGTTTAAATGACATGTTTTTTTATCTTAAATGATGTATTTAGAAACGCTCTGTATACACATTGATATCATATTTAAAACCGACATGTTTTTTTTTCCTTAAATGATATATTTTGACGCACCCTGTACACTTCCACGCCATATTTGTTTTCAATGATGTATTTTGAGTTACCTTGTACACACTGAGGTATCGCACGTTGAAAACTTACAGCCTCATGGAACTGTTATGGTTTTTCTTAAATGATGTATTTTGACGCACCCTGTACACTTCTACGTCATGTTTGTTTTCAATGATGTATTTTGAGATACCTTGTAACATTGAGGGATCGCACTTTGAAACGGTACAACCTCATTAATCTGTAATGTTTTTTCCTTAAATCTGATTCATTTCTATTAATATATCACTTTCGCGCTTTCAATCTTCATCGAGTCGTTCACGATTAATTTCAAAACCGGCAACGCTACATTGCCCCATGAACAACGATAAATTTTACAACCGGCAACACTGAACCTGCCATGCTGGCATTGGCAGCGTATAACCACGATACCATCTCTCTTCGCCTCGATTACGTCACACGCGTCTCTCGCTCTCACACACACATACACATCTTTATATGAAATAATTATTATTTCCCAAATCTAAGTATATTTTCCTATTTCCAACATGATAATGACGATTACAAGTTCTCTAACATTCCATGTAAATCAAAAAAATGCGGCCATGTATATAAAATGAGTCAATTTTGGTCCTGACAAAACTAACGCTGTAAAAACCCAACATTCGCAGTTACTTTCAAAATCTTACGTTGGTGTAGAGGCTAAGGACAATGTCTACCACGCTGACGATCCAGGTTCGAATCTCATAACTATAAACTTTTTTTAATCAAAATCACGTGACATGGAGGCCTGAGCGGTGATGCGGAGTCCCAAGGGGGCCGAGGGGTGAGGCGGAGTCCCAAGGAGGCCGAGTTCCACGCTTGAATCGCTACGATACTCGTTCCATCCTGCGTCGATGACGTCACACGTTTCTCTCTTCCACTCACTGAAGTTTCTCTCTGAAATACTTACCAGCGACGCACGACGTTGAAGTGGTCTCGTGGTCTCTTTGTTCATCTACTGGTTTGAATTTCCCGCTATATGCGCGTCAGCTTTTGATTGGTCGACTGAGTAATGACGACAAGTGGACGTCACGCCTACCGCGGACGATCCAGGTTCGAATCTCATATCTATTAACTTTTTTTTATCAAAATCACGTGATAAGGAGGCTGAGTGGTGATGCGGAGTCCCTAGTGGGCCAAGGGGTGAGGCGGAATCCCAAGGAGGCCGAGTTCCACGCTTGAATCGCTACGATACTCGTTCCATCCTGCGTCGATGACGTCACACGTTTCTCTCTTCCACTCACTGAAGTTTCTCTCTGAAATACTCACCAGCGACGCACGACGTTGAAGTAATCTCGAGGTCTCTTTGTTCATCTACTGGTTTGAATTTCCCGCTGTATGCGCGGTAGCTTTTGATTGGTCGACTGGGTAATGACGACAAGTGGACGTCACGCCTACGTCGAATTGGGTGTTCCACAAGGTTCTGATTGGAGGTCGTAAAAGGTCCAGAATGGACCTTAGCTGTTTTCCCATGTTAATTTCCATAAGGAATGGGCGAGAACTCCTATAGCTATATTACTGATAACAAAGTTTGATTTCGTGATAACCAGCTTTCGAAAGCATAGTTCGAATTCTCTGTCTATATACCGGGTGTCAACGAAATCGTATATAACACATGTGGCCATTTCTATCGAATATAGTATGACGTCACATACAGAAATATTGTCAAACTTGATGTGAGATGAAAGTAACGTCGAAGTTTGCTTTGTTTTTGAATAAAAGTTTGAAAATTAGGGTTTTTGATTCACCCACGTACTTTTAATAATTTTTTTTTAAACGCCATCGTTTACATCATTTATATCGAGAATCTAAAAAGAAATTTGTATTTTTGAACTTCGACTTCGAAATGACTCTCTCATACAAGGTGTCGCAGACAGTGAACTGTTTATTTTTCTCTGTCAGTGCAGAAGTGAAAGTGTCAAAGCTCTCATTGTGGAATAATAACTTCATAATAATGACACTTTTCACCGGTACAGATAAATGGACAGCACAGTATCATTTTTTGTAGTAAAAGAGCAACACTTCGATGTCGAAATTCAAAAAATACCACTTCCTATTTAGATTTTTGAGATCAATGGAGTGAAAATTGGCATATAATCAAAATCAGTAAAGAGTTCGTTGATGAGTGAAAAATTTCTATTGTTGACTTTGATTCAAAAACTGAAAAAACTTCGGCGTTAGTTAGTTATATAGAGTCCTATTGAAAATTCTCGACTTGGTTTCATCTCCGATTGACGCTGTGAAGATTTTCACTAGTTTCATTATGAAAAATATCAGCTTCGAAGAACTCCAAATTTCAAATTTCTTACTACATAAACAATTGAATGGCGCCGTGTACAATGATTTCGTTGTCACCTGGTATAGCAACTTCACAAGAGGAATTGACATGCCTACTTTCTATTCATAGTCTAGTTCACATGCAATCATAATTTCCTTTAATAAATATATAACGAAAACTATTTTCAGATTTACCCATGTATTTGTTTATAGCTTTCAACCATTTGTAATTTTTGCAACGGCGCGCAGCAATCTATTCATTAGCCTATCGAGAATAACTTCACGAAGTGAAAACAATTCTAGGGTTTTAGTTTGTTAACTAACAGGGTATTTATGTTAACCTTCAGTTCATAAAAATTATCAACTAACAAATGCATAATTGATGGAAAAATTGGGATACAATTTTTTTTACCGCGGATTATTGTTCATTGATGTATTCCAAAACTACATGAATTTTTTTTGGCTCTAGTTTCAGGTCTCTGTAAAAATTATAGATAATAGAGGTACTGCTCCGGGAGTCGAAACTTTTTTTCAGCAAGTTTGATGATCTTTTTGATTTTTTTTCAATTCGAAAATTTTGAGTGCTGTTCAAGATATTCAGTAAAAACCAAACCTCATTTTTTTAAGTGATTTGTTTATTACTTTCGTAATTTCTTTCAGTGTCTTTTCGAACTTATTTTAAAACTTTCTACGTGAGAATACGAATCGAATGACACCTTAATCATAATTTTTGGAGACTATATAAAAATTTCAGAAGAAAATGATACATGTGAACCAGACTATTGATTTCATTTCTGCCAAGTCCTTTGGTACTTCCATATTTTGAAATCCACAACCGGTCCAAAACCTCGTTATTATTTTCCACCATATTCAAGATTTATGTTTTCCTGTCTATCCTGAAAAATGTATTTTTGAAACGGAAATACTCAAAACATAAACAACATGTACTTTTTCGTTTATTTTGATCAAAACTAACTTAAATTATGCAGTAGCTTCCAAGACGCAATAATCAAACTTGCATGAATCTTTGCTGATATACATATCTCTGATCCACCTTACATCCATCTGTTTCACATATGAAAAACTTGGCAACGTTTAATGGACCTCACTTTGCTTTTTTGATGATTGAGTACGCGTATGAATGTCCTCACATTGTTGGAATCTTTGAAAAATATATACGGACTTCACTTCACTAAGAGAATACTACAGTCCTCACTCTGTAGCTGGCGGTATATATTTATATATGTATGTATATATACATATATATTTAGGGTGGCCCACCACATTTGCCGCGGCATTTCTACGAGAAATGGAGAAAGTTAGGAAAAACATTTAGCACAGTCATATGTCGGACCATGAGGAGCATACTCCAAAATTATTTTGAAATATATAGAATGACTCCCAAAAAAGTTATTGAACACCCTATATTTTCTTATATTTTTAGATACTATAGACAAAATAAAGGTGAGTTACTATTATATTTTCCATACTTAAAACTGACCGTTTCTGAGAAATTTTGAGAAATTCAAAAATTCAGAAAATAATTTGAAAATTGTTCTCACCCTGTAACGTGTAACGAGTTACTCGTGATTGAATGTACTGCTTAGCTCAAAGGATAAAGTTAACTACCACATGAAATTTTCAATGCAAAAATATTCAGTGGCGAAAAAATTGCCTCACAATTTTGACACACATTCAATTGAATGAATTCTCAAAGTTGAATGTAACACCCCGTATTCAGGGGGTGTAGTAGACGCAGTAGTAGATTGTTTTCAAAACTTTATTAGGGTTCTCTACACCTATCTCTTCTGCTATTTATACAAAAGGCGTTTTTATATTTTACTTATGGGTTTCATCTCAAAAATGGAACACCCTGTATTGTAATGAAAAGCAAAGCGCATTTTTGAAGTCATTCCATCGAAAAATAGAGAATCTCAAATAGTTCATTACTTTAATAAATGCTCAAAATTGTGTCCCTTATTCTCGATGCATAGGCGAACTCTTGCTTGAAATGAGTGCTGAAAATACTTATTCATGCCTTCATATCCTGAGGTGTCGTTGGCGGTGTATCGTGAACAATACTTTTTATATATCTCCTTAAAAAATAGTCGGGACTTGTAAGGTCTGGAGACCTGGCAGGCCAGTTCTGTGGACCTCTCATCCTATCCATCTATTTGGATATTGTTGATCTAACTCGTTTCTAACACGTCTGTCACATGAAAAGTAGACCTGGAACCAGAAAACAAGCTATTGATTTCAACGAACTAGGTAGAGTGTTTAGAAATAGCATAAACATCATTAGAAGTATCTTTGAATAAACCTTCTTTATTTCTTATCGTAGCAGTAGATGCATGGTGGGATCAATTCAGGTAGAAAACTTATCAAGCTACAACATTCTCATTTATGATGCACTGTTTGGAACCTTTGGTGTAGTAATGAATATTACTGGAGTTTTTTCCCAACAACAAATCGTTATTTTTAACACCTCGACACGTGTTTTGATCACCACGTGATCATCTTCAAAGAGAAAGATTGAAACTTCCTCTTTGAAGATGATCACCTGGTGATCGAAACACGTGTTGAGGTGTTGAAAATAACGATTTGGTGTTGGGAAAAAACTACAGTAATAAACATTCGCATTGACAGCCAGACTACACTCAGTACATTGATTAACCCAAAAAAAAATATCGAGACTGGTCTGGTAATACCATGAGAAACTAAAAGTGTGCAGGAGCACCATGCAGCTGCATTCACATCTGTTAACGAATATCAGGAGGTATACTTTCCAACAGCATAGGCAAATTATCCTTAATAAATTCAAGAAACATGACGCCGTTTGAATGACCATAAAAAAGTAAGGACCTACAACTTGCGTTCCAATTATTCTACACCACCTGTTCTTTGGAAAAGCTGCAATAACTTTTCCAATGAACGCTTATTAGGATGTCTCCTATTAGGATACCTTTGGACATATACACTTGACGCCAATGAACAATTTTGTTTACACTCACCAATTATCAAAATCATATCAATTCGTTCTTCCTGGGGATAAGTCCTCATTTTACAATATTTCAAAATGACAATGATTTTAAACCAGTTGAAACAATGATAATGGTTTGATTACCAGTTGTGTCACTGTCAAAAACTTTTTGTTTCATAATAATAGAGCCTACTATTTTTGAAAAAATAGTAGAATAGGTTTTATAGGATATCGTGAATGTATGTTTTTATTGACCCCATATTGTAATTTTGGTATTTATTTCGCTATGAAGTCTAATATATCTGCTAAGAAACGAGCGATAGGTTTTTAAAACGCTTTTTGAGCTTTTCATTGCAACACAGTGTGTCATTATTACGCCTTGGTCAAAGACGAAACGGACTGGTTTAAGTTTGACGATAATCGTGTCACGAAGTGTTCTGGCGATGCATTGAATCTGTTGGAGCCTCTAGAGACACCCTACATTTCGTTTTATGAGAGAGAGGACATTGGTAGATCAAGATCTTCAGATGATGTGGTGCTGCAGGTTTTTTCCGAGTTTTCCTGCAGCTGAAACAGCAAATGCGCCACTGGAATGAATGCAGTCGCCCCGGAGCGCTAATTAATTTTTATTGTTGTTTTTATTTCTATCGTTGTTTTAATAAACTACTTCCATACAGTGTGTTTCATTTTAAAGATAAAAAAATTACTCATAAGTAAAATATAAAAACGCCTTTTGTATAAGAAGCAGAAGAGATAGGTCAAATAATGCTACTAAATACGGGGTGTTCCATTCCACTTCAAGAAGTTATTTAATTAAATGTGTGTCCAAATTTTGAGGCAATTTTTTTCGCCATTCTGAATAATATTGCATTAAAAATTTCATGTGGTAGTTAACTTTAACCTTTAAACTGAGCAATACATTCAATCACGAGCAGCTCGTTAAACGTTGAAGGGTGAAATCAATTTTTAAATTATGATCTGTATTTTTAATTTCACAAAATTTTTCAGAATCGGTCAATTTAAAGAATGGGAGATATATTAGTAACTCACCTTTATTTTGTTTATACTATCTTGAAATATATATATATATATATATATATATATATATATATATATATATATATATATATATATATATATATATTTCAATATTCAATAAATAAAAAAAGGATATCTGTGAGCGCTTTCGACAGTTGGTAGTACTGTCATCTTCTAGGCATCCTTCAACCTGAACTGGTCATCCTGTTGTCTGCCTCTTTATACGGTTAGAGTGTCTTAACTTAGGTATTTCAGGTACTTTAGGTAAATTTGCCTGTATTTCTTCTGCATCAGGTACTCTCCTTTGTGTTAGATATTCTCTAGGAATGTGTATGGTTTTGTTTAACATATTGAATGTGAGATCTTGTTGTGTTTTGATTTGTACTTGTTTCTCGATAAGTGATTTATGACTGTTAAATTTATGGATGTTCAAGTTTTCCCAAATGTCCATGCGGTTTCCCTTGTTGACTTGTTTTATGAGTTTTATGTTCTCTGGAGGGGGAAAATTATGTTTGTAGAAGATGACAGTACTACCAACTGTCGAAAGCGCTCGCAGATAATTTATAGAAGATATAAAGCTTCAAATCCTTTTTGTAGAATTTAATATTGAAATACTCAAAATATAGGAAAATTAGGTGCATCAATCAAATATATATATATATATATATATATATATATATATATATATATATATATATATATATATATATATATATATATATATTATATACCTATATAGAAATTAGTGCCTTAGCAACTTCTAAATATTTGACAAGTGAGTAAGTTCAATATTTTCAAGGCATTGGGTTTAGTAACTCAACCTTATCATTAACAATTTGGAGGACTGTAAAATACAAAGGGTTTGCACTTTCAAGTTTCAGTTTTCATTTATCTATTTAGAAAACCTGAATATTTTGTTCTAAGTGAAGCAGTTTCGTGTTACAACCATTTAAATGATGACAAATTCAGATACAGCAAGGTATGCTTCATAGAAAGTATTCAGAAGTAACTCCTCGAATAAGTAATACCTACTGTCATATAGACGGTGTCTCATAAAAGATACATAACTCTGGCTTTTTCACACTTTCTGTGACAACTTGTTTGAATGAAAATAACCCTGCTTGCTTTTTGGGTTGCATAGAATTGATAATTTTTTCTTGTTCTGTATCGTCATTCTTCAGCATTCGTTCTAATAGTTCTTCTTCAGCAATTTGGTAGGTCATCAAATGACTTCGTTTCAGTTTATACATCATTGTAAAACCAACTGACTTCGGACATAGAATTGTGGATTCGTATAAGCTTATCAGCATCAATTTTTGGCCATGAGAGTTGGTTATTATTTACCCATGACGACGGAACTATGGTGAACATATATACCTGAAACGTAGATAAAATGAGTCAAATCCAGCTTCAAAAAAAAAACTATCAACGGAAAATATAGGCCTGAATTATCAAATATCTGGTCAATTATTGAAGCTAATTGAAAGATATATTCTGACATCAAAAACTTACCCCTCATTTCCTCTAAACGCACGATAAATTATATTTCAACAATATTTCATCGGCGATCATATAGGTTATGTCTAATATTCACCACGTATTCAGCATTAGACAAAGAATATTTATCATGAAAAAGGTAATATGTGATGAATATAAGTAATTTATATTATAAGAGTCACCAAAGTGTCGTTTATTAGCAAAAATGTTGCCAACTAACTTATAACAATCACAATAGTTGTGTACCGACAGCAGTGCCACAGCGGAGCAGAAAGGCAAACAAATATTAACAGGGCCGTATTCTCAGTTTTCTTTGTAAAAAAACATCAAAATAACGGGGTACTTAGTTGTGTTACGAAAAAATATTTCATATAGAAATGAGTTGGATGGGAGTTCAGTTTTAGCAGCTAAATCATACACGGTGATTCACGGAATTTTATCCATTTGGGAGTATCCTTTCCGATGATTTTGTGATTTGAGCGTATGCGTTCGCATTCAAATTCGATTGTATGGGTTCGCTACCCGCTTTCTATAATTAATTCGTGACAGTGTTCATATCCATAGGTATTCGTAAGTGTAAATGCCTTTGATGTTGGGATGTTGACTGATTGACGTATGATTAATTTTTGTGACGACTGGTTCGAATATTCTATTTGTAACAAATATTTTTTATAATTTTTTGTTTAGTAAAAGAAAGAATAATGGTTGGTTTGGGCTAGTATGATTCTGTTCAAGTCATTTCAGAAAATCCATCTATTAAAAATAATACGGTCGGAAATCTCAATAGAGGATCTAGAACATTTTGGTGTTGGGACAAAACTCCAGTAATATGAGGTAACACTCTTGCAAAATACTTCTATATTTTTAATACATCGTAGCTAAGGGCCAAAAAAATATTGAAAACTTATTACTATAAATTATAATTCATTGATATATTTTGTCAATAACTAATAATCAGTTTTTATTGTTACTGTATTCAATTCTAATTCATCCTCAATTTTAGACACTATGATATGCATATATCAGTGTATTAATTTATACTTTCAATTTGATAATAATTCCATTGTGTGGATACTGTAGTGGATTTTTCTGTTTGTATCCGGAATATATTAATGAAAATAAATGATAACTCAATGGTGGCCATTTTTAGCATTTATGGGGGGTATATAATAGTTTTAGATTCAATTCGAAGTGCTTCAAATAGACGAATAAATGACTTGGTGTTCCATAAAAAAACTTTCTGAAAGCTTTTTGAGTCGCCCTATATATTGGAAATACTAAAAAATACTCCAAACTATCCTACCTGACCTAGTGCTTCAATTTTTTTGGTGTGAAAAACAGGAAAAGATTATTATAATGGTTTAAACCCGTCGTTTAGCCTTTATAATCGATGAAACATTTTAGCCAAAACATCAAAGACAGATAATATTCATCCGAACTATATGTGGGAAATATCTTATTCATGCAAGCACTTTTGTAGCAACTTATAGCTTTAAAAGTAGTCCGACTCTGCCGCAATACCATCACTCCCAGAACTAAGTGTTTCTCAACAGTTTTATAGGGGTAACATAGTAGCTAAAATACATTGAAGCTTGCTACTGATACCAATTTATTTTATAGAACGACGCCATTTTAAATGATAGCGATCCGGGATATTGAAATTAGATGAGTTGAAAATATGAAATACCGCACATATAGTGATATTCACAGCTGAAAAGTACATGAATATTATAATATTATATTATTTAGAATGGAGTGAGTTAAGTTTGCGACCAGAAAATGTCGTCATAGTGAATTTTTGTATAATTAATAATTTTACCGACAACATTTATAAATGAGTGGCGCGCTTGAATTTTGCTAATAATAGGCTATATATTTGTCAATAAAATTTCATTTGCAGTAAAAATATCCATCTTCGAAACACAAACAATGTCTTTATAAGTTTTATGAGTGCAGAAGTGAAATTTTAAAATGGCTTCAACCTTTCTATTTGTTAGTTTTCAGTTGGTGACATATCTATTATATTTTCCCAGTGTCCAATACAAAATTACTTCTTGCGTCTTCAAGAAAACATTTTTAACACTTTTTCATTTTATTGTTATCGTTTTCGGCTGTATTATATTTTATAACGCCTACTTGGAACTACTAAAAAACTCTTATGAAATTGTCTCTTGATTATTTTATGTGTCGCCTAAATATGTTACAAAAGTGCAATAAGGGAAGTCTTTATAAAACTACTTTTTAAGAGTGTTAGATAAATTTTATAGTAACTGCCAAAATGTTTATGTAAAAGGCCTTACGAAATATTGATAATGACTTTAATGCTTTATAAAACGGTGCCAATTTCCTATTTATAGCAGTTCTATAATTTGTTTCTCCGAAACGTTTCGGCAACTATTATAAAATACGAAATTGCTAGTTGGGAGAGCCACCATATATATATATATATATATATATATATATATATATATATATATATATATATATATATATATATATATATATATATATATATGTATATGTATATGTATGTATATGTATATGTATATATATATATTCGTCGGAGACGAAACAATAGTTGGAACTTTCCCTGGTCTAGACTTTCATTGCAGTAGTATTTAAATAATAAAATTTAGAGTAGTTGTTTACGACTCAAGCCGATTATGTTTATCCAGGCTTATAGCGGTATACCTGGGTCCGAGGTGAGACATCTGGTTACTAAAGGTAGCCACGACAGGATAGATAGATAGTTTCAATTGGTAAGAAAGGTATAAGGTAGACAGTTTGGGATGTTTGATAATTTTTATCTAGGAATGCCGAAGGGTATAAAGGGAGGTACGGAGAGTGCGAGTTGAACCTCGAACGAGAAAGGTCGTTATTCTGCTGACCGTGGATTCGTTATCGAACTTACGGGTCTATCGTGATGAGTGCTGGTTATATTTTCTAATAACAATCTCTTCAAAATATTGTATATCTCTGTAAGATAGTTATTGTTGTGGTAAAAAATAAACATGGGTTCATCTAGAGACAATGCTCTTGGCGCCCCCGAAAATGATTCTTCGACATCAGAAGTGGGATCTGGATCACCTTCAGGATTTTCTCCTTGGTTCACCGTGGTGAGTCGTTTTCATTTTGGTTTGATTCAGGAGCGGAATGCTCAATAATAAAAGAGTGTTTGGCAGCCCGATTTGCAGGCAAAAGAGACAATAATTTTATATTTTCAATGGGGATTGGAAATGTTAATGTAAATTGTACGCTACAAATTTTACCTGTTGTTACCAATAATGGTCATATGTTAGATTCTTTTTCATATTATTCCTGATGATTTTTTGAATTACGACATAATGATTGGTCGTGAAATTCTTGGACAACGGTTTAATGTAAATATAACTCTCGACAATCTCGAAATATTTAAGAGTAAACAAATGTATGCGTGCAATAAAGCTGAAACTAATAGTAAAATTGATTTGAATAATGTTGACACTGAGGTGACTGGAGATAATAAAGTGAAACTCATTTCTGTTTAGAAAGAATTTAATAATTCGTTTATTCAGGAGTTTCCAAGTACCCGTATGTTATTCGCCTTGTTGTTCTCCATTTGCCAGTCCTATATTACTCGTCAAAAAGAAAGATGGCTCTGATCCTTTGTGTGTAGATTACCGTGAATTGAATGATAATACTATCGATGATATATATATATATATATATATATACAGTGTGACCCATTTAAAATGGAACCACCCCTGTAGAATGTGCATTTTTCAATCAATCTCAATTTTTTTTTATTGAAATATTAAGCATGAAAAACTGTATCTTGACACTAACTTTCACAATTTTAGTTTCATTTCCAAGGCACTCTATGGTTTTTTTTGTTTGTCAAAAACGGCAAAAGTTTATTAGGCAATTTTTGTTTTCAAATTTGACTACACCACTGGATTTGTAGTCGTTATAAATCAAAACTGTCAAATTTTCATTAAAAAATATTTGTTAACAACGAAGTTACAACAACTTCAATTTTGGAAACGAAGTATTTGTTTGTAATTTTTATTCAGATTATAGACATATTTGAGATCTCACAACACTGTCATCACCAAGTAGAACACTAGTGAATTTGTACAGTGAAAATCCGAAGTCAACAGCTCAATGCGTTCTACAGTTATAACTCCTGAAAATATGGTAATGTGAGAGATTTGTGGTGCAAGCGTTTTGTAATAAAAATCTGACTACGCTACTGGATTTGTGGATTATATTCCTTAAAATCATTCATTTGAGTGTAGGTTACGAGAAGTGAAAATTAAAATAAAAATTGAATAATTGAAAATTAAAAGTTCATTTTCAAGTTACGCAGTAGTAGACCAAGTTCAGAATCTCATGTCATGGGATCTCCCAATTGCGCTTTTACCAAATCTTGATAGAATCTTGGAGTATTAATGGTCATACTTGTAAGCTTTTTGGAAGTTTCCCAATAATAAATAATAGTACTTTTGTAACAGCGCACCTGGAAAATCACATTTTATGAGATTCTGAACTTACTCTACCTTCTTCTATAGCTGATGAAAACAAAATGTATACAAACAAGTTTCAAAGTATTTATTCAACAATTAATTGCCATTAAGAAAAAACTGATACTAAAATAAACATTGATTTAAAACTAAACATTCAAATTTTTGTGGCTTCTACCAAACGTCCATTAAGTTCAATACATTTATCGTATCTCTTCCGAATATTAATTACACTATTTCTTATTTGTTGAACTGTAATTTCGGCACAAGCTTGTCGTATCCTTTGCATGAGTTCAGCTCGATTCGTTGGTCTTGTTCTGTATACTTTTTGTGTCAGAATACCCCACAGAAAAAAGTCTAATATTGTTAGATCAGGCGATCTAGGTGGCCATTCAATTAAGTCACTACCTCGTCCTATCCAATGATTTGGACACTGGTTATTTAGCCACTCTTTAACAATCTTCGAATTGTGCACGGGACAGCCGTCGAGCTGAAAATATAAATTTACTTGTTCCGCAAGAGGCATTTCATCTATTTCGTCCGATAATTGGTTATTTAGAAATTCCAAAAAATTTTGCCCGTTTATGTTTCCATCAAAAAAATATGGACCTATTATTCTATTTTGTACTATACCACACCAAACGTTAACTTTTTCGGAATATTGACTTTTACAATTTATGATCCAGTGCGGATTTTTCGTAGCCCAATACCGAGCATTTTGCGATGAAACTACCCCATTGGTGCTGAAAGAAGCTTCATCACTAAACATTATGCAGTTTAAAAAATTTCTTGTATTCAGGTACTCGCTTTGTGCCCACAAACAAAATTCCATACGTTTCACTTCATCACCTGCCTTTAAAGAGTGAAGAAATTTAGGTTTAAATGCTCTCATTTTGTTTTGTTTAAGACATCGTCGAATAGTCTCTCTCGGTAAGTTTAAATCCAAACTGGCGACTCGTAAACTTCTGTTTGGGTGGTTTCTAAAATAATCTAAAACAGCACCTTCGTTTAAATTTCTTCTTCGGTGATTATTTTTTAAAATATGTTTGCTGACTGCACCGGTTTCTTTAAATGTTTTGTTAATTTTACTGACGGTGCTTCTGTCAATGGGAAGTCGATTTGGATGTCTGTGATTAAATATCCTAGCTGCTTCTCTTTCACTATGATAATTGTCCCCAGAAATTCTCACAATTTCAATTCTTTCTTCCAATGATAATTGCAAAGCCATTATTAAATGCACGTAACTAACAACTATTATTTTATTTATGATTAACTGTCAAAATCACAGCCTACTGTTGATTTATTATAAAACCTTTGCATAATGAGTTCAGCTTCCTCAAATTATTGATATCTCCTCTAAAAGATTGTTTTAGCTGAGTTATGAAGAATTTACAGGGAACAATTTTTGTCCTGCTCTCTGTTTTATTATTGAATAAATGATTTCCATGCTTTAAATCAATTTGATTTTAGCGGCTATGCGGAAGAATGTACTAAGTACTGCATAACTTGAAAATGAATTTTTAATTTTCTGTTATTCTAGAATACACTTCTCGTAACCTACACTCAAATGAATGATTTTAAGGGAATATTATCCACAAATCCAGTGGCGTAGTCAGATTTTTATTACAAAACGCTTGCACCACAAATCTCTCACATTACCATATTTTCAGGAGTTATAACTGTAGAACGCATTGAGCTGTTGACTTCGGATTTTCACTGTACAAATTCACTGGTGTTCTACTTGGTGATGACAGTGTTGTCAGATCACAAATATGTCTATAATCTGAATAAAAATTACAAACAAATACTTTGTTTCCAAAATTGAAGTTGTTGTAACTTCGTTGTTAACAAATATTTTTTAATGAAAATTTGACAGTTTTGATTTATAACGACTACGAATCCAGTGGTGTAATCAAATTTGAAAACAAAAATTGCCTAATAAACTTTTGCCGTTTTTGACAAACAAAAAAAACCATAGAGTGCCTTGGAAATGAAACTAAAATTGTGAAAGTTAGTGTCAAGATACAGTTTTTCATGCTTAATATTTCAATAAAAAAAAAATTGAGATTGATTGAAAAATGCACATTCTACAGGGGTGGTTCCATTTTAAATGGGTCACACTGTATATATATATATATATATATATATATATATATATATATATATATATATATATATATATATAGATAAGTACTCTTTGATCATTCCCATATTGATTTCAATTCAAGAGCTGACATAAAAACTTGGCAAGTTGACTTGGGTGTCACACCAATAGGTGGTTCCAGATATATATATATATATATATATATATATATATATATATATATATATATATATATATATATATATATATATATATATATATATATATATATATATATATATATATATATATATATATATATATATAGACAAAGATTTTATCGAGTGTGTATGATGTACAAGTGTTGCCCACCTTTACACTTGGCTGCACCGCGCTGATGAGGCCAATAGCCAGAAACACGTGTCCGCGGTTTGCCCCCTTTTTGGAGTGTTATGTCCACTAAATGTTTCATTTTTGATTTGTACATCATACACACTCGATAAAATCTTTGTCTGTATTTATATCCTGGACCCGGATGTCACGCAGGTAGCTATAGCTGTCTACGTGGTCATGTTAGATGTAGCCTGGGATTTCTAGGTCTTCTAACTGGAACCACAAATGTGCGGTTGGCTCCTGTTATTGACTCCGTGCATATGTGTTGTTTCCTGCTTTCGGCAAACAAGTGTTGCCCACCTTTACACTTGGCTGCACCGCGCTGATGAGGCCAATAGCCAGAAACACGTGTCCGCGGTTTGCCCCCTTTTTGGAGTGTTATGTCCACTAATTGTTTCATTTTTGATATATATATATATATATATATATATATATATAATTTATATATATATATATATATATATATATGTATATATATATATATATATATATATATATATATATATATATATATATATATATAATTTATATATATATATATAATATATATATATATATATATATATAAATATCTTCTATTCATTATTTGCGAGCGCTTTCGACAGTTGGTAGTACTGTCATCATCTGGCACTCCTCAAACTGAACTGGTCATCCTGTTGTCTGTCTCTTTATACGGTCAGAGCGTCTTAAATCAGGTATTTCAGATACTTTAGGTAAATTTGCCTGTATTTGTTCTGCATCAGGTACTCTTCTTCGTGTTAGATATTCTCTAGGAATGTGTATGGTTTTGTTTAATATATTGAATGTTAGATCTTGTTGTGTTTTGATTTGTACTTGTTCCTCGATAAGTGATTTATGACTGTTGAATTTATGGATGTTCAAGTTTTCCCAAATGTCCATGCGGTTTCCTTTGTTGATTTGTTTTATTAGTTTTATGTTCTCTGGTGGGGGGAAATTATGTTTGTTTTGTATGGCGTGTGTTGCAAGGTTTGATTTATATACTGTTGGATTTATGTATGCTTTTTGTGCTCATTGTACCTTTGGATCAGTTTTTTCTTGGTTTGGCCGATATAGAATTTGTTGCAGTCCGAGCATTGTATACTGTATATCCCGTTTTGATCTTTGTCTTCTTCTTTTTCATAGTTGTTTATTTTTTGTATTATCTTTGTGTTCGGCTTGTATGTGATGTTGATGTTCAGTGGATTGAAGATGTTCATTAGTTTCTTGGTTTGGTGTCCTCCCACATAGCAATAGATATTCCAGGTATATTTCATGAATATACATTTAAGGATATTGTATTATGCTATGAATATGCCATGGATATATATATCTTCTGGAGAATATTCCCTGGAAGTGCTCCTGGCGAACCTCTGATATATTTTAAGAATATTTCTTGGGAATATTCTTGGAATATCTTATAATATTCTTAGAATATGTAAGGTATATTCTATTAAGAATATTCCAGGAATAGAACCCGAGGAATATTCATAAAATATTCAGGATATTCTTAGTTCATTGTAGGAATATACAATAGGGAAACACCATAGAATATTCTTTAAATATATTTTATGAATATTCTAGGAATATTTGGAATATTCCAAGAATGTGACGAGTAAACGCTATTAGGCATGTATATATTGCATTTTGATGCAAGATTCACACAAGTTATAAAACACATAATATTTATAAACAAATATATTTTAAAAACAATATACACTGAAATATTTGACGTTTCAACCAATATTCACTGAATAGAATATTCCTGAATATTGTCATATTACAAATATTAGAAATGTATTCAAATTAGGATGTTCCTACTCTCAAACGAATGTATTCTAAAAAATATACTAAAATAACAACTCTGTGAATTCATCAGCACTAATTAAAAAATAATGAATATATCATTTCATTGAAAAAGAAAAAATGTATTACATCAAGAAATAGGTCAGGTTAGGTTTCTCACTTACAAAAATAAACCCACAAATGAAGTATTCGAAATGAGTGGTATGATGGGTTCTTCAATGAATTTCACTTACTCAAAGTTATCCCAACTTTGCTCACCAGAATAGTTTTCCTTATATTTGTCCAACAATGCATCAGCCAGTGTTTCAATAGTAATACCTGGAACAAAATGTACATTAACGTTCATTATCACTATTTGAAAGTGGCACAATAAAACTGGAATAAAAATCAAATGGATATTTTTCGCATAGGTTACTCATGAACATTTACAACATTTTATGACTTGGAGAGCAACTTGCATTGTCTTGTTGAAAAGTACTCATTACGTTTTCAGTTCCTTGGCGCACCTGCCTGTACCAGGTACCACTCTGTTTCCTTTTGGGCAAATTGATACTATCTTGAAAACGAGTGATAAAAATTATGAAAACAAATGATACAAAAGAATGTGTCATTCACTTACTTTTCTCTATTGAAGATACACAACTGAAATCACTCTAGTTCAAACATGTACTTAGTCAAACCAACAAATCCCACACACCAACTCTCCTCGAACCTAAAATGAGGTATAGTAGGTTAATCACCATGACTTTACTATCGATACTATTGCATTTTACTTACTTTTCTTAAAGAATGAATATATGCAACTCTCCTGTTTGAAGATCCAAAATCAAACTATTCGCTGTCCTGCAAATTGGACAACCCCAAATTATAAATGGTACACTGAACGTGACAGAATTATACTTTGATAATAACACCAACACCATGCATTACACACGCGAACCTGCCACGTCAACCGCCATGTTGAATCAAATGTCATTAAGGGACAGCCGCTTTCACAGAGCTTATTCGACTGTCGCGCGCTACACTTCAACTGACCAATGAAAAACGTTTACTCCAATTCTTCACTTCCCCATTTCTTTGTTTCCAGGATTTTCCCCTTCGTAATTAAATGATTTCAAATACAAAAAGAAAAATAGGATGAGAATTAACCAATTTATTGATGCAATTGGTTCATTTATTGGCCCATTCAAATTTTTTTGTCGTTTCCAACAGTTGCTGTTGGAGCAATTCATCCAGAATCTTCGCGTTGAGTTCAAAACTGGTTAACACTATCAGGGTTATATACATTAGGTTATGCATTCGATTAAGATCTTCAAATATTTTTGTTTTTAATAATATTGAATTATTTGAATACGTTATTATAGGATAATTCAAAATTCCATTGTATAGAATATTCCAAAATATACCGTGGGGATATATTCTAAGAATATACCATATGGTATATTCGATCGACAAAATTCTTAGAATATTCAAGGGAGAATAATCCATTTATAGACATTCTATGCAAATTCTTTCGGGAATAATCCTGCCATATTCATTCAGGCATATTCTATGAATATTCTAAAGGCATGTAGATAAACCAAGAATATTCTATGAATATTTGAATATGAATACATTCCATCGTCAACGTATCTGAACGTTGACGATGGACTGAACATATCACAAAACAATGGAATAAGAATAGAACAAATAACAAAAGAAATCAACGAAATAAATCAAATGTTTCAGCATTGAGAAAGAACACAACTCAAAACTTAACTACCTGAACATAACCATAGGATATAACCACAACAAAACACAATTTCAAATGGCAATATACAGATCAAACCATTCACCATCACACAAAATATCTGCCTATAACGCATTCATATATAGAATGTTAAGAATACCACTCAGCAATGAAGCCCGAAACAAAGAACGGAAAATCATATACCAAATAGCGAACGAAAACGGATACACCCAAAAGACAATAGATAAACTAGAAAACAGAATCAAACGAAAAATACAGAACAAGGATCAAGCTACCCCAACAGACAAAACAACACAACGATGGTCAGCATTTACGTACGTAGGACACCAAACCAAGAAACTAACAAACATCTTCCATCCACTGAACATCAACATCACATACAAGCCGAACACGAAGATAATACAAAAAATAAACAACTATGAAAAAGAAGAAGACAAAGACCAACACGGGATATACAGCATACAATGCTTGGACTGCAACAATTTCTATATCGGCCAAACCAAGAAAAAACTGATCCAAAGGTACAATGAGCACAAAAAGGCATACATAAATCCAACAGTATATAAATCAAACCTTGCAACACAAGCCATACAAAACAAACATAATTTCCCCCCACCAGAGAACATAAAACTAATAAAACAAATCAACAAGGGAAACCGCATGGACATTTGGGAAAACTTGAACATCCATGAACTCAACAGTCATAAATCACTCATCGAGGAACAAGTACAAATCAAAACACAACAAGATCTCACATTCAATATATTAAACAAAACCATACACATTCCTAGAGAAGATCTAACACGAAGAAGAGTACCTGATGCAGAACAAATACAGGCAAATTTACCTAAAGTATAAAGAGACAGACAACAGGATGACCAGTTCAGTTTGAGGAGTGCCAGATGATGACAGTACTACAAACTGTCGAAAGCGCTCACAGATAATTAATAGGAGATATAAAGCTTCAAATCCTTTTTGTAGAATTTAATATTGAAATACTCAAAATTAAGAAAAATTAGTTGCATCAATCAAAATATATATATATATATATATATATATATATATATATATATATATATATAATATATATATATCAGCTCGGGCAGCTAAAAAGAGTAAATATTCATTCTAATCAGACCGAATCCCCGAAAAACTACTATTCTATACATACATACGGTCGTTACACTATCAATTATATATATATATATATATATATATATATATATATATATATATATATATATATATATATATATATATATATATAAATATATATATATATATATATATATATATATATATATATGATTCATTGATTTTTCTTATCAGTATAATTCAACTCAGCCGATTTTTTGTTTCAGATATGATCTGCGAAACTGACCGTTTCACCACGACAAATAATGGGCAATGAAAAACAAGTGAACGACTATATAAGTGCCAAATTCTATTGAAACTTTGATGATTTATGATGATCTTTTCAATTTTACAAACTCAGGAAGGGTGTATCCATAGGCAATGTTCATTATCCGTGCTCCACCCTTAGTGAAACCTTCCTATTGAAGTTCTTTTATGAAAGGTCAACGGGAATAATTCAAATATTTTGCGTAGGCAAAAATTTGCGGTAAATTCATATTATAATTCACTGACACTGAGAAGGGTGATATTTTGAAAAAATAAAGTGGTGCTGAGGTTAAATTCCATTGTAAATATTTACTTTGTCTCCGCGAATTAGGCTGAATTCTTACAGGCGGAAATACGGGATGAAGCGTAAAGCCGCACAATCGATACAGACAATGCAACCAGTAAAAGCCCGAGCTGTTGGCCTTTATATAGCTTAGTATGCACTGTTGCTATCGGGTGTTATCTAAACGGGTTGAACGGTGACTTCGTACACGATGATATACCGGCGGTTACCCTCAACAAAGACGTGTTAGCCATCAATCCTTTGAGCCATGTGTTCAAGAATGATTTCTGGGGAACGCCTATGGCTGATCTGAATAGTCATAAATCGTATAGACCCCTCACGACACTCACATTCAGGTAAGCAGTTATAATTTAGGATATTCGTATTTTGCATAGAAGGCTGTATTTTATTTGATATATATTTTGTATGACAATGAAATTAGACATTGAAAAAAATATACGATGATATCTGAGGTGTATGATATGTTGAATAATGAATGAATCTTACGTTCAACTTCAGTAGAAGATAAAGAAAATTGAATTAGATGAAAGGAACGATAATCAAAACTCTTCATCATTGAATTGAAACTTCTTTACGCGCGCTTGACTTGAGAAGTAAGCTGGTGAATGCATGACGACAGCGTTACGAAAAGTGTGATCACGCTATGAGAATGAAAGAGGAAGTATAAGTGAATGCGTGACGAGAGCGTTACGAAAAGTGTATTCCAAAAATTTTATTCTCTCTTAAATTTGCATATTCATAATTTTCTCTTGCACAATTTTCAGTTCAAACACTTCGGGGGTAATGTTTATTTGGTTTTCTTTAGATTTATAATCGTTTCATAGAGAAAGGCAGTTTGGTTTGATATACGTTACGAATGCGATATACGAAAATATTTTTTTAAAAAAGACTTCATTTTGAACAAATACAACGTTGCAGTTCAAGCAAGGTAACAAGAATGCATGATTATTAAATTAAAAATAATTTATAAGTTTGATTTTGTCGACCTAGCATGTAGTCGCATCTGGAACACCAGGTATAACTCGGGTTCATAACTCTTACACCCCAACAAAACTTGTTTTCGTCTTAGGTTTGTTTTCGGTATGGACGGGTTCTTCCTCTTTCATGGGAGTTGTCCTTTTCTTATAAAATTTCCAGATTGCGAAAGCAGCGACAGCAACCATCAAGAGGATAAGGATGCTTGCGGAACTGGAGATTTCAGGGTGAATTACTTTTCTGTCATTTGAAGAAACTTGGCATCGTCTTGAAGTTCATGAATTTTCTTCAGGTCTATAGATTTCAGGTGAATTTTTCTGGTTTCCAACTCTTCAGGGTCAATCTTGTTTATTTTGATTTCTGGAATGGTTAGAGGATGGCCTCTCACAATTTCTTTATTGTTCCATAATTTGAAATTTCAGATTGTGATTCGGCAGTTTAATGGTACTTCAACAAGGCTGAGTTCTCCTATGAATGTGCCTATAATGCATCTTCTAAATTGTCCAGAAAGGTAATTATATTTTGACAATTTAATATAATCTGATTAATGTATTTCGCGTTCCAAAATCTTCTATCAAGTTTTGACTGATATTGAATTGAAGAAAATCCAGCTTTTTTCATTACTTCTTGATTGGTAGTGAAAAGAGTTATTGTATTATTGTAATTGTCTATCAGCTTTAGAGTGAAATTTTGGTTACGCTGGAGTTCCTGAATAGCATTGTTATATTTAACTTCATCTTCTGAGTCCAGAGTACCAAAAATCCATTTGGAAGTTTCTTCCACTAAATTCAACGAACCGCGCATAGAACGCTTTTGAGATTGAATATTATTAATTTAGTTTTCTACTTCTAGAATAAAATACTCGGCCTGTTTCAGTAGATTGGACAAAAGTGTTAACGGAAGGTAAATTTTGACATTTTCTACTATTTCATGGTGGGGCATTTGCTGATTAGATTTCGCTACTTGATGACTTCTTACGTGGTCGGCAATTTTATTATAAAAGGATCGTAGAGTTTTTAGTTTACTGATAATTGGGGATATTTCGACAAAATGGATGAAGGTGTGTTTGGTTTCGATTAATTTGAAAGTTCCAAGGTGAAAAGAGAGTAAAGGAGTTTTCAGTGGTGAGTCTTTTATGTCACTAGTCGCTATTCTGAACGTCATTAGGAGTATGGCTACATGAAGTAATTGCGTCATCAGTTTCATTGTCCTGTGAAAGAACAGATAATTTTTGGGTCTTTTCATTTGTGATTTATGTATGAGTTTGTATTTTGTTATCTGTATTTTAGTCCCTAGGTCTTCAGTTACTGTTTTCTTTCTATGGCGGGGTTTGCTTTTACTTCTGGATGCTGTTTTATATTTGAAAAATGCTGTGATTTCTTAAAGATAACTTTCAAGTTGGATATGTATTCTTCAAGATTAGTCGAACATTTTATGATGTCTTCCATGTACACCAAGCATATTTTATTTTGGAGATCACTCAGGAAATTATCAATAACCCTTTGAAATGTCGCTGGAGCATTCCAGAGCCCAAATGGCATCCTGAGGTACTCAAAATGTCTATTTTCAACATTGAAAGCGGTTTTTTCTATAGTCGGGAGTCGGGATGCATTTTTATCTGATAAAACCCTGACGCAAAGTCCAATGTTGAAAAATATTGGCATTGGCCTGATTTATCCAAAATTTCATTGATATTTGGAAGAGGATATCGATCATCAATGGTCTTTTCGTTTACCTTCCGGTAATGACTACGATACGCCATTCTTGTTTGCCACTTGCGTCCAACTTTTTTGAGGGCGATCCAGATAGGACTACTCCATGGACTCTGACTTGGTCTTATGATGCCATCATCTAGCATCTTATTGATTTGTTTTCGCACTTCCTCTTTATGTACGAATAGATGTCTATATGGCTTGTGTACAAAATTTGTAACCTTTTACGAAACTCCAAAGTGGATTTATTTCTTTAAGGTCTACACATGAGTAAATCTTGTTGTAGACATTCAAGATTTCGTGTATCACCAAAACATTGAATAAGAGCGGACTTTATTGAATTCCAAGTCGTTACTTCTCTCCTACAACCTACTAATAATTGAACTCTGTTGATTAATTTTGTTTGGATTCCTCTAATTGAATAATTTCCCAAGATATGATCATTTGTATTACTATATATTTCAAAAAAAAACAATCACAAGCTGATATAATGCTAGTCAAATCACCATCATAATCAGGTATTTTCAACATGCTCAGGGTAACTGTTGGGTTTACCGTTTGAGCAGGCAGAGTTGAATTTAGAGTAATAATTGTCATGATTTCAGATATGGAATCAGAAACGTTTACAGAACTGTTGAAGCTTTTTTATCAACTCGTCTTTATTTGTTTGACTATTAATCATGAGGTTTCTCCAAAACTATAAATTGTTTAACGAAAATCAAATAATTTCAATTTTCCTAACCAGGGAAAAAGAATTCTGGGAGAAAACAAAGAATACTTGGACTCTTTAATGTATTTTAATCTTCTGGTTATTCTGTTATCAGCTTATCTGCTTTGTTTGAAATGTCTGGACTCCTCCTCAGGCCCTCAGGTTAATTCAATACCTTTTTGGTGCACACGAACGAAAAAAGTCACTAAAAGTCTCGATAAGTGCCGAATAGTAAAACCCCACGTTTTTCTAATCCTACCGACTGCGCCAGTTGCGTATGCGATATACGAAAATATGTTTTTGAAAAGACTTCATTTTGAACAAATACAACGTTACAGTTCAAGCAAGGTAACGAAAATGCATGCTTATTATATCAACAATAATTTATAGTCGACTTAGCATGTAGTCGCGTCTGGAACAGCAGATGTAACTCTGAGTAATGCTGGGTCAGCAAACTTGAGTTCATAACTAATATGAATAACTATATTGTGAAAAAATATATGGGTTGAGTGAGCAATATTCCATCATACAAGTCGTCCTGTGATTCGTTTCCCAGAAAAAGTTTGAAGTTATTTATACAAGGTGGGTCACTCTGTACAACACGGTCCCTTTAAACAAAACCATTAATTTTTACGGAAATTCAGACTGCAGAAAGGAATCATTATGGAGTCCCACAGGGTGGCTCAAAAAAGTGCGACATATCAAAGTTGTGTTTTTGAAGTATAACTTGTTTACGAGCGCTTGACTTGGGAAGTAATCTGGTGACGGAAAGTGTGATTGGGCGATGCAAACAGAAGTTGAGAGGAAGGTATGAGTAAGTGAAGATTCGAAGAGAGAGTTACGTTCTGTTTATTACTGTAGGGGCAAGAGAGAGAGATGCGAACACAAATTTACAGTCGAATAGGCTATGAAAATCAACAACAGATTTCAATGTCAATTACGCGTATGATTTATACACATATATTCATTTGATTTCTACCAATATTTGAATTTATTGTATTTTCATTGATAATTTAACATTTTTGAATAGATTTTTTAATTTTATCCATTATTTCCATTACCGGATACATCAATATAATCAGTGTGGTTGCTTGTAAAACCAAGACAATAGGCTTACGTATGAAAAATAAAATACATAAGTTTTCGAATGAAATTGGAAACATATCTAAAGAAAACTGCATCGATTGTTGTTTCATGTCTTATGGTAGGCTCATTTTGATCATTGAAGAAAGCTGATGAATGCGTGATGAGAAAGTTACGAAAGAGTGTGATCGGGCAAGGCGAACGGAAGTTGAGAGAGGTATAACTTAGTAAAGATTGGAAGAAAAATAATTACGTTTCATATATCACTGTAGAACCAAGAAAGAGAGATTGAGCACCATTTTACGGTTGAGTAGGATCTGAACGATTGGAGAAAACTATCATAACTTGCCACTGATTTTACCAAGAGAGTTCAGTGGTAATTTTGCGTCCAAAATGGAGGATAACTCTTGGTAAATATCAAACAAGATAAATTTGAACTACAAATGAATAATAACTGAAACAAACCTACCACAAGATGTGGTAGGCAGTAGTTGTTTACAGCTGATTCTCGGCCTCCCCCCCACCACTATGACGTATTAATTGCTTTTTTTATTGGTTGTTGTTTGGTGAAGTTTTTTTTGTTGTGCAGTGAAGTCAAGGCGTTGTGACCTTGAAGTGTCTGGTGCATGGATCGTTCAGATTTTTTTTTCATATGAGATTTTGTGTGTTTATGTGTGTGTGTAGGAGAATGCACGGTACAGGGTTTCATCATGTGCTTGTTTGTCTATGTACAAACATACGTCTGCATACTTCGAAGATCCTCCAAGTAATAAATGCTCCATCGGTGTTAGGGCACCAAGTTAGTAGTGGAGTGACGTCACAGCAATAACCGTTCAACGGCTAGAGAGCGACATGTTCACTCCACGACGTGTGGCAGAGTAATGCGTATTCATCGGTCTGCTCCTCACCTCTCCTGAAGCGATGAAGGTTCGCTCTAGCCCGCTATCGATGGTGACACAACGGCAGCCGAGGACTGTTTGCCTAGCGTCTACCCTCTCCGAGACCGCAACGACCACTGCTTGCTCGTATATCGACATCTGTTATCGCATTCAGTTGGGAGGTAATCTTGGCGCATGTAGTTGAGAAGTGGGGTTGGCTATGACGTCTTGACGGGTCCTATCAGAGTGTATTTAAGAAGCGTACGAGTGTTGGCTATGTCAGTTTACATCAAGTGAGTTAGTGAGAACTATTATATAAAATGTATTCCTGTGACTGTGGTAAATCTTTCACTCGTAGTGATAATCTTCGTCGGCATCAGCTCCAGAGTTGCCAAGGAGGGCCTGCAGTGAAACGGGTGAGAGTGGATAATGCAACACCTATGTATTACGTGCAATTGTTGTAATGTGACAATTCCTATGAGCCAAGTGAATTCTCACCGAAGAACCATGAGTCATAAAAATAATGCATGTGTTCAATTGTCTGACGGTGTTCAAATTATAACGAATGCATTCAATTGCCGCATTGCTACATACAGGGTGGAGAGTTCGATTGTAACCAGTGACTACATTTCATTTTTCAATTAGATTAGGCAGAAGGTCATTGAATTACTGGAATCAGCCATCAGGATCCATAAAAGCATCAAGGTGAATATGGAAGTTTTTGGGAATTATATTCTTCAGACTGATGATTCGAGGGACACGAAGTCATTTAATTCCCAAAATAAAATAGTGGACCATCTTCAGATTTGAATGCTGTTTTTGATGGATTCCGTGATGTAATTGTGGCACAAACGACTGAGTTCCAGGATCGTGACTCAGGTATTTATTTTTTAAAAATTTCAATAAGATTGAATAGTAATATTTTTTTTTTTTATAATTCAGGTTGGACTTGTGAAAAAATATTGTTTTCTCGAGGTCAACATTAATAAATACAGTCCACTGGAAGGACGTTCATATGTGAAGCTGCCTCAATGTATTCAATGGAAGAAAGCTGTTGTGAATGTTCGTAATGAAGATCAATATTGTTTTGCTTGGGCTATAACATCAGCATTATATCCTGCAGATAGTCGAGTGTCCGAACTTACGTCATATCCACATTTTTCCACTGTTTTAGATGTCACAGGTATGGATTTTCCGGTTAAAGTTAATAATAAGAGTATCGAAATATTCGAAGATAGGAATGATATTTCAATTAATGTTTACGGTTTAGAGAGTACATTTGAGAAGGGTAAAATGAAGTATGAAGTGATTGGTCCATTGCGATACTCACAGAGAAGACTCCGGAGACATGTCAATTTGTTGTTTATAACTGATGACTCCGGTAATGGTCACTATTGTTGGATCAAAGATCTTTCAAGATTAGTTTCTAATCAACTATCAGCTCATAGACAGAAAAAATATTTTTGTGACGGATGTTTGATATATTTTTCTGATGAGAGATTGCTTTTACGTCATAATATGTATGATTGTAATCACATTAGTACCACAACACCAACTACTAATTTAAAGATCAATAAATATGGTAGAATGGGTTGCGGAAAATAAACTAATGTTTGAAAACTTTGAGAGGCAAATGAGGGTGCCATTTGTAGTGTATGCTGATTTGAATCAGTGCTTAAACCGATTCATGTGAATGAGCCAAATCCTGGAAGTTCATACACGATTAAAACATTCAAACATGCCCCATATTCATTTGCTTATTTGATAAAGTGTTCATATAATGATGATTTGACAAATTTGTTACATATAGGGGTGTAGATGCAGCTCAGAAATTTGTGAGTAGCATTGAAGATGATTTGAAAGAGATACATGAAAATCATCTCAGAAACCCTAAACCAATGGATACACAAACTGTCGAAGAAGAAGAACAGTTTGTTGCAGCCAGAACTTGTGGTATATGTAATAAAGCATTTACTGATGGTGACGTCAAAGTAAGAGATCATTGTCATGTCACAGGAAAGAAAAGATCACATGCCGCTCACTCGAAATGTAATTTAAATTTCAAAATACCAAACTTCATACCTATCATTTTTCATAATTTAAGTGGTTATGATTGTCATTTATTCATAAAAGAATTGTATAGGAATAAAGAGAAAGTTGATGTTATCCCGCAAACTAAAGAGAAATATATATCTTTCACGAAGCATCTCTTTACACACAGCTATACCGATAAAGATGGTGTGGTTAGGAAGAATTATCTCAAAATGAGATTTATCGATAGTTATAAATTTATGACTAATTCGTTGGAGAAGTTGGGTGCAAACTTGACCTCCGATCAATGTTTGGAGATGCACAAACATTTCCCACAAATTGAGAAATTCAATTTGATGAGACAGAAAGGTGTATTTCCATATAGTTTTGTTGATGACATTGACAATTGAATTATCCATTACTTCCGACAAAAAAACAGTTTTTATGACACACTCAATTGTGAACATATATCGGAAACTGATTATGATAGGGCTAGAAAAGTTTTGGAATTTTATTCGAGTGTCAGAATTTGGGGGAATACTCTGATTTGTATTTGAAGTCGGATGTATTGCTACTATGTGATATTTTTGAAAACTTCCGCACCACAAGTTTAGAGATATATAACTTAGATCCGGCACAATATTACACTGCACCTGGATTATCATGGGATGCCATGTTGAAGTTCACTAATGTTGAATTGGAATTACTAACTGACATTGATATGATTCACTTTTTTCAAAAAGGTATACGAGGTGGAATTAGTCAATGTACGCGAGAGAAACATATAGCAAATAATAGATTTTTACCCAATTATAATCCCAACGAACCTTCCACATTCATTACATATTTAGATGCAACAAATCTATACGGTCACAGTATGTCACAACCTCTACCAACAAGTGAATTTACATGGTTGACACCAAATGAAATTCTTAATCTCGATGTGATGGATGTGAGTACTGATAGTCCGTATGGGTATGTATTTGAAGTGGACATTCTTTATCCACAAGAGTTGCATGATAAACATTCTGACCTTCCATTTTTAGTCGAAAAAATAATACCACCTCGTACACAATCGAAAATTCCCAAATTAATTCCAAATTTGAATGATAAAAGAAAATATATTGTTCATTATAGGAATCTACAGCAAGCTGTCAAAAATGGATTGATTGTAATGAATACACATAGAGTATTGAAATTCAAACATCATGCTGGATGAAACCCTATATAGATCTTAATACTGAAATGCGTAATAGGTCTAACAACAAATCTGTTAAAGATTTCTATAAACTAATGAATAATGCGGTGTATGGAAAGACAATGGAGAATGTAGATAATCGAATTGATGTTAGACTCGTTACACATTGGGAAAATATAAAGAAAAATATAGGTCCCAGCACTCTCATAGCCAAACCAAATTTCAAAAATGTTCAATTTTCACTGATAATTTCGTTGCCATTCAATTGGTAGAGTGAAGTTTCATTACGATAAACCATTATATTTGGGATTTTCCATATTAGAATTATCTAAAACAGTCATGTATGACTTTTTCTATGGATGCATCAACAACACTTTGATGAAAATGTCTCTTTACTTTACACAGATACCGACTCGCTCATTCTTAAAGTAAACACAGAAAATTTTTATGAATTCATAAAAACTAACATAAGTAGATTTGATACATCCAATTACAGTATAGTTAACCAATTCAATATTCCAGTAACAAGTTCAGTCTTGGTAACTTCAAAGATGAATTTCCAAATGATCCAATCATGAGTTTTTTATGGTACAGGTGCTAAAGCATATTATGTGAAATCTGTTGATGGTGAATTTAAGAAAGCCAAAGGGGTTAAACGATCTGTAATAAAGAATGAATTGACATGCGAAGATTATCAAAAAATCGTCGAACAAGGTGGTATGATATTCAGAAAGATGAATTCATTTAGAAGCGTGTTACATGATATGTATACTGAATTAAAAATAAAGTTGCATTATCATATCACGACGATAAACGATTTATCATTCCGAATACTACCCACACTCTTCCTTGGGTCATAATGATATTGAATTTATGAAAACGATCCAATGAGAACATTCGTTGGATAAGTAATATTATTCAACAATCACAATCTCAGGAGACTCCATTGGATCAATTGATTAATTATTATCTGCCGAGATCAATGATTGAAATATCATTCAATATCTTCAAAACCGGAAAATTCAATATTGATATTTATGTAGCCATTTATAATTAATAATATATGATAGAAGTAATGTGATATTAATGTATTATGTATTATGTATATGTATTTACTGTAATGAATATAAAATGATTAAAATTTTATTTGTATTATTTCTATTTCCCTAATCAATTACTGCAATATATAGTATAATGTAAATGACAGAAATATCAGTTTGAAGAGAATCATCGTAGAGTGCACATGTCTAAAACAATCGATAATGTTGGTAGAAAAAGAAAATGGGGTGTTAATGTCATTCGAGGTCTCCTGGGATGGTTTTAAATTAACAAAAAGATGG